>NC_051182.1:44613311-44913311 GCF_013339695.2 Rhipicephalus sanguineus
TACGACAAACTATGGAAATCGGTAAAACTGAACGTTGTTATTCCGTCTTTTACGTCCGTGGCAATTCACAACGCAACAGTGCGTCTTTTGCGGAGTTTCTTCGTAGCGTGCGGAGGGCTCTCGTCTGCTGCTGTTTTCGCTGTCATTCAGGCGAGTGATCCAGCAAGCACTTCACGACGGCTCGGTGGCGCGTCCGACTAGCGGAGAACAATTCACAGCTCTCGTTCTATGTGCTAAATGCGCAAACACACGCGATATTAAGCTCAATCGTTGTTTCGCACTCGCTAGTTGCACTTGGTCCCATAGCAAACTGTGCGAGAGAGTCGGTCTATGCACTACTCAATACTTCTCTGACAGGTGGCGCCACACATCTTGGAAACTCCAGAGTCTGACGTCTATAAGTGCCGACGACTTCACTGAACGGCAGGGATCCAACCCGGAACTCAGAGGCCTTATGGAATACCTCGAGGGCAAGACCGCCGTAGTTCCGAAATTATTCAAGCGAAAACTGACGTCGTTTTTCTTGCGCAACGGCGTTCTCCAAAAGAACTTACCACTTCGAGCCAAATACCTTCTCGGGGTGCCTTCAGAATTGCGACCAGAAGTTCTCCAGGCGCTACACGACCACCCGACGGCTGGACACCTCTGTGTTTGCCGCACGCTCGCGAGAATACGAGAAAAGTACTACTGGCCTCGCCTCACTGCCGACGTCACCCGCTACGTAAAAACTTGCCGAGACTGTCAGCGACGGAATAAACCGACAAGGCCAGCCGGACTTCTTCAGCCGATCTAGCCACCTCGGCGACCGTTCCAGCAGATTGGGATGGAACTCCTGGGCCGTTTCCAACGTCGACTTGCGGTAATAAGTGGGTCGTCGTAGCTACCGACTACCTTACCCGCTACGCCGAAACACGGGCCCGGCCCAAAGGCAGTGCCGCCGAGGTAGCCAAGTTCTTTGTTGAGAACATCGCCCTACGTCATGGCGTCCCAGAGATCCTCATCACGGACAGAGGTATCGCTTTTATTGCGGACCTAACTCAGGCAATTCTGAGATACAGCCAGACAAGTCACCGACGCACAACCGCCTACCACCCACAGACAAATGACCTCAGTGAGCGTCTAAACAAGACAATCGCTGACATGCTGGCCATGTGCGTCAACGTCGAACACAAGACCAGGGATGGCGTACGTGACATTCGCATACAACACAGTCGTGCAAGAAACGACGCAGATGACGCCCTACATGTTGGTCTACGGAAGGAACCCGGCAACGACGCTCGACGCCATGTTACCCAATATCCCCGACGAAGAAAATCTCGACGTCACTGTTTACCTTCAGCGCGCGGAAGAAGCCTGACCGCTCGCCCGCCAACGCATCAAGAATCAGCAGATGACCGAGAGCCGCCGTTAGAATCTTCGACAATGCTTCGTGAAATTGCAGCCCGGCGACCGCGTTTGGGTCCGGACGCCGATACGCCGACGAGGGCTCAGTGAAAAACTTCTTCAGCGATACTTACAAGGTGCTTTGACGTCTCGGCGCTCTTGACTACGAGATCATCTCGGACGGCATTACGAACTCCGAGCGAAGCCGCGCATACCCTGAAGTCGTCCATATCGTGCGCCTTAAGCCATTTTTTTGCGCGTTAGTGAACCTGGGGACTCCACTTGTTTTCTTTGTTATTGCAGTTTATTTGTGTATGCACTTGTTTTTTTCTATGTTCTGTCACAAGCATTGGGACGATGCTTTTTTTCGGAGGGGGGCAATGCCACGCCCGCTTCTTGTTTTTTTTTTATGTATTCGGGTTTGACCAGCAAGGAGGGTTATCAACGCTCGACGCTGCCTGCGCCGTAGTGTTCGAGAAGCTTCGCGATTGTAGTAGATTGTTTTGTTAAGATTGCGCGCAGGACGCGAATAGCCTAGAGTATTCCAGAGCTTGCGCGACCACCAGTGATAAGACTGGAATGTTCGACGCGTGATGTATAAAAGACGACGCGTCCCAGCCATGAGCAGTTTTATCGACGGCCGACGCTCTGTTCGCCGCTATCAGTGTACGGTGTGTATCGCTGTAGTCTTACTTTCCGTTTCCCGGCCACAAGTTCGGCAAAATAGAGTTTCATCTCCGACACGCCGACTGCGGCCTTCGTCGACGTCACGACACCGTGACAATATATAGTAATGAGCTTATTCTAACATGGCAAACACACATACTATTGCTTAGCGACATGGCAGATCTTCATACAAATTTTGTCTATCTGTGACGCCATGACGTCACCACATGATGATTCATTGCATCAATCACGTAGACGTGGACGCTGCCGTCGCCCACGGTCAATTTTCACGTTTCGTGAGGCATCTAAGTTCTTCGCCGTAATAAATATGCGTGGGTTAGAGTAGGAGATTGTGTACTAAACCAGAACTGTAAATTGTGCTAAATAGAGCTATATGCAGCTGTCGCTACTGTAACGTAAAACCTTCCTGCTTACGAAAAATTCAGGAGACCTTCCATTGTCGGAGAAGTGGTTGTAAGGAAAGCTTATCGTGGGCGCGCCTGACCAATTGCTTTTGTTTCTTTCTTTCTTTCCTTCCTTCTTTCTCTCTTTATTCTTTTCTCTTCCATTTCTACTGCTCTCTCTCTGTTTCTTTCTTCCTTTCTATGGTTATTTCTTTCTCTATTTCCTTCTTTGTTTCATTGTCTATCTCTTTCTTTCCTTCTTTTTTTTTTATGGCAATGTGCAATGCTGGTCCTAACGTCAACGTCCAATTCTATTATAGGTAGCGGCCCTTCCCTGGACGCTGCATTCGGGCTCAATCGCCTTCGCGCGTTTTAAAGACGATAGTATTTCTTGGGGAACTCAAACGCAGAAATTTTGGTCGGTCTGTCTGTACATCTGTCTGTCTTTCTCTTTGTCTGTCACCCGTTTTTTTTTTAGGGGCGAATCACCTTAGGGTCTCGGCGTGTTGGCGCGCATCGTCGTGTCCTCTCTTGCGCTTGAGCGCAAAGAGGGCGCCACCGCCTCAGCGCTCGTCGTGTGGCGAGAGAGAGGGAACGGCGCGCGTTTACTATAGAAACGCTCTTTCTGCGATGGACGCTGAACTACCAGCTCCACGAGGAACGAAAACGCACTCTCGCCCGCGAGAGACAACGCCGACGCAGGCAGCGTCTGCTAGCGAGTTTCTTGATTGAAAAAACCGACTGCTCGCGCTGCACAACCGTGCAGCGGCCGCTCCGTATATATAGCCACTAGATGTTGATCTGCAATCACGGAGAAAGAAAGACAGGAGGAGAAACTCCGAGGCGGTGCCAGCGCGAGCGTGCGTCTAAGGTCCCTAATTTTTAAAGGTAGTGACAACTACACGCGCGCCCTCTCGAGGGGTCCAAGGAGCAGCGATAGCAGACGACGCGCCGCTCGCTCCCGTGCATATTGCGGACGCCTGAAACCGAATTCGGTGCTCGCTTGAGCTGTTAAATTATTAATATTTGTGGCCCAATATGCTCACCAGTTATCAAAGTACAGGGACAATAACTTTAACGATCACGGAGCACGTTAAATATTGAAATAAAACGCGTACGTTTCCGAAGCAGGTTCCGAGCGGGTTCCCCACGGCAGCTGTCATGCATGGCATTTATTTATTTTTTTGCGTGTTTTGACATTCAGCGTAACTTGAAGATCTGGTGGTGCTTGGGTGAGTTAAAAGTGCTTGTTTTCTAGTTCGAATAAAATAGGCAGGTAGTGAGCGTACTGCTACTTTCGGAAACTTCATCAGGCTACCTAGCGCTCTTGTATTGCGCAGCGCAAAATACGCGCTATTATTGGTTTGACTGTGTCAGCGTTCGGAAGTCTTCCCACAGTTAAACCGTATTTTTAACTAAGCTTATTTTGTTTATATTCTAAGAGGTTTACGAGAAGAGGGGATATTCCACAAATGCAGTTGCACTGCATTTGAGGATTATCAGCAACTTGAGTACCTTTCAAGATCTAGCGAATATAGGCTGCCCACTAGTTTCTCGCCTATTTTAATGTTTAACTGTTTTTAACAACGTGCATTTATCCAAAGCCATCACCCTTTCACTACCCCCGCTGCCTCCGTGTCCCGAAGATATAAAGGTACGTTGCAATGTTACCTAATGCAATTTCAAATAAATTTGGGGTATGTATACACGTACAGGCCCTAATACCAGGCTACAACGAGAAAATCTGAATTAGGTGGCTTTTTGTAGAGATGCAAGAAAACAAAAGAGCACTTATTGAGAAACTGGGTTTTATCGCATGAATTCATAAGACACTTTTTCTTTGTGTCACAAATTAGCGTGTTATAAAGCGCGCGCGCAGCCGTTTTCAAGCAGCTACGAGACAGAACAGCGCGAGCCGCGCGACCAAGAAGCGCGACCAACGAAAAAACAAGCATCCAAAGACGCCGGCGCGCCGCATCCTCCTCACCCACTGGAGCCAGACGTAGACAACGCGATCAAGCGCCCGGCAAAGCCTGGATGTTTCTAGAAGGAAGGGGGGACGCAGCACCGAGCGATGCCGCCGCGATTCGAACCTACGAGAAAGCTCTCGCGCTTTCTCTAGCCTCGGCTGTACTGCACGCCGAAGAACTCTCCTGACGCTTCTAGAAACCGGGGAAGAAGGGATAAAAGCGTGCAGACAGTCGGGCAGTAGAGACAGTGCAGACAGGAGTCGAGAAGTCAGCGAAGGAGTGAGCGAGTCAGTCGGCCCGGTGATGGTGAAGTTACGCTACGTGTGGCTCCGTTAGCCAAAGAAGACGTGTTTATGATGGTGTGCGGTCAGTCGATCGTCAATCTGGAAGAATTGGATGACGACGCCGTGTGAGCCGTGACAAGTCACGACGACGGTTGAGCTACGACGATCAACGCTGGAGCTGACGTTGAGTGTTTCCTAGAAGAGAAGCATTCGATTACCGTCGAAGTTTTGTGGACTGGATACGCCATTGTTTATTCTGGACTTTAACTGTCCTTGAATAGTTGTAATGCATGCGATTGCATTTGTAGCGTGTGATCTGTTTGTTTAGCTCCCGTTGTGTAAACACCATCTGAGTTTTAGTGTGAAGTTGTAACTGGTACCAGCCGAGTGTGCATGTGTTTGTGTTATTTGTATTGCCTTAACTGAGAATATATTTCGTTTTCCTTTGTGTTATCGACTCTCGGCTCTGACTCGGTCTTTGGACCACAACCTGCGTTCGCTGGCGCACCAAACGACCAACTCTATAAATTGTCCACGCTTTCGTGGTGCGTTTTCGGAGGGCCGTGACGCCAGCCCTTAGAATCCGCCCGGCGATTGCAATCCCCATTATCGGGACAAGTGACACTTTGGAAGTTTTGTTGTGAGCACTGATCCCCCCTCATTCGCTTGCAGGGTGGCTTCCGTTCCTTCTGCCTTAAAAAATTAGCAAAGATGCTTGGTGCGGCATATACGGTTTCAGTTTTTTTCCTCCCAGTGTCTTGCAGTATAATTTATTCGAACTTCTCAAAAGCATTGTGATCCTTTAGGGCAACATTACGCGGAATGTGCGGCAAGACACGGCAAGGTGTGGCAAAAAACTAATCCCAAATGCTTATTTCCCTGTGAGCTTGTAGTGTTGAAGCCACCCCGGTGAGAAAAAACAAAGGCAGCTTTATTGGGTTCCGAGCAATTTAATGTTAAAGATACGGGGTGTGACTCTGCATTGACTACTACGCACAAATATACGGCATAAAGAGCGTCAAAGCAATAATATTGTTACGAGTGATTGTGTTTATTTACAGAGAGGTGAAATGGCGTTGGGAAAGAGCAGCGTACTTCTGCGACAGGCCTAGTCCGGTTCGATGATGATGATGATGACCTCTTACTAGTGGCGCTTACCCACAAAGGGGGATGGGCCAAGAACCGAGCGGCAGGATTTTGAGGTAAATACTTGAGGCTAAAGATAAACGTTGTAATTATTACTGAAATAGATAAAAAAAACAGAGCTAACACTTGAAAATTCTGCAGAGCACACAGTCAGTCTATCAGGTGTGATGTTTGACGGATGTAACAACGGTTGGAATTGTACTCGGCGACCACTTTCCTTGACAGCACTGTGGAAGCTACAGAACCGAAGTGCATGCCTGCTACCGCGCCAAGAAATAGTACTTACGTTTACTGATAATTATCTCGTTTTTCTTGCTGAAATAAATGTTGCTTTATTTATTATGAGACTGAAACAGTTGCGGGAAGTCGTAGGTAAAATACAGTTATTGTTCACCTCGCAAGAATGCCTTCCTTTTCTTTCCATTTCTTAGACAGCACCACCTTTTCAGCATGCCCGTTTTCCAAAGTAAACATGGCGTCCGTGACGTAGTGGGTCAGTGTGCGGCCGCAAACGCACCGTTTAGTTCTCCAAGAAAAATGTACTCGTAATATGACACTAAAATGTACTCTGAACAATCGAAATGTCTCTCCCGTTCACATTCCCTTCACATTTTTCGTGAATATATTTTCTAAACGCGTTAACGATGCGAGCGAGCAAAACCGAAATCAGCCGCAAGCTGCCGTACTACTTGCGGAGCAACACGAATGTGCGGAAGCCCCGCCTCCGTAGCCTTCGCTCCAATGTCAAGATAAGTTGTCGTCGAGTATAGTACTGAAAATAAGCCAATATAAACTAGCATGGTAATCTTTTGGTTTCCTGTATGTAAGCAAACACTGCAGAGTGGACCTCCCTGTGGCTATAACCTAATGTAATGCCACCAAATGATAAAATTTGCGGAACATTGATTTGTAATCCTAACTTTTGAAGGGGAGCGACGAGGCATCTTTTTCGCTGATTAGAATACCGGTGACAGAATAAAGAGAAATGCTCTAATGTTTCTATTTCACCGCAAAACTGACATAACGGAGACGCGCCGAGGCCAGCTTTGTGTAAGTCTGGTTCACCCAACCATGCAGTCCAAGCGCCGGCTCCACTACTCTTCTTCTTCCGCGCCCCGTACGCTGGCGCATCTTCGTTGCATTTCCCCCGGCGGCAGACGAAGCTCGCCGAGCGAGTTAAATATGCCTATGATGGTACTGTTTGAGGCGGGCTACGTGAACAATTTGCGTAACGCGCGAACGCCGGTAATTGGCTGTGACTCGGGCGACAACGTAATTCACGTCACTGAGACGAGTGACTATCACGAATGGGCCGGAATAGTTTGCTAGAAACTTCCAGTACAATCCTTTTCTACGAACAGGATTCCACAGCCAAACGTAGTCGCCAGGAGAAAACTCTACGGGGATATGATTGGCATCGTAGCGACTCTTGCTGTGTTCTTGAGAAGACAATGTTCGAAGGCGCGCTAGTTGACGTGCTTCTTCAGCACGACACAACGTCTGAGCGATGGACAGATCTTCCTCATGCGAGAAAGGTAAGAGGGTGTCCAGAAAACTCCGTGGGTTTCGTGCGTAAAGCAGAAAAAAAGGCGAATGTCCAGTAACTTCATGCTTGGCGGTGTTATAGGCGTAAGTAACAAACGGTAAGACAGCGTCCCAGTTCCTGTGGTCAGCATCAACGTACATCGATAGCATATTGTAAGAGTTCGATTCGTTCTCTCAGTGAGGCCGTTAGTTTGCGGATGGTAAAGGGGTGGAGTGGCGTTAAGAGGAGCCACAGAGGCGCAAAATTTTTTCAACCACATCGGCGATAAATTGCCGTCCACGGTCACTGATGACAACCCGTGGAGCACCGTGACGCAGTATGACCCGTTGTAACAGAAAAGAGGAAATAGCGGCTGCTGTGGGTGATGTCAGTGCGTCCGTTTCCGTATAACGAGTTAAATAATCTACGCACACTATACCATATCGGTGGCCAGATGGGGTCTTAGGAAGGGGTCCGAGCAAGTCGATGCCGACTTTTTCAAAAGGGGATGTCGGTGGTGAGATGGGTTGCAAATAACCTGCCGGAGCAGTGGTAGATTGATTGTGGCGCTGACATATAGCGCAGCTGGCGACGCACTGTTTTGTGGTCTTCCACATTTTCGGCCAGTAGAACCTCTCACGTAGTCGATGTAGCGTACGTGTGAAACCGAGATGACCGGATGTTATGTCATCGTGCATAGAACGAAAGACGACCTGGCGCAGGCTTTCCGGCACCACTAGAAGCAACGGGAGGCCGTCGGCTGAATAGTTTCTCTTGTACAGCAAGCCATTTGAAATTGTAAAGTGCTTTTCGGCGGAGTTATGTGCAGCTTCGAGCAAGGGTTTCAGGGTAGGGTCGCGTTGTTGCTCACGTTTGAAGCTTCTGGTATCTGGGAAGTCGGACGAGACAGAAACTAAATAGTCATCAATGTCATCGTCGTCAGCATTGGTGTGTACTGAAGGAAGGCCGGATAAGCAGTCGGCATCCGTGTGACATCGTCCGCTATTATAGGTCACAGAAAAGCTGTACTCTTGGAGGCGCAACGCTCAACGAGCCAGCCGGCCAGACGGGTCGCGAAGTCCCACAAGCCAGCATAGTGAGTGATTATCGGTCACTATTGTGAACTCGCGGCCATGTAGATACGGTCGGAACTTCTGAATGGCGAAGACGACTGCTAAGCACTCGAGCTCGGTGACGGTGTAGTTCTTCTCTGCTCTGGTCAGTGTCCGACTCTCATATGCTACGACGTGCTGACGGCTGTTGCAGAGTTGGACCAGCACAGCACCAACACCTAGGCCACTAGCATCAGTATGAAGTTCAGTGAAAGCGTCAGGATCAAAATGCTTCAGGATGGGTCCTGAAGTCAATAAAAACTTCAGCTGTTGAAATGCAGCCTCCCATTTATCATCCCACAGGTACGGTGTGTCTTTATGAAGAAGGGACGTCAATGGGGAGGCAAGTTGTGCGAAGTTCTTAATAAATCGGCAGAAATATGAGCACAGACCCAGAAAACTTCGCAGGTCCTTCATTGTTCGTGGTTGCTCAAAGTTGCGAACCACTGCGGTCTTCTGTGGGTCTGGTCGTACGCCTTCTTTATCCACGAGAAAGCCTAAGACGAGGGCTTGACGTTCTCCAAAATGGCACTTCCTTGAGTTTAAAACAAGGTCAGCTTCGCGTCAGCTTTCAAGCACAAGTGACAAGCGGTGGTTATGCTCTTGGAAAGTCTTTCCGTATATAATCACGTCATCTAAATAGCACATGCAAATTTCCCATTTTAGTCCACGGAGTACTGTATCCATAAATCTCTCGAATGTCGCTGGAGCATTGCACAAACCAAAGGGCATAACGTTAAACTCAAAAAGACCATCTGGTGTTACGAAGGCCGTCTTCTCTTTATCTGAGGGATGCATAGGAATTTGCCAATACCCAGAACGCAAGTCAACAGAAGAAAAATAGGAGGCAGAATGCAGGCAGTCCACGGCGTCATCTATACGTGGCAAAGGGTAGACGTCTTTTTTTGTAATGGCATTTACGCGACGATAGTCTACGCAGAATCTCCATGAATTGTCCTTCTTCCTGACTAGAATGACAGGAGCTGCCCACGGACTACACGATTCTTGTATGACGCCCTTCTTTAGCATGTCTTCAACTTGCTCAGCGATGACTTTCCTTTCGGAAGGCGATACGCGATAGGGCTTCTGGCGTATTGGTGGTGCTTGGCCTGTATAGATGCGGTGTTGCGTACGTGAAGACGGTGGCGTAACGGTAGACGTCTCGTCTTGGGCAAAGTCAAAGACTGAGGCGTAGCCTGCGAGCACCTCCTGCAGCAGAGACCGTTCAGTTGAAGGAAGCGACTTGTTGATCATACGGTCAATGCTGGCAGAATAGTCGGGGTACGAATTGGCGTGGGGTTTCTTTACGGCCGCCGACAGTTCAAGTGACCGTATGGTAAGAGTACTTTGCTCTTGAAAGCTTGCCAATTTAAGTCCTGCAGGCAGAGATATGGGCTGCGCGGAAACGTTGACAGTCCACAAATCGGCACAACCATCGACGGCGAGCACGAGGCAACGAGGCACAATAACGTTTTTCTTAAGTGCGTTACTGAAGTTGCGGTATGCGGGGCCAAACAGACGTCTTGAGACACGGAAAACACGTCCGAGCTGTCATCAACGGTATCTTCCGTCAATGGAGAGGGCAACACGGTACCAAAAATAATCCCACGACTACCACAATCCAGAGTGGCACCACATTCACGCAAAAAATCTATACCTAGAATGACATCGTGGGTCGCACGTGCAAGCACCGTTAGTTCAGCTCTAAACGTTTGATTTCCTACAGAAATTAAAACAGAACAAATACCAACCGGGCTCAACGTTTCTCCCCCTACGCCGCGGAACGTAGCACTCCGATTCCAAGCAAACATTACTTTCGTCCCAAGGCGATTTTTAAAAGACATGCTCATTATAGAAACTGCAGCACCGGTATCAACTAATGCAACAGTACTCACATTGTCTACAAAAACACTCACTTTGTTCTCAACCATTACAACACAAGGGGGTCTTGCGGAAGATGATTTTGCGGCCTCGCCCCCATCGGTCGCACCAGTTAGTTTCCCACTGGTGGTGGCGTCCCCGAGCGCCGACGCGGGGACGGGGATCGCTGTTGGCGTGCGGGTGGTGGGGTAACGCTGCGGCCGGAGCAAGGCGAGTCAGCACGTGCTGCGTGTTGCCGTTGGAAAGAGCTCTGAAATGGTCGAGACTCGCCAGCAGGCACATAGGGCGTGTACACGTTGAATCGTGGAGCTCGCTGCTGGCAAAGGTAGCAGTACCTAGCGATGTGTCCAGGTAGCCCGCAGTTGTAGCAAGTACGGGTGTCGCGTCTAGTCGTCTCCGGGGAGGTAGACCTCGTTGGTTGATAAAAGCCGGGAGATGACGGCTGAGGAGTAAATCGCCGTGATGCAGCTTGCCTGCGTTCCTGGTTTTCGAGTGGCCGTTCACTCCTTCGTTCGAACCGATCGGTGTAATTCGGGCGAGGCTCAAAGTAGCTCTGACGCATCCGAGGTACCGGTGGTTCATGGGGGCGTTGGTCGAATGCACACTGATGGCAGAGACCGGCGGTGTCCACAGCTTGCAGTTGAGCAAGTTCTTCCTTAACCACTCGTCTTATAATCGAAGAGATGTCGTCCTGCGATGGAGGGTTGACACTTGCAATCGTGGGCACATTGTCAAGACGTCCAAATTTCGGTAGGATTCTCCTCCTCTTTAGCGCTTCAAACGCTCGGCAGTGTTTCCTTAGGTCGGAAGGTGTGTGTAGGTTTTCCTTAGTGATAAGAAAACTGTACACGTCTTCCGCGATTCCCCTCAGGAGATGACCTACCTTATCTTCCTCAGACATGGTCGCACTCACGATTCCGCAAAGCTTCAAGACGGCCTCGATGTAGGTGGTGCATGTTTCGCCAGGTAACTGAGCGCTTGCGTGAAAGCGTTTGCTCCGCCTGCTTGACCTTAGCAGTCGAGTCACCAAAACACCTCTTCAGCTCGTCCACAAAAATGTCCCATCTGGTCAATGCACTCTCGTGGTTGTCGAACCAAAGAGACGCGGTGCCAACGAGAAAAAACACCACGTTCTCGAGGTGCTTAGCAGTGCTCCAGCGGCTGCTGCGACTCACTCTTTGGTAGTGCTTGAGCCAATCCTCAACATCGTCATCCGGCTGCCCCGAAAAGGTCCTTGGTTGACGTTCCTTGCTAAGATAATGCTGATGCATTATCTGATTGTTGCTAAGATAATGCTCATGCATATGCACGAACAAAAGCTCGCCGGCCAGGCGAAAGGCTGCTTGAAGTTATAACCATTACAAAGTCACTTAGTTCGCATAGCCAGGTGTTTTCTGTGGGCACAAATTTCTTGCGACTGATTTTTATGGGCCTTCCTTCAGCATATATTTTTGTTACCGCGAGGAACGAAAAAAACTTTTTTCTGTCCTCCACGCGGGGAGGCAACCGAAGGCATAGAGACCCGACATACTATAGCACGTCACGCTCCAAACATTAAATTCAAACGCGGAATTTCTGTGTCCACTCAATTTCAGGTACATAAACGCTTCTAGTTTGCAACAACACTGCGACAGAGGCGCGCGAAGTACTCTCTACTTGCTAAAATCGAGCCACTCCACACTTGAAAACACAGAGATCCGTACCTATTGCCGGCACAGCGCTGCCGACGCTGGACCCTTTGGGCGGGGCGCGAAGGCGAAAAGGTCACGTGTCGCCAACGGACTTATCTCAGGGCAAGCCGGCTGGATCAAGACATTTCGCTACTTCTGAAAGATAGAGGGATTTTACTTGCGCCGCGATAACGTCACCCTGGGAGAGGAGGTTGGCGAACGTGCGCGCAGCGCGCCTTGCGGTGACACAAAGAACTACGTGTTTTCCCCCGCGTTAGGAGAGCGCGCGCGCCCGCGGTATCCGACGGCTCCCGCGTGTCGCCTGCTACCTCTACAACTGGCCGACTGGACTACGCTACCGGATGCAGTCATCAAAGTTTTTCGCCAGCGTGATTTGCTCCAAGGAAATAAGGCGCATGTCGAGCATCTTAGTGGCAATATGTTTTATTATTTCTATTTTAGATCAGATGCTTCTCAGGCCGGAACGAAAGAAAGAAACTGGGAAACTTCAAAAAGCAGACGATCTGCATTCGTAGCCAGGCGCGTGCCGAAAATCACGCATATTCATCGACATAAATCACGCAAGTTCTTCAATATAATGAAAGACAGGCATTTATTCTATCTCATTAGCATGCGCCATAAAATAACGTCGATAAGTGTAATACAGAACTATTGTGCGCGGAATGAAAACGTCCATTTCCGGAGCACGTTTGGGCAGACGTGAACCGGCGGAAGAGCAGAGCAACGTCTGCCGCTCACTTCGAGTAGTGAGAATCAATACTTCGTAAGTAGGCCAGCTTTTGTGCTGCTACTCTACGATGTAAGTGTTAACATTGTAAGCATTTGCTAATAATCGACAATGATGCGCAGATGGTTCCTCCCCAGCTTTCAATAAGTATACAAGCCCTGCGCGGAAAACGTTCGAACTTTGAACGCTCCATCTGACCATGAACGCATGCAAGAATGGCCGAGAGGGTGGAAGGGATGATCGAGAAGTGACAGCAAGCGACTACGTCGACGAAAAGAACTTTCTCAGCAAAATGGTCAGCAGGTGTAATACTACGCTAAGCTCGGTTGCTCAGGTACCCTCGACCAGCCGAAGTGGTTCCTTCGAAGTGTCACCTGGAATTTTTAGGAGGTTTCACCTGACTTGTGCCGAACAAAGACGCCAAGAACTGACCGGAGGATCCCTCAAATTACCGATAAAAGCAGTGCCAAACGAGCGAAGGTGGAGAGTACTCGTTACGAGTCGGAAGTCCTCGGCAAACATAAGAACTCCAAACTGTTTCAAACTTCCAGGTAAGCTCCGTCGAGAATTAGGTGTGGCTCGGAGCTTTTTATATTGCTTTCTTGTAGCTCGACTTTGAAGAACCATTATCAGGAAGTTCCAAAACAACACACTTGCCTGAGGAGCGTGAACACGTGAGAATTGCATTTTCGTTTAAGTATGGAAGAAACTTCGTTACTCACGTTTTTTTTTTTTTCATTAGCGCATATTTCGCACCATTTTCACACACAATATGTTTGCTACAGCATACGAAGCTGAAAAAACCAAACGGACCGCTCTAGCAATTGTGGACAGCTTCGTGAAATTGTCGCGGTCGGTTGTTCTCTCTGCCACGGCGCTCCAGCGAGCCTAGCGAAAAGACGCCGTAACGTTCGCCGTCTTGTTTAGCGACGGGCATCGTGTTTCAGAAGTTACCTAATGCAAGGTCGGCACTCAAGCACCGAGCAGCGGCGTGCAAGCAGACAAGAGCGGGCTCCACGCCTGCCTCTTCAGCGCGGCAGTTCGGCCGGGGTTCTGTAGGTGGCGCTGTCACGACGTTCGTCGCCGCTCTCCGGCGTGACACTATCGCGGCGCGGAAAGCAGCCGAGTTTCCCCTCCTGTCTATTCTTTCTCCGTGCCTGCAATGTAGTGCCGGTGGGAGATTTCACTTGTTCGTAGTTGAACAACAAAGATTTGCAGCGTGCACGCTAACTATAAGTGGACTGCGGGTCTCTGTGTGTAATCTCTCTTCTGTCTCTGACTGCCCATTAGCAGTGATTTTGCTGTGGGAAACACCGGCGCACACGGCATGTTTCGCCCCACCACAGGTTTCACGTTAGTAGAGCTGAAAAGAGTCGCCGCTCCCCACTTTTGTTGTTTCCAGCGTTCATCAGCCCCAAGAACCGCCCGTCGAAAGGACCATCATCGCGTTATATAAAGGCGGGTTAGCAATGCCGTTTTCTTGATGTAATCTCCCTGAAATGCGTTGTACACCAGTCATTTATATCTGCCAACACGGCATGTTTCAATGAAGCGCCCATAGCACGTGTGTTGCTTCCCAATTGTTTTTCTTTTTTTTTTGACGTCGGTAGAACGCGTTCATATGCTCCAGTTCACGTTGGGCAAGCATGGGCGCCTAGCCTAGTGTGTCGGGCAGTCACTATCGGACCTCAAGGCACTCGCTCTGGAAGGCAGGCTTTTTTTCAGTTTTATTGTCTATTTTTTTGGTGCGCGCCGGCTTTGGGTGAAGAGGATTTGTTGGAACACAATCACCAGCTTCATAAGACAGTAAATACAGACTTCGCTTGAAATTGTTCAAATATTTATAATGATTATTGATTGAAGAAGATTAAGCAATGCCTAATATTGAAACTGTTAATGTTTTATAATGCTCAAATATTTGAATTCAGAGTACGATGTAGTCTACTATAGGAGTTTATTACACAGTTTGAATGGGTAGGTACAAATATTTCGCTTAAAGAACCGCATGACGTTGTCAATTGAGCTAAAGAACTTAGGAGACGGAGCAGTAAGTCTACTGAAAAAGCATCGCAAAGAGCACAGGCATTCGCTGAACTTCAGCGAAATAAATCTGCAAAAAATTTTCTTCGGGAAACCAAGAGTCCAGAAGTTCGATCGAAACGTTACCACTTCATAGATCATTTAATATTTTTTTCTGTAACTGTCACTATGTTACAGCGACAAATTAGTACTCAATTCTTAGCTTGTGAAATTTTATCACAAAGCCTTGGATTCATTTGTACGTCGTTCCTTAATGCGGGCGAAGACACACCTTTTTAACCTATTGCGTTCATAAAGCGTTGTTCAGTGTTCCCTAACATGCTTCAGAAGGTGATATTCACGCGAAACTTGTAGTGACTCACCTGAGTAGCTGGTGATGATGGTGTTCAAAATACCCTCCTCACCTACAAAAGACCATCCGCACCCACAGTTGGCAACCACCAAGAAATGAAAAATGAAATAAATTTTCTTTTGAGCTTCGTGGTATGAACCCCAGACCCCACGGTCCGAAAGCGAGTGTCTTGAACACTAGGCCACGCGTCCATTATTGCATCCTGGGAACTCAACGGAAGCGTACGCATACGTTCTACCGACGGTGCAGTACACTTGCTGCAGGCGGTTCATTGAAATATTTCATGTTACCGGGCTAAAAGTGATGTACTGGACAACGCGTAAGGTCGATAGCAGGAATTGCGTATTTTAGGACAATTCTGACACCGACGAAATTGAATTAATAACCCGCGTTTCAATGATAGCTTGATAGTCCTTTCGTTGGGCCATTCTAAAGCTGACGAATGCTCGAAAGAACATCAGCTACGCCATGCCGATTCAGCCCGAAAACTGCGTTCCGGTGACGGCCGCTGTCTACAACGAAAGAAAGAAAAAAAGCGCTGTGTTAGGCACGCCGGCGCCAAACTTCGCTTGCCCCCTTCCGGAGAAGGGCTTTTGAATTTGTTTCTCAGTGTGGAGCACATTAGGGGACCAGGCTGTCGGAGTCTAGTGTGTCGCATCGCTTGTCACGCTAGCGTAGCTGCTGCAACATAGTCATGTACAGGATAGCTAAGTATACTATAGTATAGCTATGGGGCGGGAAAGGAATGTGAGGGTGACGAGAAGGGAAATGAGGAAGGGAGAAATAAATCATAGAGTAGCCATGCATATAATAGCATAGCAAGGGGTGGAAAGGGAAATGAAGGGTGAGGAGGAAAGATTTAGAATGAGGAGGAGGGAAAGAAGAAGGGGGTGGAACTTGCGATAGCCGTGTTTTTAATAGAACAGCAAGAGGCTACGAATGGGAAGTGAGAGTTAGGAGCAGGACTGTGAGGTTGAGGGGTTCTGAAAAGAGGATAGGGAAAGGAGGAGAGGAGAGGGCGCCACGACATCGAAAATGAAGGCTTCCTTTCGTGTACGTATGCCGGGCAGGCCGCACGTTTCCAGCTCCAGCGCACACTCGCCCTTCAACGCCGGCGTCGCCGAAGGGCAGGCCAATCACTGCTCCGTACTTCCTGCAGCTCTCGCGGTTAGTGGGGGAGCATTTCATTTTTCCGTGTGGAGAAAGAGCATTAAAAAACGGGGCGAAAACGGACACAGACTACCGCACTGAATAACAACCAAATGTGCTTATCCTTCCAGTCAGCATATACAGGGTGTTTCAGCTAAAAAGCGCCAAGTATTAAGAAATTAAACATAAGCGCAACGCGTCTCCAATTAGCGCAGTACTGTTCTGAGCCTTATAAACCACGTCAGAATATTTTTTTCCAATCCGACAAGCTCGGCACAAAACAAAGTTTAAATAATGAATTTTTTAAATAGCCACTCTAGAGAAAAGCCTTCAATGTAAAATAGTTGGCGCTTGTTCATAAACTTCGAATCTCTCAATCGATGCTCAGATAACTGCCTTACTTGGGTTGTTTCCAGCTTTTATTTAAAGTTCGCGAACATTAAAAAAAAGACCACGACACTGCCTCACGCGCGGCGCTTTTACGACCCTCAAATGAAAGTTGAACGGATTAGCAAAAGCTGCTGCACGCACGAAGGTCGATTGAGCAGGCTATCGGTGGCCCCGATGGACGCTAAATGATTGTAGCGCAACGTGAACATTGCATAATTTATTCGTTGTCTCCGTAACGCAATAAAATTTTATCATAACTGCGTTACATTATATAATGGTAACAATGACGCTAATAACTTTTACGCATTCCTACGGGACCAAGGCAGTGCCGCTAGTGACTCCAGGTGTTTTCTTCCGAATAGAAGATCAGATTTTTCCTTTCCTTGGGGTTAGGTACTTTGACTACTTGACAAATCGAGGCTGACGATAGGGATGGTAGCATCGCGTACTCAGCAAAGTTAAAAAAAATGTATCGCAAGCCCTTGAAAGAACGAAAAGACCAAGGTCCTTTATGCATTCATCTAGGATGACTGATGACTCGAAGGCGAAAGCCATCTTCTCATTTTTTTTTCTCAGTCGATATAATGATCCTGCCCCGCCCTTCTCCGATTTATTTCTGCAGCCCACGTGATTTTCCACTTGCCTCTAGGATTGCAGGCATTGCAAGCTTTCTGCACAAAAACTGATTTTTCGCTGCCTCTGTGATTGGCCCACCGTCATCTTGTGCGTCATGGTGACGTCATTATGATGTCACAAATTTTGGCGCCTTTTCGGCCGTATAGTGACGCCACTGATGATCATGATTTGTTGCATCACTAGTGTTCACGCCGACGACACGGGACATTGCCGGTGGACAACGCCGATGGCCAATTTCCGCCTTTGAGAAGGTGTCTCAGCCTTCCGTCTAAAAAAAATTAACGTTTGGAAGGTACGTGATGTTTAAGCGAAAGATCACGCGTCTGTACTATGCTAATTTTCAGGCCAAGAAAACGTGAGTGGAAGCCTCGTCAAGCTGCTAGCTCAACAGCTTTGAGCTTTTAGTCTTGCATTCTGGTTTCCCTAATTTCTGTTATAAGAAATATGAGTGAAATTGAATTGAAAGGTGAAATTACAAAATAGCAGACGTGACAAATATTCTTGAACAAAGCTGTCCAGTTACGCCAGCAGTCTGAGTAAATAATGTGGTACGGAGGATGTGAAGCAAACTAATGTCTCCAAGAAAGCAGTTTTTCGCTTACAGGATAACGCTTGTATTATCTCCATTTGTTCAACTTCGGAACTGTCTTGAAAATTATGGTCTTCTATGATTATATGCGCCTTCGCGCTTCCAATGACTACTTTCCTGCTTGGCTCATTTGGTGGAGCGACCATACCGGAAAGGCGTTACTACCGGCTTCGATTCCCAGGAGCAAGACGAATTTTTCGGCCACTAAGAGGCTTTCTCTGTGAGAAGTAGTATGGATGTCCTTGTGGGTTCGTTCTACAAACGGGTGGCTGTCCATTAACGTTTCGTAACCCTTGGTATCCCAGTGTCCACAATATGGACAAAACATATGAGTGAAGTGGGATCAGCCTAGCCAACGCATTGTCTATATATCGATTCGAAATGTTGGCATGGCTCCAGCGTTTCATAAATCAAAATTGAAGGACAATTTGTAAATTCCAAAGTGTGTTCGGCAAAAGCCGGCGGGCATTACACTCAGCCGACCGACGCCACGACTGGACACGGCCGCCACCGCATTGCGCAACAGTTGCACAAAGCGCGTTGGAAGCAGTGACGCGCAACTGTTTCTATGAGCCGCTGTACCATCACATGATTGCTGAGACAGTGTGAGGGGGAGAGGCTACAGCTCGCGCCATGCCAGGGCACGGACGGACGAGCGGACAGACACCGCGAGTATGAGACATTAAAGGCTTTCGCTTTAAAACATCTATTTGTGTCACATTCTGTGAAAAAACAGGAGTAAGCGCGCTCAGAATAACGCTCTTCTCCAGTCGCCTGTAGAGGTGTACGCTACATTTTTGTAGCGTTAGCTACACTTGCCTAGCCGGAGCCGGTTTCGCGTGGGTCACCACGAGCCGTGCTGCGCATGCGCGAGGATGAGTGCGGAGCCGGCATCTCACGCGCTCTACGCCACTGCCGCGCGCGGCTCGCCGCTGCTGGTGGCGGAGAGCGGGAGGAGTGGCGTCAGAGCCGGGCAGACAGACTGGCGCCAGCGCGCACACTCGCGCTGCTGCTCTGCGCATTCGGGAGGGGTGACGTCGTAGCCATGGCGCGCGCAGCTCTTCGCCTTCGCTGTGCAGTCGCCGTCTGACAATGCGCTGGTGCCGCTTGATAGCGCCTCTGATTGGCGATTTCAGGTGGGTAACGCCATGGAGAAGCAGAGCGCAAATGCTGCTCAACGGCGCAGAAGAGCCGAGAAGCCTATGTCGTCGGATCCCGAAGTAGTTGCCTGGCAATTAGCAGTTCAGCGTACGAAGAATGAGCAGAGGAAGGCTAAACATGCTGCTGAGACAATGGAGGAAAGGGAGGAACGTCTAGCAAAGCGGCGTCGCGAGGATTCTGAGCGACGTGCCCGACCTTCTCTGCAGCAGCAACAACAAGACGCCGTCGATGACGTCAAGGCTCGCCGATCGACTGCCTATACTGTGAAACTTAGCAAAAGCGCCAGTGCGGCTCGGACCTTCGAGACGGACTTCGTAAACAATCCGTTTGGATACGTGTGCGACGTGTGTGAAAGACTTGACGCCGCTAAGTAGTGCCATGCGTGAAGCTTTGAGTTTAGTGGCGGCGCCTGAGTGGGGTGAAACCGTGGCGCGAGTTTGAACAACGTGCAATAACTTTCTGGTTAAGCAGAACATTCCTCTCTTTAGCGTTACTAATGGGTATCGTTACCCGGCCATGCCGCCAGGTCTACCGGTTTTGAACGATGTGGCCGAATGTGTGTCACTGGAGCAACAGTGAGCATGACAATCAACCTAATCCTAGACAGATTGGAAAGCTCAGAAGAATCAGCTGAACCTTTGCTGACGCTACGTATATCCTGGCATAGCCGACCTAAGCCACTGCAATCTTTTTATCAGTTCACTCTAAATTCGTCAGAGCTTTTAAATTATTCGGGTTTATTCGAGAAAAGGAAGGGTTTAGCTTGTTGTGTGACTTTTGCTTCTCTGTGAGTGACGAAGGCTTTGTTAGTTGAGTTGTCGCTGGGGAGTCCACGTTTGTGAACGCTACGCATAACGGGTTCGTGTAAGAAGCTAATGGAACGCCGCTTGGTAGTAGGACCCGCTTCGTTGCCTTGCGGCTTCCCAAAACAGTATCTGTAATATAGCCTTTTAAAAGTTATTGAGAATTCTATTTGCTGTTTTCCAAACGTCCATTTACATACATGCCATAATTTTCGAGCTGACTAGCGGAAGCGAATGTTCCAATTGAGGGAGCACCGATTATAAGCGCGCAGAAGCAGAGTCGTCAACAGGCAAAGGCTTCCTCAATAATACCACTGCTGATGATGAAATCATTCGGCGTGAAAGTAACCATAAACATATTGGTAATGATGCTCAACGGCTATGAAGATGACGACCAACACGTTGAAGCAGAGCTGTGGGCAAGCAACTAAATATTGAATGGCGATGATGATATTGATGATGAAAGCCTTGAACATGAGGATTCACGTGTGGATGGTGGCGTTCATAAAGAATAAATTGTTGAATCAGAGCTGTTAGCAAGTGGCCACGTGAACGTTTATGATGATGGTGGTGATGATGATATTAATAATGAACGCGCTGACCTGATGATGAAGGCGTTGATTATGGTAGAGCGTGATGGTGATAATGAATAATGCTTTGAAACAGAGTCGTCGGCAAGCAAACTTCTCGCGAAGGATGATGAAGCAAGTCTAACTGGTGTTGCCAGCGTTTACATATGTGGACACTTGTTTTTTTTTTCTAAAACTAAAGGTTAATCTTCCAGGTTCTCGGTTTATTCCCACTTTTTAATGTTTTGTATTTGCGTATACGCAAAAAATAAGTAATAGAGCAACTGGATTGACCGTGGCATTAAAAGGGTAAAAAAGTCCTCATCGCGCCGGAATCTCACCAAGGCCTTCTGCATGGCAGTCAAGCATTCTACCGCGGAAAAATGCCAGCGCTTGAAAGAACTTCGGAAAAAGACCATATTGAAGTGCTAAGTGCGGACAACGCCAACGTTGTTGCAGTTTGTGCTGTCCGCTTTGATATTAATTTATCACATTACAGATGACCGCCTATGACTCCGCACGTTATAGGCAAGCGTTGCGCGAGTACGCCTACGAACCACTGCACCGTGGCGTGCACTTCCTGGTGATAAGTCTGACGTCTCTGCTCTAACGTTGTGCTGACCTTACGTCAGACCACGAGCTCCCCTTTACACACCAGAGTACACGACGTGCCTGTTGAGGCCAACATATGAGCAACACTACTCAGTTTACACAAAGACGCTGATAAACCTCACAACGCTTGGCTCAAAGCAAAAAATCACCCACTCGCTTACTGCTGAATGAAGTTTATTCCCTCAATACGTGGCGTCGGCCGGATTTCCGGGTAAGTGATGGTTGTGTTTTCTAATACTTGAGGGCGGTTTCTGCACGTCATCCGCCAAACGTTACGCGTTTTATTGCGATAGCAATTATATGGACAGTCTTGGCTGGATTTTGCCGTCGCCGTCGCCGCCATCATGCACCGTATATGTATAAGTATGTATATATATATAAAAGCCCCAAAGAAAAATAATTCAGAAAAATGCTTCCGAAGCGCGGAATCGAACCAGGGACCTCTTCCTCCGCAGCGAGTGGCGCTAGCCAATACGCCACGAAACGCAGATCGTCCGCGTAGGTAACGGCGAGCGTTATATACGCACCATTTACCGCTGGACGGACTCAGAGACGGCTGCGCTTATAAGCGTTTCTTCATTACCAGCGAGATGGCGTTAGGAGCGCGACAGGCGCATTTAAAAGTCGTCGGCGAGCTCGCTCGCTTCTTATACTTGCGCAGGAAGAACCTTGCACCTTCCGCTGTATGCTCGCGCGGTTTTCTTGTGCTGAGGGGAAGAGGGATGTTTCACGCTTTCACCGTGATGTCCGCGCTCATGTTACGGAGCGTACGGAAGCCACTCGAGCTCAAGGGACGCCGCTAAACGAACAAAAAGAAGATGAGCGCGAACTATCAAGTGTCACAGCTCGACACTTGAAGCACGCTAGTTTCCTTCGCTGCTTCGGCCGCCTTTGCAACAGGAGCGCTGTTCAAACTGAGAGTATCCATTGGCGAGCCTCACTTCATATAGCATTAGTTTCTTGCTATCGCATTCATTGCTTCGGCCTTGCGGCGAAACTGTGACTTTTTTTCCTGTAGCCTTTAGTACTGCATGCCGGCAGTTTTAAGGGTGAACGTGAGCTCTCGCTTGCATCGGTGGGCCTCGAAGAACTCGTCCAAGGTGTTGTGTATTCCTGGCACCTTTGGAGGCTTGCTTAATTTATCCGTCACAGTTGCGTTTCCCTGTGTATTAATTCGACGTCTGGGAAGACATGCAATTTTGCTGATTACAGAGACTTTGGCTAGTTTGCACAACTCGTTTTTCTTACGCCGTGTCTCTTGTTGGCTGTTTTTCTGATGAGCCGCATATCTTCTGTTGCGGCCTGCCTTCACTTTTTATTGGGACGGCTTCACTGTGGTATTCTCGCTCATACATTTCTATCATGCTTATAGCACTCACTATTTTGACGGTTTCTGCTTCTGGCAGGATTTTGAGATCCGGAACGAGATAGCCTGCTGCTTTCTTGCCTCTGGGAAGGTGACGCCTGTCTAATACCTGGGATTTAGGTTGTGAAAACGTTAGATCCAAGAATTTTCATGGAATACCATATCAACTGCTCTTTGCAGGTCTTCTAATTATCCCCTTATTCATTGTCCTTCACACGTGGTGACAATAAAAAACTCACAGCATATCCACGGAGTGAATGATGATGAGTGGGCGAAGCTGCGGAGGTTCATCGGTAAACCGTGAATCTTCCGTGAATTCTGCCCAGTAAATCATCACCGACGTGAGATCAGGCGCGTTCATACTAAAGGTTCGATGAGTTATGACGACTTGCAGCTCACTTTAATTTTACATGTACGCTGTGAATTTTCATTGTTTAGAAAACCATTGCTTTAGAAAACATCTGGCGTCTGTCGTTAAGCAGCTGGCGTCTTTTCGTTTTGCTTTAGAAACATCTGGCGTTCTTTCGTTTTGCTTTTACAAAACATCTGGCGTCTTTCGTTGGTTTATTTCATCAATCAACGGCGTTTTGAACAAAATGTTTATTGTTTAATCACGCACAGGAGAAATCTCACCAGGCACTACCCTGGAGGTAAACAATGGCTGCTAATGGGAATGAGAGACAGAAGAAGTCGACTTTTAGCTAACACTTACACTTCTACTTCTACTAACGTTTCCTACTGGAACATGCCAATGGCTGCTAATGGGGAATGAGAGACAGAAGAATTCGGCTTTTAGTTAACGCGTACGCTGCGAATTTTTTATTGTTCAACAACGCACAGGAAAAATCTCCCACCTGCACCAACTTGGAGGTCAAGATCTGGTACTAGCGTTACGACTGGTTACGCACTACTACGAGGGACGAACGGGTGCCGCCTTAAGGAGCTTTGCCCCTAAAATAACGAAGCTTGTGCGAAAGGTGCGTCGAGCAGCGAGTAGCACACAGCCTTTGCCGCCTGCGTTTTCCCGCAAACATAAACTGGTCGGGAATCGTCAGCTCAGCTTACAGAGTTCGCACGTTACAGACCGAAACGTTTAAGTAACGCAAGCGTGATTCCCGCGAGGCTTGGGAGAGAAACAACAGTTCGATTACAATAATCGTTATCTTTTGATGCTAATTAGGCCACCTTGAGGAAAGCTCTATGTAGGTAATTGTCTTTAGAAAGCGTACTCCCCTCCGCTTAACCGAACATAAAGTGAATGTATGTCTTCAGGGTGAAGTTTCGTCAGTTTGCAATGCAGCAATGAGTCGTTGTTGCAGGAGAATGGTAGATATTGAAACATTAACTTGAAAAGGTGTGTTCATTGGTCAAGTTGCTATGGGATTGCTGAAGCCTTGCTTTCTTGAAAAAATATTTCTCACATAACGTATTCGTTGAAAGTTAGGCAATACCTGTGCTTCATGCAATGCCCTCTCACTGTAGCTGGTCATAAATGTTCGTGGAGTGATTTGGCTCCACTGTCAGTGTGCCGTGCAGTTCCTAGTGGACTTTCGAATACCAGCGATGCATCTGTCGCTCTTGCATATCATATAGCAACAACATCCTAAATATTTTGGCTTTTGCTTCGAAAAGCGTGGGATGCGCTTTTATGCAAAGAATAGAAGCTTACCATTCTAGTTTAGTGGAATCATTCATACCCGTAACCATGCCTATGGCGAAAGCCTTAAATGCATCATCAAAAGCGCAAATTGACTGCTGGCGTCGCCAGCGTAAGCTCGAAGACACAAGAAGTCATAATCACCTGATCGGGTCCTATGATATCACACATAACCAACACATGTGGTCTGTCCACTCTATCATCACATGACATCGTCACTTGGTCGAAGATCGGCCGATAACCGAGGCAGCGACCTGCACAGTGGAGCAGATGGAGTTGTCACCTCCTGAGGTAGTGACAACTACAGGAAGGGAGGCCCAAGGGCACGGGGTGATGTGAAGGGACCCAGTGCCATGCCTTTCTGTGGTCCCCAAGCAGCAGCTCTGAGAGCATGTACTGGTCACCCACTGTGATGGGAAGGAAGAGACAAGGCACTTGCAGCTGCAGACCTAGCTTCCGCCAACCCCCTTCCTGCCCAGGTGAATGACTGAGCCAGAGAGATATTAATCAGCAGTGACTGTTATATCCCTTGATCTTGATGTTGGTTGCATTTGTGCCTTTGTGTGGTTATGTTTTTGCATTGGTGTAGTTATCTATTTCCCATGTAACATGTATATTATAATCATATATTAATGCATAATAAAATTATATAAATATAAATGGATGTATTATTTATATATATTAGTTTGTAATGTTCACACACATATATACACTTTTATTCCTTATGTTGTTTCATGCTCATGTTTGGAAGAACCACTGTCCCCTTGTTTCATTGCCTGTCCCACTAACATTCCAGCTAGTTTAAACTCCCAGGTCTTTACCCTGACTCGCAGAGTGTCCACTCATACTTCCATTACACCCTGCCAGTACAGCTAGGAAGTTGAGGCGCAGAAAGCTTTCAGAGGCTGGTGGGCATCCGTGCTTCGACTGAAAAAAAGAAATTGTAGAAGATTGCTCTCGAACACGAGTCGTCTTAGGCAAGAGCATAAGGAACCCTATTAATTTTTTTTTCAGCGAAGCTCTCTTTCTGTGTTTTCAGTCTGAAACCGCATGGCTCTTTAAGTCCTTGTCATAGCAAGCGCCGTGACAGCGCTTTCACCGCAGCAGAGTTATGTTATTGAACGCTACGAATATGAGCTACTGCGGCGCTGTCCTAAGCGATGAAGACGATCGGTGTGCGCTATGGTGACCTAGACCACTAGCTAGATGAATTTAGTGTGCGCGGGACCCTTCAGCCATTTTAACTGGTTACCTCAGTGGCGACAACATTTACGGACGCTGACCTAGGCGAAAATTATTTACTGACGTTTCGGTTACCACAGATGAGCCTTGTTTGCAGTGAGACGAACCGCATTACGCATGTTCATAATAATACATCGGCCTCTCACCTGCCTCACGATAGCTATGTTTCGCGATTTGCGAAAAAGAATTGTCTACGTCGGCGACTTCAAGATAATACTTTTACCGGCATGCCCTCGTTTTCTTTCTTTGTGGGGGTAACTTAATCGTTACTGCGATGCAACCGGACATCCGCGTAATGTTCTTCGCTCCAAGTGAGAATAGGTGGGTGCCTTGGAGTGAGAACGCCAGCGCCTACTACAGTTGTAGCGGGAAGAGCAGCGTGATGCCTGCGTCGGTAATGGTGCCCGATGATGTTTTTCGCAGTTTTCGTATCGATGAGGGGGATCTCAGAAGCCTCTATTATACAACATATCAAAATATTAATCCAGTTCGTGTAAATAATCTGCGTATACATGCTGTGGATGCGGTTTTGTTGCACAGTGTGCCAGGGATATTGAAATTTGCTGTCCGGCGTCTATTTTTTTTCCATTGGACAGGCCAAGTTGGCTGACTTTGTAACATATATACATACTTGTAACAGTGAGATCTGGGAGACAAGACTTTCGAACGCTCGCGAGCGGCTGACATACACCGGGCATTTCACCGCTGCCACCTGTGCTAAGTGAAAGTCGCAAAAGCGGCTACGCGCTGTGCAGGAAATTGGAAACAAATAAAACACCGGTTGTGTTCTCAGAGACAAATTGTAAAATCGCTTTCTTGCATTAAATATTTCATAATTATTTGTCCACTGCGTAGCACTGACAATCATCGAAACTAGCGCGCCTCCATCAGCGGCAGCAAGCTCGCAAGGTATGCTTGTGCCTGTTGTCTGTTACAACAAGCTTTAAAGTTGCAATACGATAAAACGTATGTGTTTTGTATTTAAGTATTTGTGTTTGTATGTATATGTGTTTGCGCGTTGAAACCTTCCAGACCTCTAAAGTATACAATAACCCCCTATCGCAAAACCCAGTGGCACTGTCCCAGTGCCATAAATAATTACTGGACCAGTGTGGCGCTGGATTTTGGGACGCTGGCACGCTGCACGAGGCAGTTTTCGTCATGTAATTCAGCTTTCTTCATATAATTTTCTTGAACTGTGTTGCCCACCAGATCGTTTCGAAATGGCCAACACGACGTATTTCAATGAAGCGCCCACAGCAAGTGCGCTGCTTCATAATTGTTTTTTGTAAGGTCGGTATAACGCATTCGTATGCTCCAGTTCGCGTTGGCCGCGTGGCCTAGTGTGCAAGGCACTCACTATCGGGCCTCAAGGCACTCGCTCTTAAACGCAGGCTTTGCTTCAGTTTTAATTATTATTTATTTGGTGCGCGCCAGCTGTGGGTCAGGGGGTTTTGTAAGAACGCAATCACCAGCTTCATAGAACAGTATATTGCCACGGGCGTTTCTTATTATCACTTTTGGTTTATTCGTTTCTCGCCCACAAAGAGTGTCAGCAACGCTCAGCGCAAACCGCGCCTCATTGTTCGAGAGGCTTCGCGATCATTGTAGATCGTTTTGTTAAGATTGCGCGCAGGACGCGCACACCCGAGCCTATTCTAGAATTTGCACGACTGCCAGCGATAATGCTGGAATATTCGACGGCACATGTTTAAATGCCGACGCGCTTCACCGCTTGTCAGTTGATCGACGGACGACGCCCTGTTCGCCGCTATCATTGTACAGCGTGTATTGCTGTAGTTCTAGTTCTCATTTTCCCGGCCACAAGTTCGGCCAAATAAACAGTTTCATTCTGCAAACGCCGACTGCTTTCTTCGTCGACGTCACGACCACGTGACATCTGGTGGAGGTGCTGCTCGTTCATGTTCCGGACGCCCCCGACAAGCCTTGAACCCAGCCCACGTCGCGAAGAAGACACCGACACCATCAGCGGCAGTCGAGCCAGCCGCAGACTGGAAGGACTACCCCCACAATACGGACCCCTACCGGACAAGACCAGGATCACAACGAAGAAGACAACAGCCACAATGACAACCGCTGTGGCGCCTACAACGGTCGTCATGCATCAACCGAGGGAGCCGCCGACATTCCGCGGATCACCATGCGAGGATCCAGAAAGCTGGCTGGAGGCATACGACCGAGTCTCCACGTTCAACAACTGGGACTGCGACGAGAAGCTACGCCATGTCTACTTCGCCCTTCAAGATGGCGCAAGGACCTGGTTCGAGAATCGAGAGTCCACGCTAACATCATGGGACCTCTTCCGCACCGGATTTCTCAACACCTTCACAAGCGTCATCCGGAAAGAAAGGGCTGAAACCCTTCTCGAGACCCGTGTACAGCTCCCCAATGAAAACGTCGGACTGTACACCGAAGAAATGACTCGACTATTCCGCCATGCCGATCCAGCCATGTCCGAAGAAAAGAAAGTTCGCTTCCTGATGCGGGGAGTGAAGGAAGAACTCTTCGCCGGACTTGTGCGCAACCCGCCGAAGACGGTCTCGGAATTCCTTTCAGAGGCCACCACAATCGAAAAGGCACTAGAAATCCGCACTAGGCAGTACAACCGCCGCATTCCTACGACGACCTACGGGGAGGTTCAGGCGCTGCAGTCTGATGACCTGCGTGACACCATCAGAGCGATTGTGCGGGAAGAGCTGCGCAAACTGTTACCTTCGCCGCAGCATCAAGTGCATTCAATCGCCGACGTTGTCCGCGAGGAAGTCCGGCAATCGCTTGGAATTCCCGAAGCACCGCAGGCTCAGCCGGAAGCAATGAGCTATGCTGCTGCAGCCCGACGCAACGCCCCACCCCCTCGCCCACGTCAAGACGCCGCGTCGCCGCAGCAGTTCCGCCGCCAGGCACCGCCGCCACCACCACCGACGCCATACCGCCCGCCGACAGGACAACGCTGCGCCCCCCGAAAGACCGACGTTTGGCGTGCCCCTGACAACCGGCCGCTCTGCTATCACTGCGGGGAAGCCGGCCACACATACCGCCGATGCCAGTATCGACAGATGGGGCTACGCGGATTCGCCGTTAACGCGCCGCGCCCGCAGCCAGGCGAACGGCCTCGCGACATCGATGACTACCTCACCGGAACACAGTGGGAAGAACGACGAGCTTCCCGCTCGCCGTCGCCCGGCCGCTACATGTCACCGCACCGCCGGCAGTACACTGGCCCGAACCGGGGCCGGTCGCCTAGCCCGTATCCGGGAAACTAAGGGCAGCAACCGATGGAGGTGCGGTTGCTGTACGACGAAATGCCGAAGATCCTCCGCGGCCGCCGACGACGACAACGCGACGAGACCTTCAGAACACGACGCCAACCGGACGGAGCCCTCACGACGAAACGTCGCGGCCCGAAGAAAACCTGACGACGCAACGTAGAGACAGCGGGACAAATCGACGAAGCCGTGATCCGACGCCACGACCTAACCGCAACGCAAGACGACGAACTAGTGACCTCGATGTCCTTATCGACGGCCACAGCATCACAGCTCTCGTCGACACCGGAGCCGACTATTCCGTCGTCAGTGGGCCATTCGCCACCAAGCTGAAGAAAGTAAAGACCGCTTGGAGTGGACCCGAAATCCGGACAGCTGGAGGCCACCTGATAACACCGATTGGTGTCTGCACGGCGAGAGTCACCATCAATAACCGGACTTATCCTGCGAGTTTTGTAATCCTACAAAACTGCTCCAGGGATATGATACTTGGAATGGACTTCTTAAGTGACCACGGCGCCGTCATCGACCTGAGGTCTGAGTCGATAACACTGACCTCAGACAAAGCGCTCCCGCCCCACGCGATGCCAGGCAACCATGCATTGAATGTGATAGAAGAGCAGGTGACCATTCCGCCGCGCTCCAGCGTCATTATTTCCGTCGGCACCGAAAAACCTGCGAACCTTGAAGGCGTCATCGAGGGTGATCAGCACCTACTCCTGAATCGTCAAATTTGCGTCGCAAGAGGTATCGCCGAGCTGCATGACGGTAAAGCAAAGGTACTGCTGACAAACTTCAGCCACGAATATAGGCACCTCAACATGGGTACGACGGTTGCCTACATCGACGAATGTGTAGCCGCCAGCGATGCTTTCGCCCTCTTCGATGCTGCCGAACCTGCTTCGACGAACAGAGGTCCCGAACCGGATTTTGACGTCAATCCGAGCCTTCCTAAGGCCAAGCAAGACCAGCTGAAAACCCTGCTCCTGCAATACAGGGACTGTTTCTCGTCGTCATCGCGGGTCCGACAAACGCCCCTTGCGAAGCACCGCATTATAACAGAAGAACATTCTCGACCACTCCGTCAGAGCCCCTACAGAGTTTCTACTCGAGAGCGCGACGCGATAAAGAAACAAGTCGACGAAATGCTACGCGACAACATCATCCAGCCGTCCAAGAGTCCGTGGGCGTCACCCGTGGTGTTAGTGAAGAAGAAGGACGGGACACTGCGTTTCTGCGTTGATTATCGGCGCCTGAACAAAATCACGAAGAAGGACGTGTACCCCCTCCCACGAATAGACGACACCCTGGATCGACTTCACAACGCGACGTACTTTTCGTCGATGGACCTCAAGACCGGCTACTGGCAAATCGAAGTCGACGAGAGAGACCGAGAAAAGACTGCCTTTATAACACCCGACGGCCTCTTTGAGTTCAAGGTCATGCCTTTCGGTCTTTGCTCGGCACCTGCGACGTTCCAGCGTGTCATGGACACCGTACTGGCCGGATTGAAGTGGCAGACGTGCCTTGTGTATTTGGACGACGTCGTCGTGTTTTCCTCAACCTTCGACGAGCATCTCCGGCGGCTTGAGGCAGTACTTCAAGCAATCAAGGCCTCTGGACTGACCCTGAAGCCAGAAAAGTGCCGATTTGCGTACGACGAGCTCTTGTTTCTGGGTCATGTGATCAGCAAGTCTGGAGTGCGCCCAGACCCGCGGAAAACAGCTGCCATCGCCGACTTCGCGCCACCCACTGACAAGAAGGCCGTGCGCCGATTTCTCGGCTTATGCGCCTATTACAGACGCTTCGTCAAAAACTTTTCACGGATCGCCGAACCACTGACGCTTCTCACGAAGAATAACGTGGAATTCAGGTGGGAAACGGCGCAGGTGCAAGCCTTTCAAGAACTTAAACGACGCCTGCAGACGCCACCCATACTCGCGCATTTCGACGATTGCGCCGATACGGAAATACACACCGACGCAAGCAGCGTAGGACTCGGTGCCGTCCTTGTGCAAAAGACTGACGGGCTTGAAAGGGTTATCAGTTATGCTAGCCGGTCACTATCCAAGGCGGAAGCAAACTATTCCACAACAGAAAAGGAATACCTTGCCATCCTCTGGGCTACGTCAAAGTTTCGCCCCTACCTCTATGGCAGGCCCTTCAAAGTTGTCAGTGACCATCACGCCTTATGCTGGCTAGCTAACTTGAAGGACCCTTCAGGTCGTCTCGCACGATGGAGTCTGAGGCTTCAAGAATTCGATATTACCGTCGTGTACAAGTCCGGACGAAAACACTCTGACGCCGACTGCTTGTCTCGTGCCCCCGTCGACGCACCGCCGCAAGACGACGACGATGACTGCTTCCTCGGAACCATAAGTGCCGACGACTTCGCCGAAAGGCAACGGGCCGACGCGGAACTGGGGGGCCTTATTGAGTACCTCGAGTGCAAGACCGCCGTTGTTCCGAAGGTATTCAAGCGAGGACTGCCGTCGTTTATCTTACGGAACGGCGTTCTCCTGAAGAAGAACTTCTCGCCACTTCGAACTGACTACCTTCTCGTCGTGCCCTCATCATTGCGACCAGAAGTCTTCCAGGCCCTACACGACGACCCGACGGCTGGACACCTCGGTGTTTCCCGCACGCTCGCCAGAATACAGGAAAAATACTACTGGCCACGCCTTGCTGCCGACGTAGCCCACTACGTTAAGACTTGCCGAGATTGCCAGCGACGGAAGACACCGCCGACTAGGCCAGCGGGACTTCTGCAGCCAATCGAACCACCTCACCGGCCGTTCCAGCAAATCGGGATGGATCTACTGGGGCCGTTCCCCACGTCGACTTCCGGCAACAAGTGGATCGTCGTAGCAACTGACTACCTCACCCGCTACGCCGAGACAAAGGCCTTGCCCAAAGGCAGTGCCGCCGAGGTAGCCAAGTTCTTCGTGGAGAACATCGTCTTGCGTCATGGCGCCCCAGAGGTCCTCATCACAGACAGAGGTACCGCCTTTACTGCGGACTTAACTCAGGCGATCTTCAAATACAGCGAGACGAGCCACCGCCGCACCACCGCCTACCACCCGCAGACCAATGGCCTCACCGAACGTCTAAATAAGACCATCGCCGACATGCTGGCCATGTACGTCGACGTTGAGCACAAGACGTGGGACGCCGTCCTTCCGTACGTGACCTTCGCTTACAACACGGCCGTCCAAGAAACGACGCAGATGACGCCGTACAAGTTGGTCTACGGAAGGAGCCCGGCGACGACGCTGGACGCCATGCTACCCAACGTCACCGACGAAGAAAATGTCGACGCCGCCGCTTACTTACAACGTGCCGAAGAAGCTCGACAGCTGGCCCGCCTGCGCATCAAGACCCAGCAGCGCACCGACAGTCGTCGCTACAATCTTCGACGACGCTTCGTGGAGTACCAGCCCGGCGACCGTGTCTGGGTATGGACGCCAATACGCCGACGGGGACTTAGTGAGAAGCTTCTCCGACGATACTTCGGACCGTACAGGGTACTTCGCCGCCTCGGCGCACTCGACTACGAGGTTGTCCCTGACGGCATTACGAACTCTCAGCGGCGCCGTGCACGACCTGAAGTCGTCCATGTCGTGCGCCTCAAACCATATTACACGCGTTAGCGAATCTGAGGACTGTCATTTTGCTTTATTATTCTACTTTCTTGCTTGTGCTTATTGTTTATTGTACTTTGTTGCTTTATTCTTGTTATTTATTGTTGCATGCATTGGACTGTTCTGTTTTAAGCATCGGGACGATGCTTTTTCAGAGGGGGGCATTGCCACGGGCGTTTCTTATTATCACTTTTGGTTTATTCGTTTCTCGCCCACAAAGAGTGTCAGCAACGCTCAGCGCAAACCGCGCCTCATTGTTCGAGAGGCTTCGCGATCATTGTAGATCGTTTTGTTAAGATTGCGCGCAGGACGCGCACACCCGAGCCTATTCTAGAATTTGCACGACTGCCAGCGATAATGCTGGAATATTCGACGGCACATGTTTAAATGCCGACGCGCTTCACCGCTTGTCAGTTGATCGACGGACGACGCCCTGTTCGCCGCTATCATTGTACAGCGTGTATTGCTGTAGTTCTAGTTCTCATTTTCCCGGCCACAAGTTCGGCCAAATAAACAGTTTCATTCTGCAAACGCCGACTGCTTTCTTCGTCGACGTCACGACCACGTGACAATATACAGGCTTCGCTTGAAAATGTTTAAATATTTATAATGGTTAACGATTGAAGAATATTAATCAATGCCTAATATTGAAACGGTTAATGTTTTATAATGCTCCAAGATTTGCATTCAGAATTCAATGTACTCTATTATGGGAGCTTATTTCACAGTTTGAATGGATAGGTACCGAAATTTCGCGTACAGGGTCGCACGACGGCGTAAGTTGAGCCAAAGCACTTAGGAGACGATTAGCAGCAAGTGTGCTGAAAAACATCGCAAAGAGCAGAGGTATTCGCTGAACTTCAGCGAATGAAGTCTGCAAAAAATTTTGTGCAGGAAACCAAGAATCCGGAAGTTCAATCGAAACGTTATCGCTTCATTGATCATTTAATACTGTCACGGGGTCGTCACGTCGACGAAGACAGCAGTCGGCGAGTTCAAGATGAAACTCTTTATTTGGCTGAACTCCTGCCGAGACCACAGCCGTAGCGAGCAGCTTAAAAGAAAAAAGAGAAACAGAAGTTTCGACCAGCTGCCGAAAGCCGAGAATTGTTTTCTCTTTGGTGGACAGCAGCGTCATTAAAGGAGCAGAAAGCGTTAAAGATTCACAGGTCGATAGGCAGGTAGAGAGTGTGGGATCGTTCGGACTACCCGTTACTGAGGCTGCCGGGTCGCAAAACCTGCCCAAGCATAATCCCTCTTCGAGTGACTCGGATATGCTTCTGAGAAAGGGCCTTTGTTTTGGTGACCATACGGCTGAATCTCCGACGAGTCCCACAGCTTGTAAGTCCGCTCCGGAGATGAAGAGCAGCGAGGTTCAGGAAGTCTTAAATGCTGCTGATCCACGGGTTGAAAGCCACGACCAACTCGAGGGTGGCAAGACAGAAAAGATAGTTGAAGAGGACGGTGTGCGTTTTCCGGTAGCCCGCTCGGAGGTTCAGGGAGCGTTCGGACTGCTCGAAACGAAGGCTTCCGCGTCACAAAACCTGCCCAAGCATTGTCCCTATATGAATTCGAGTCACTCGAAGATGCTTTTGATTAAAGTCCTTTGTTTTGGTGACCAGTCGGTAGAAGCTCTGACGCATGCGACAGTATGTAAGTTCGCTCCTGAGATGACACGTGGCGCGACTCTGGAAGTGTTAAACGCTGCTAATCCACAGGTTGATAGCCGCGTGGAGATTGCGGGGCCATTTGCGCTGCCCGTGACTGAAGCTGCCGGGTCACAAAACCTGCCCAAGCGTTATCTCTATTTGACTTCGAGTCACTCGGAGAGGCTTTTGAGTAAGGGCCTTTGTTTTGTTAACCACACGGTTGCAGCTTTGACGCGTCCAACGGCTCGTAAGTGCGCTCCTGAAATGAAGCACAGCGCGATTCAGGAAGGGTTAAACGCTGCTAATCCTGAAGTTGATAGCCGCGACGAGAGTGAGGGACCTTTCGGACTGATCGAAACGGTGGTTGCCGTGTCGCAAAACCTGCCCAAGCATTGTCCCTATTTGACTTCGAGTCACTCGGAGAGGCTTTTGAGTTAGGGTGTTTTGTTGACCACACGGTTGCATCTTTGATACGTCCGAGCCGTCGAAAGGAAAGGAAAAGAGAAGCGCATGGTTCGCGGAAAGAGTCGGAGGCCAAAGGACATCCCCTTTGTTCTATTAGCGGAGCGTTGGGACAGGTGCGAGATCGCAAGGTCGGTCACTTTAGCGAGGTAGCAGGAGGCGACAAAGGCAAGTCCGCTTCGAGGACGCAGTGGGGTTCGACCAGGGGGTGATTAACTTTCATGCGTATCGTACACCCCGCTTGACGAGAAAAGCCTTCTGGGCGCGACCACCGCGAGTGCGCCTGAACAGTTGTTGAGGACTGCTGTTAGTTTTCATAGAATGTCGACTCGGGACTTGCTGAAAAGAAATTTTGTGTTTGTTGATTTTAGTTAGGAATCAGTTTTCCTTGTAGTGTCCCCAACTCTTGACGCGTTAGTTCAGCTAGTATTGAACTTTGTTTCCTTTAGCGCTCTATGTTTTTTTTTCGTTAGCCGATATGCATTCTGCAGTTTGCTATCCGAAGGTTAGTGACACGCATCAGAGCGAGTTAAGGGCTTAAGAGATGGGTGCCCTGAATAGGATTATGACAGCTGACTTCAAAAAGAGTCTGAATTATATAGTCAACGTCGCGCCAAATTCACATTCACAGAGAAGAAGAGACACAAGACAGGACGGGCGAAATATACTAGAGTATATTTCAAAAAGAGTTTGTGGCATTTCCGTTGCGTATCATGCGTGGACGCAAAGGTGTCCCACGTGTTGGATAGCAAAACCGTAGGCGTTAAGCTGGGAGCTTGCGGGAAGGATATGCCCGTCTAGGCTTTGTGCGAGTTTTGGCAGAGCCACACGAAAAATGTTTTTTTTTTGTTTATTGTTCTTTCCGCGTGTGTTCTGTGTAGGAGCGAATGAGGAAAGTTTATCGCGAGAGTCGCTCGGTTGTTTGTAGGAATTGTGGTCGCAAAAGCTGAGGTGTGTTGTTTGGACCACGCTGATGGGCAAATGGCAGAAACGCTGTTCACCCAGCCGTGCCTTTCCAGTTTAACACCAAAGCTTTAGACACCTTTTATTTGTGTTTTGAGTTCATGACATGCAATTAGTGTATTGTGTTAATCACCCCCTTTCGTTATTGTATCGCTCGTAGCACCTGCGTGCCTTAGAGGGTGTGGCTTTCTCTGGAAACGATACAAACGTTAGGCTACTGATTTTGTTCGTGTTTAGCATGTCTGTGTTTCTTATGGTTTTGTTAATTGATCCGTGACTTTCACGAGAGAGAGCGTAAATGTAATTTTCGAGCGAGTTTTGACTAGAGCCTGACATTTCTCAAGGTCAGTTGAATGCTCTCGGTATGTTGTGGCTTGGGTTTGGCTGGTTCATTTCCGGCACTTGCAAGCCGTTTCTCAGGTCCAAAGCTGGGGCTCAGCCTACGTTAGAAGGAAGACAGAGGAGAAAGTCTACGGCCTTTCCGGGGTGCTTTGGTGTTGCATCCCCTTCGAGACCTCCTGGGGCGGTGGACGGGCTGTTATGATCGGACTTCACGGCTTGGCGCCGCTGGATCGTCAGAATGGTATGGCGGCATCAGCCCTGCTTTCTTCGACCTCAACGTTCCCCGAAACGCACCAGATGCGGCGACAACACTGCACTTGTGTCCTGAACCCTTCAAGGCTAGCAGTTCCCTCTTCAATCGCCTTGGACACGCTTGGCTGACTTTGACGCTTTTATGGCCTGAAGATGATTTACAGTCCAGGCTGCTCGGAGGGGCTCAGCCTACGTGAGAAGGAAGACAGAGCAGAAAGTCTACGGCCTTTCCGGGGTGCTTTGGTGTTGCATCCCCTTCGAGACCTCCTGGGCGGTGGGACGGGCTGTTATGATCGGACTTCACGGCTTGGCGCCGCTGGATCGTCAGAATGGTATGGCGGCATCAGCCCTGCTTTCTTCGACCTCAACGTTCCCCGAAACGCACCAGATGCGGCGACAATACTGCACTTGTGTCCTGAACCCTTCAAGGCTACCAGTTCCCTCTTCAATAGCCTTGGACACGCTTGGCTGACTTTGACGCTTTTATGGCCTGAAGATGATTTACAGTCCAGGCTGCTCGGAGGGGCTCAGCCTACGTGAGAAGGAAGACAGAGCAGAAAGTCTACGGCCTTTCCGGGGTGCTTTGGTGTTGCATCCCCTTCGAGACCTCCTGGGGCGGTGGGACGGGCTGTTATGATCGGACTTCACGGCTTGGCGCCGCTGGATCGTCAGAATGGTATGGCGGCATCAGCCCTGCTTTCTTCGACCTCAACGTTCCCCGAAACGCACCAGATGCGGCGACAACACTGCACTTGTGTCCTGAACCCTTCAAGGCTAGCAGTTCCCTCTTCAATCGCCTTGGACACGCTTGGCTGACTTTGACGCTTTTATGGCCTGAAGATGATTTACAGTCCAGGCTGCTCGGAGGGGCTCAGCCTACGTGAGAAGGAAGACAGAGCAGAAAGTCTACGGCCTTTCCGGGGTGCTTTGGTGTTGCATCCCCTTCGAGACCTCCTGGGGCGGTGGGACGGGCTGTTATGATCGGACTTCACGGCTTGGCGCCGCTGGATCGTCAGAATGGTATGGCGGCATCAGCCCTGCTTTCTTCGACCTCAACGTTCCCCGAAACGCACCAGATGCGGCGACAATACTGCACTTGTGTCCTGAACCCTTCAAGGCTACCAGTTCCCTCTTCAATAGCCTTGGACACGCTTGGCTGACTTTGACGCTTTTATGGCCTGAAGATGATTTACAGTCCAGGCTGCTCGGAGGGGCTCAGCCTACGTGAGAAGGAAGACAGAGCAGAAAGTCTACGGCCTTTCCGGGGTGCTTTGGTGTTGCATCCCCTTCGAGACCTCCTGGGGCGGTGGGACGGGCTGTTATGATCGGACTTCACGGCTTGGCGCCGCTGGATCGTCAGAATGGTATGGCGGCATCAGCCCTGCTTTCTTCGACCTCAACGTTCCCCGAAACGCACCAGATGCGGCGACAATACTGCACTTGTGTCCTGAACCCTTCAAGGCTACCAGTTCCCTCTTCAATAGCCTTGGACACGCTTGGCTGACTTTGACGCTTTTATGGCCTGAAGATGATTTACAGTCCAGGCTGCTCGGAGGGGCTCAGCCTACGTGAGAAGGAAGACAGAGCAGAAAGTCTACGGCCTTTCCGGGGTGCTTTGGTGTTGCATCCCCTTCGAGACCTCCTGGGGCGGTGGGACGGGCTGTTATGATCGGACTTCACGGCTTGGCGCCGCTGGATCGTCAGAATGGTATGGCGGCATCAGCCCTGCTTTCTTCGACCTCAACGTTCCCCGAAACGCACCAGATGCGGCGACAACACTGCACTTGTGTCCTGAACCCTTCAAGGCTAGCAGTTCCCTCTTCAATCGCCTTGGACACGCTTGGCTGACTTTGACGCTTTTATGGCCTGAAGATGATTTACAGTCCAGGCTGCTCGGAGGGGCTCAGCCTACGTGAGAAGGAAGACAGAGCAGAAAGTCTACGGCCTTTCCGGGGTGCTTTGGTGTTGCATCCCCTTCGAGACCTCCTGGGGCGGTGGGACGGGCTGTTATGATCGGACTTCACGGCTTGGCGCCGCTGGATCGTCAGAATGGTATGGCGGCATCAGCCCTGCTTTCTTCGACCTCAACGTTCCCCGAAACGCACCAGATGCGGCGACAATACTGCACTTGTGTCCTGAACCCTTCAAGGCTACCAGTTCCCTCTTCAATAGCCTTGGACACGCTTGGCTGACTTTGACGCTTTTATGGCCTGAAGATGATTTACAGTCCAGGCTGCTCGGAGGGGCTCAGCCTACGTGAGAAGGAAGACAGAGCAGAAAGTCTACGGCCTTTCCGGGGTGCTTTGGTGTTGCATCCCCTTCGAGACCTCCTGGGGCGGTGGGACGGGCTGTTATGATCGGACTTCACGGCTTGGCGCCGCTGGATCGTCAGAATGGTATGGCGGCATCAGCCCTGCTTTCTTCGACCTCAACGTTCCCCGAAACGCACCAGATGCGGCGACAATACTGCACTTGTGTCCTGAACCCTTCAAGGCTACCAGTTCCCTCTTCAATAGCCTTGGACACGCTTGGCTGACTTTGACGCTTTTATGGCCTGAAGATGATTTACAGTCCAGGCTGCTCGGAGGGGCTCAGCCTACGTGAGAAGGAAGACAGAGCAGAAAGTCTACGGCCTTTCCGGGGTGCTTTGGTGTTGCATCCCCTTCGAGACCTCCTGGGGCGGTGGGACGGGCTGTTATGATCGGACTTCACGGCTTGGCGCCGCTGGATCGTCAGAATGGTATGGCGGCATCAGCCCTGCTTTCTTCGACCTCAACGTTCCCCGAAACGCACCAGATGCGGCGACAATACTGCACTTGTGTCCTGAACCCTTCAAGGCTACCAGTTCCCTCTTCAATAGCCTTGGACACGCTTGGCTGACTTTGACGCTTTTATGGCCTGAAGATGATTTACAGTCCAGGCTGCTCGGAGGGGCTCAGCCTACGTGAGAAGGAAGACAGAGCAGAAAGTCTACGGCCTTTCCGGGGTGCTTTGGTGTTGCATCCCCTTCGAGACCTCCTGGGGCGGTGGACGGGCTGTTATGATCGGACTTCACGGCTTGGCGCCGCTGGATCGTCAGAATGGTATGGCGGCATCAGCCCTGCTTTCTTCGACCTCAACGTTCCCCGAAACGCACCAGATGCGGCGACAACACTGCACTTGTGTCCTGAACCCTTCAAGGCTAGCAGTTCCCTCTTCAATCGCCTTGGACACGCTTGGCTGACTTTGACGCTTTTATGGCCTGAAGATGATTTACAGTCCAGGCTGCTCGGAGGGGCTCAGCCTACGTGAGAAGGAAGACAGAGCAGAAAGTCTACGGCCTTTCCGGGGTGCTTTGGTGTTGCATCCCCTTCGAGACCTCCTGGGGCGGTGGGACGGGCTGTTATGATCGGACTTCACGGCTTGGCGCCGCTGGATCGTCAGAATGGTATGGCGGCATCAGCCCTGCTTTCTTCGACCTCAACGTTCCCCGAAACGCACCAGATGCGGCGACAACACTGCACTTGTGTCCTGAACCCTTCAAGGCTAGCAGTTCCCTCTTCAATCGCCTTGGACACGCTTGGCTGACTTTGACGCTTTTATGGCCTGAAGATGATTTACAGTCCAGGCTGCTCGGAGGGGCTCAGCCTACGTGAGAAGGAAGACAGAGCAGAAAGTCTACGGCCTTTCCGGGGTGCTTTGGTGTTGCATCCCCTTCGAGACCTCCTGGGGCGGTGGGACGGGCTGTTATGATCGGACTTCACGGCTTGGCGCCGCTGGATCGTCAGAATGGTATGGCGGCATCAGCCCTGCTTTCTTCGACCTCAACGTTCCCCGAAACGCACCAGATGCGGCGACAATACTGCACTTGTGTCCTGAACCCTTCAAGGCTACCAGTTCCCTCTTCAATAGCCTTGGACACGCTTGGCTGACTTTGACGCTTTTATGGCCTGAAGATGATTTACAGTCCAGGCTGCTCGGAGGGGCTCAGCCTACGTGAGAAGGAAGACAGAGCAGAAAGTCTACGGCCTTTCAGGGGTGCTTTGGTGTTGCATCCCCTTCAAGACCTCCTGGGGCGGTGGGACGGGCTGTTATGATCGGACTTCACGGCTTGGCGCCGCTGGATCGTCAGAATGGTATGGCGGCATCAGCCCTGCTTTCTTCGACCTCAACGTTCCCCGAAACGCACCAGATGCGGCGACAATACTGCACTTGTGTCCTGAACCCTTCAAGGCTACCAGTTCCCTCTTCAATAGCCTTGGACACGCTTGGCTGACTTTGACGCTTTTATGGCCTGAAGATGATTTACAGTCCAGGCTGCTCGGAGGGGCTCAGCCTACGTGAGAAGGAAGACAGAGCAGAAAGTCTACGGCCTTTCCGGGGTGCTTTGGTGTTGCATCCCCTTCGAGACCTCCTGGGGCGGTGGGACGGGCTGTTATGATCGGACTTCACGGCTTGGCGCCGCTGGATCGTCAGAATGGTATGGCGGCATCAGCCCTGCTTTCTTCGACCTCAACGTTCCCCGAAACGCACCAGATGCGGCGACAATACTGCACTTGTGTCCTGAACCCTTCAAGGCTAGCAGTTCCCTCTTCAATCGCCTTGGACACGCTTGGCTGACTTTGACGCTTTTATGGCCTGAAGATGATTTACAGTCCAGGCTGCTCGGAGGGGCTCAGCCTACGTGAGAAGGAAGACAGAGCAGAAAGTCTACGGCCTTTCCGGGGTGCTTTGGTGTTGCATCCCCTTCGAGACCTCCTGGGGCGGTGGGACGGGCTGTTATGATCGGACTTCACGGCTTGGCGCCGCTGGATCGTCAGAATGGTATGGCGGCATCAGCCCTGCTTTCTTCGACCTCAACGTTCCCCGAAACGCACCAGATGCGGCGACAATACTGCACTTGTGTCCTGAACCCTTCAAGGCTAGCAGTTCCCTCTTCAATCGCCTTGGACACGCTTGGCTGACTTTGACGCTTTTATGGCCTGAAGATGATTTACAGTCCAGGCTGCTCGGAGGGGCTCAGCCTACGTGAGAAGGAAGACAGAGCAGAAAGTCTACGGCCTTTCCGGGGTGCTTTGGTGTTGCATCCCCTTCGAGACCTCCTGGGGCGGTGGGACGGGCTGTTATGATCGGACTTCACGGCTTGGCGCCGCTGGATCGTCAGAATGGTATGGCGGCATCAGCCCTGCTTTCTTCGACCTCAACGTTCCCCCGAAACGCACCAGATGCGGCGACAATACTGCACTTGTGTCCTGAACCCTTCAAGGCTAGCAGTTCCCTCTTCAATCGCCTTGGACACGCTTGGCTGACTTTGACGCTTTTATGGCCTGAAGATGATTTACAGTCCAGGCTGCTCGGAGGGGCTCAGCCTACGTGAGAAGGAAGACAGAGCAGAAAGTCTACGGCCTTTCCGGGGTGCTTTGGTGTTGCATCCCCTTCGAGACCTCCTGGGGCGGTGGGACGGGCTGTTATGATCGGACTTCACGGCTTGGCGCCGCTGGATCGTCAGAATGGTATGGCGGCATCAGCCCTGCTTTCTTCGACCTCAACGTTCCCCGAAACGCACCAGATGCGGCGACAATACTGCACTTGTGTCCTGAACCCTTCAAGGCTACCAGTTCCCTCTTCAATAGCCTTGGACACGCTTGGCTGACTTTGACGCGTTGATGGCCTGAAGATTATTTACAGTCCAGGCTGCTCGGTGGAGGCAGTCGCTTATGCATTGTTATGTTCAGGCTTCTGCGAGATGCACCGAACGATAGGCCGAGCGCCGGAGACTCTTCATCGGGCACCTGTCCCACGCTATGCGGTGTCTGCGACTTCGTGACCCGGCCGGCAGCTGGCCGTCGCCTGCACCGGCGGCGCATCGATGCAAGGAAAGACTTGCACCTGACAGCACACCTGACGTCACGGCCAATTTAATATGCGCCGCAGTAATCCGTTCATTGTGTGTACGGTTCCTTTGTGGCTTTGTGACCCGAGTAAGAGCTGGCCGTCCCCTGCACCGACGGCGATATCGAAGCAAGGAACAACTGCACCTGACAGCACGCCTGACAACGCAGCCCGTTTCCGGGAATGTGCACCGCCGAGATCCCTTCTTGGTGTGTATAGTGTCTTTTGTGTCTTGTTCGCCACCCGGGACTGTCCGTCGTCTAGGTGCACCGCTTCTCTCTTTCCCGGAGTCTGAAGGAGGCGGTGCTTACTTAATGGGCGGAGATGAAGACAACGTGTTTGATTGGACTGTCCTGGACTTGATTGTTTTCTCCAGCAGGGAATCCTGGAAAGGCCCAGGCTTTATAACGCGAGCGTTGGGACGGTCCAAGCATGCTACGACGATGCTACCCTAGGGCTACGACAAGCGTTCACATGCTACGACGACGCTACACTAGGATGCTATGACATGCTACGACGAGGCTACGACAGGCTACTAGAGGCCACCACGAGGCTTCTACACGCTATCAAAACGTCATGTAAATAAAAGTTCCTGTTATCAGCTCCGGCTTCTGAACTCGACTTCTCCCTGAGGCCAGGCTGCTCCACGGTCCTATGGGCAGACACCCGACTACATCAGCTTGTGTCTGTTACAACAAGCTTTAACGCATGACGTGTTCATGGGTATGTGTCAAGCGAAGAGGGTAGTGAAGGGATTTCGCTTGCGAAGGCTACACGGGGCGAGTGGCAAGGGTTTGAAACTCGCCTCCTCGCATCATGGTTTCGCGCCGCTACAAATTATTGTTTTTCTCAGCTCGTAATGAACCGATAGGAAAAATTCTTGCGGCACACTACTATTCATTCGGCATACAACTTCCAGCGTCTAACTAAAATTTGCTATGTGGCCTGGTGAGGGGCCCTTTAAAGACTTAAATTCACAGTACGATGTACTCTACTGTGGAATTTTATTTCACTCCTTGAATGGGTAGCTACAGCAGTTTTGAGTATCGAATAGCGCGACAGTTTAACAGAAGCATTTAGGAAATTCTTAGCACAAGTATACTGAGAAAGCATCATAAATGGCACAGGTATTTCCTCAACTTCAGCGAATGAAGTCTGCAAGGAATTTTGCTTTGAGGATGATGAATCCAGAAGGTCGATCGAAACGTTGCCATTTAATACATCATTTTATAGTTTCTTTCGGTAACAATCATTATCTTGCAACAAGAACTGAGTAGTCACTTCTTTATCATTTCCAAAGGCGGAGGAAGACACTCTTTTTCAACCAAGTTGCCTTGATAAAGCGTTGTCCAATGCGCCATAACTGGCTTCCGAAGATAATATTCATGGGAAGCTTTTACTGACGGACCTGAGCAGCTGGTGAGGGGTGTGTTCAAAATACCTTCCACACCGACAACCCATCCGCCCTTACCTACAGTTGGCGCGCGCCAAGAAATAATAAATTAAACGGAATAAATTTTCTTTCAGCTGCGGGGCGTTTGAACCCCCGTCACCACGGTCCTAAAGTGAGTGTCTTCAACACTAGGCCACGCGCCAATGCTTGTCCAACGTGAACTCAACGAGAGCATAACAATGCTTTCTACCCACAATGCAAGAACAATGAGGAAACAGAACGCTTGCTATAGGCGATTCACTGAAAGATTTCGTGTTAGCAGGCTAAAACCGATGTAGCGGACAACGCGTAAGGTGGATACTAGTAACTGGGCATTTTCGGAAAATTCGGACGTTGAGAAAATCTAATTCCTAACCTGCGTTTCCATGGTCGCGTGAGAGTCTTTCGTTTGGCCGTTCTGCAGGCCGACAAACGCTTGAAAGATTATCAAAGACGCTATGCCGATTCAGCCCGAACACTCCCTCCCGGGGAGACGGCCGCTATCTAGAAAGAAAGAAAGAATGAATGAATGAATGAATGAATGAATGAATGAATGAATGAATGAATGAATGAATGAAAGAAATAATTTTTTCAGGGCGGTGCACTTTAGGGGACCAGGTTGTCGGCGTCTAGTGTGTCATGTCGCTTGTCGTGCTGGCGTAACTGCTATAGCCATGTACAGTATGTATAATATAGCAAGTGGGCGTGAAAAGTATGTGATGGTGAGGAGGAGAGAGATGAGGAAGGGAGAAATAAACTTAGTAGGGTGGAAGTTTGGGCTAGTTTGTGAGCGGACAAACGACAGGCGCCTACTTACAACTGAGGTTTATTGCGAAAAGACAAAAAATATATACATGAGGGGAAGAGAGCCAAAGGCCAGGATTAACATGTACAATTACTGACCGTGACAACTTATCAAAAGCTCAAAAATTGAAGATTAACATGTCCAATGGCTGACAGAGAAAAAAAACAACGAAGATAAAGCGAACGGCGAGAGTATAGGAAAGTGCTGGGAAAGGAAAGAGAGGATGAGGAGGAGAGATCTTAGCGTGAGGACGAGGAAAAAAAAGCAAGGGTTAAAGTTTGCCATAGCCGTGTATATCGTAGTATAGCAAAAGGGTAGGAAAGGGAAGTGAGGTTTAGGTGCACTAATATAAGGCGGAGGAGGACTGAATGGAGGACAGGAGGGGGCGCCACTATATCAAAAATGAAGGTTTCCTTTCCTGCTGTGATTGCTAAGCAGGCGGCACGTTTGTAGGCAAGCCCACGCCTGCAAACGTGCCGGACTCACGGAGGGAGAGCGTTAAGGCGCGTTCACAGCGAACGCGGAGCACGCAAGCGGGCAAGCGGATTTTCGAAGCGGAGAGGCAGCGAGCGTGCGCGGCTGTTCAGACAGACAGCGTTGCTTTGTGCCCGCTCCGCGCGGGGGAGGAGCAATCGACGAATCCGCGGTGCGCGTGCCGCCATCTTACGGCACTATGCGATACTGCCGATACTGCGTGCACGCGCATCTGTGTTGTTGTTGTACATTGTCAACGTTGTCGTGCTGCCGTCCACTACGCGCTGGAGCAAGATGAAGAGCTCAGATGAAGAAGACGAATTCGTTGCCATTGTACTTGCCACTTCTCTAGCTGCTATTCGAGAGAAGCGGAAGGCGCAGAGGAAGACACCCCGCCAACGACGGTGATGGGTTCGGCCGGCCTTACAACAGCGCGATAAAATGGGTCGTGCAAATGCTTTGTTGCCTCACCTTCGTTCGCGCGATTTGGAGTACTACAGAGGGTGAGTCTCCGTTCTGTTTCTCGTACAGCACCGGGTGCTGCTTGATTGTATCCAGCAGTAGCTCGACGGAGAACACAGCCAGTTCGCTCATGATGGTAGCCGTTTGCACGGACTCGTCTCAGTCGTTTCGGGCCCTGCTTGGCTGCAGCCAAAGCGGTCAACTTTTCCGCGCGGAGAAAATAGGTCCGGGTGCGATCCCGAGAAGCGGCCGCGGGTTTTCCGCTTTTGCGGATAATCCGCGTCCACTTTCCGGATCCGCCTCTCCGCTTTCCGGATCCGCGCTCAGTGTGAACGTGCCGTTACACAGGCTAGTCAAAAGAGCTGCTTCGCATCTAACAGAGGCGGCTAAGAGTGTAGCTGTCGTCGATGTCGCTACCGCTACCATGTGCATATCTCCTAACCTGAGTAGTATGCCATTGTTCTCAGACAGCCGGTACCGGGGTTCCGGGAATCCACAGTGCAACGGAGATCCGGTGGACTAGGACGACGGCATAGCAAAGTCGCACCACGAAGCCTATGAGCGGGCCAGGAGCCGCGAGGACGTATTTGCTGCTGATCAGGCATCTGCGGCTCTCTTCTTGAATGACTATAGACGCACAGGTAACTGGCCATCTTCATTAGGTGCAGTTAGTCTGGGCACGAAGAATATTGTGGAACAATACGTCTTGGGCCGTAGTCTCTATGGGATGCCAGGAGACAGACGGAAACGTGCACATAACGGGGACTCAGATACAGCAGACATAGAGCCATACCAGCCTGACTCAACTACCGGCAACGTCGAAGGTACGCAGTGTTTGCGTCGCGACGAGACGGAAAGAAGTGGGCGTGCTTCTTTCTCAAAGGCAACAACAAAAAGAATCCTTTATTATCAGAAAGCAGCGGCTTTTATCGACCGCATCACTAGCGCCACCGCGGCGCTATAACTGCTGACGCTGTCATAGCTGGCTAGTATCTTATCACACATCTTCCTCACTCTTTTTTTTTTGAAGCTGCTCTTGTTATGATGCTTGAAATCGTTCTGGAGGAACCACACACCTTCCACTTCGTGTGTGATGATGAAGGAGTCGTTACACTGTTGCGCTGCGCTTCTTTCATCACTGCATATTTCTGGCGATTCCGCTGTTAGCGGCGTTGTTCCTCGGCCGTCTTCTGAACTAGTCGGAGGCAGCGGGACAAGATGAGTGCGATTTCTGCGTAGGAAAGTTTCCCCGGAGTCAATCCAGTACGACCTGGGCTCGTCGGCACTTCCTCGAACGACCCCTTCTTTTTGTAGGTCTACGATCCATACGTCTGTTCCTTCGGACAGCTCTGGCAGATCGCGCACTCCATGGCGCCGGTCGTAGTCTTTCTTCTGGCGCTGACGCTGCGACCTCTCGAAAGATGCCAGTTCTTGGAAGTCCGGCGTCCGGGGCTGGAGGTTTTCGCTGGACGTGGGCAGGGCAGTGCGCAGTCTCCTCCCCATGATCAGCACGGCGGGGCTGTATCCGTTCTTCAATGGGCTTGTCCTGTAGGCCAGAAGAGTTTTATAAGCGTCACCGGTTTTCTTTAAGGACCCTTTGATAATTTTCACGGCGGACTCCGCCATTCCGTTGCTCTGATGATAATGAGGGCTAGACGTCACGTGTTGAAAGTTGTATTCTTTTGCAAATTTTGAAAATTCAGAGCCAAGGGCTCTTGAGAATTGCGGTCCGTTATCGGAAACTACTACTTCCGGAATCCCGTGTCTCGCGAAAATGGATTTGCAGTGGTTTATTACCGTCGATGAAGTCAAGTTTTTCAGCGATACGAGCTCCGGGTATCGTGAAAAATAATCCGTGACGACAAGCCACCACTTTCCCCCAAGAAAGAATAAATCCATCGCAATGCGCTGCCATGGCCTATCTGGAAACTGGGTCTGTTGTAGAGGCATCTTTCGGTTGGTGCTGTGCTTAAGGCAGCTGTGGCAGTTCTTAACAAGTCGTTCAATGTCCGCGTCGATACTTGGCCACCAAACTGAGCTCTTGGAACGTGCCCGGCACTTCTCAATTCCGAAGTGTCCCTCGTGAATTATTTCAAGGATTGGCTGCCTTAGTCTTGATGGGATCACTATCCGAGAGCCGCACATGAGCAGGTTTTCAACCCGGGCGATGTTTGCCCTCTCACTCCAGTAAGGCTTCAGGTCAACCCCAACGTCTCGACGGCTTGGCCAGCCCTCTGTACATAGATTGATAAGCGTTTTACATACCGGATCTTGCTCTTGCTCCAGGGCGATAAGATGTAAACTTGGCGCTGTTACTGGAACTGACGACGCCACCAGTCGAAGATAGCCTTGGATTTCGGCCTCCAGTTCCATAGATTCCGTTCGTGGAAGAGGTGACCGAGAAAGGGCGTCCGCCACCGTCAGGTCCCGGCCTGGAACATACACAATGTCATACGTGTAGCGCATCAGACGCATGCGCATCCTCTGTAGTCTCGGTGTTAGTTCGTCAATTGCTTTTGACCCAAACAAAGATACGAGTGGTTTGTGATCTGTCTCTAGGCTAAAGCGCTTTCCCACGAGATAATCACGGAACTTTTCACTGGCCCACACAAGGGCAAGTCCTTCTTTTTCAATGTGGGCGTATCGCCGCTCGGTGGTTGTAAGGGCTCTGGAAGCATAAGAAATGACTTTGAACTGACCGTCTTTCTGTCTTTGGCGCAGGACAGCTCCGAGACCGTATGATGAGGCGTCTGCTGTCACCACTGTTTCCATATCTGGATCGTACATTCCCAAGACAGGGTCCGATGAAAGAAGAGTCTTCCACTTCATGAAGGCGGCTTCTTGCGCGGGACCCCACACAAATTCATGTGTTGAGCTCAACATCAGAGAAAGAGGCTGGAGGACTTCCGCCATGCGTGGGACAAAGCGGGCCAGATAATTTGCCATGCCCATCACGCGCCGTAACTCTGTCTTGGACGTCGGGCGTGGCATTTCTGTTACCGCGCTAAGCTTTTCTTTATCGGGACGCACTGCGTTATTCTCCATCTATGTCCTAAGAATGATATCTGGGTTACCCAAACTCACACTTATCTCTGTTCAATGTGATGCCTGATGTGCGGAGGCGGTCCATCACTGCCCGAAGCCGCTCGTCATGCTGCGCCCGCGTGGCACCCCAAATAAGCACATCGTCCATGTGGCAGACGACTCCCTCCTGTCCAGAAAGAACCTGTCCCATTCGTCTCTGAAAATGCTCGGGGGCCGACGAGATTCCGAACGGAAGTCGATTGAAATAAAATCGGCCGAACGGCGTGATAAATGTTGTGAATACTTTGCTCCTTTCACTAAGTGGTATCTGCCAGAAACCCGAGTTCGCGTCAAGTTTCGAGAACATGCTGGCTCCCCGTAGCATTCCGATGGTGTACTCGACGGCCGGTATTGGATGCCATTCTCGTTGAACGTATCTGTTGAGTTCCGTGAAGTCGACACAGATCCGAACAGCACCAGAGGGTTTGGGAACGACAACCATAGGTGCGCACCATGTAGTAGGCTCGGTGACAGGAGAGATGACGCCTAGTGCTTGCATCCGCTCGAGTTCTTGCCTTGTTTTTTTGTACAATGGAAGGGGGACTCTACGTGGCGACGACAGCGCGAAAGGCTTTGAGTCAGGATTCAACTTGAGGTCATTCTTCTTTGAAGGTCCCCAGTCCTTGTGGAAAGTCAGATTCGGGCTCCAGTTTCTTCACTACATTAACTTGTGGTAGTACCCCGAGCCTTTCTATCGCTGGTTTCCCAAGAAGAGGGGTTCGGAGGCCTTGCAGGACGTACACGTCTTCGCAGCTGATCATTCCTGCAAACGTCATATTCATAGCAGCCATACCAGATATGGCAAATGATTTTCCATCAGGTCCCTGAAGGCGGCGCCTTGCTGGTTGAAGTTTTATCGCGGGAAATATGCGAGCGAAGAGCTCCGCGGGAATGACCGTTTCGTCCGCGCCGGTATCTATTTTAAATACCACTTTCGAGGATTCAACGAGAACTGGAACTTCCCACCTGTGAGTGGATGAATGGGATGCAACTCCGAGGAAGCCTGGTTCTTCGGTCTGGTTTTCGACGTTCCTGACAGCTCTCGTTGACCGGCAAACCACCTCGAAGTGTCCTCTTTTTTCGCACTTTCGGCAGACTGCATCTTTTGCTGGACAAGACGCTCGACTGTGCCTGTTTCTTCCGCACCAGCCACATGGTTTGGGAACGTTGCTTCCACTTTCAGGCGAAGGCACGTTCCTCCCCACTTGTCGCGCACTCCTCTGGGACTGTATGTGGTGGACGTCCTGTTCTCGCACGCGGTGAAGCTCCGCCTGCTGTTGGTTGATGGTCTCGTGCTGGCGTGCCACCAGCACTGCTTTCTGTAGATTTAGGTCGGGATCGAGTTGCAGCGCTCTCGAGATCTTGTGGTCTTGGATACCCACCACGAGACGATCTCGAATTAAATCTTCACGCAGCTGCCCGTAGTCGCACGTAGCTGCAAGCGCGTGCAGTGCGGTAACAAAATCCTCGACGGATTCGCCGTCTTGTTGTGTTCGGGTGTTAAACTTCACCCTTTCATAAATGATGTTCCGTCGAGGAACAAAGTAGGCCTCGTATTCCTTCAGTACGGCCTCAAACTTCTCCTTGTCGTCAGGTTCAAGTTTGAACGTTTTGAAAATGTCCTCGGCCTGAGGCCCCATTAAATAGACCAATGCATCTACTTGACTTTTTTCTGGCTTCGCGTCTAGTCCAGATGCCGTTCGGAAGCGAAGAAATCGCTGTTTCCAGGGAGGCCAGTCGTTGGGTGTTGCAAAGCTGAAGGGCTCGGGTGGTGAAATTTCAAACAAAGCCATCTCACTTGGTCTTTCCTTGTAAGGTTTCTGGTAGCCTGTACGTCTCCTGACACTGATTAGTGGTTTCCCGGCGTCCTCGTTTCCGGGCTAGTCCGACGTCCGATAGCCGTGGTGCCTATGATCGGCAGGCGCCACTTCTGACACCATGTTTGCGTCGCGACGAGACGGAAAGAAGTGGGCGTGCTTCTTTCTCAAAGGCAACAACAAAAAGAATCCTTTATTATCAGAAAGCAGCGGCTTTTATCGACCGCATCACTAGCGCCACCGCGGCGCTATAACTGCTGACGCTGTCATAGCTGGCTAGTATCTTATCACACACGCAGATGTCGCAGCAGATGCCCTCAGACGCCCCCATCCGTCCAGGCGGGGCAGAAGTTGGAGGTGCCGGTGAAAATTCGACAGAGCTCGTTCAGCAGATTTTGCGCGTAGCTCGTGACCGCGGAGTGGTCAGTCTTCCGTGACAGCAAAATACTCACCACATGGGCCTACGCAATGCTGAAGACCAATTTAGTTTACGACACCGGGAAAACGTTTTCTGGAGTTCTGACTAGCCTGTCACGCTTGCCAGTGGACCGGCCGTATCTTTACATTCCTCACGGCCCCAACCTTAACCTACCAGCTCACACAGGAGCTGTGAGTTGCTGTGTCATGGTAACCACTGATGATTTACGCACGCCTTGGAAGACTGGCTCTTCGGTTGTCCAACCCGTCAACTCTGACATGCTAGTTTGTGGTCTTAGCTCCGTCGGACTGAACCACTACTTGGATACCGGCATGTGCCGCGTGAAGAAAGGCGAGACAAACAACCCGGTGAAGCCACAGTCTTACTTACCATTTCAAGGGACGGACCACTCAGAAGGGGCTAAGAGCTACTGGGGTCTCAAAATCACACCCGGAAAGGATGGTTCACGATAGCGATGACCAAAAGAGCATACCTGCCTGCATAGAATTACCACGTCACAACTTTGCCTACGACTTTATTCACATTGACAAGGTTAGTCCCCGCTTGACCAAGTTCGCAAACCAGTTTCCGTTCAAAGGTCACGTGGGCACACCTCTAATCAACTATGACTACCGGTTTAGAAGTGACGCATGGCTAAAGATGGGCCCCACTTATCACGCTGGCAACGAGTTGCTAACTCGTACACACCTTGGCCTGCCTGCTTATGTTGTATGCTACATCACTTAGCGTGTATCCACACGACGGACTTATCCGCGGAAATCTCGTCCGCGGACGATCGTTCCGCCGCCCGTCCGGCTGGAAAGCACATCCAGACGACGGACGAAGCGAGTAGACGGACGCGCCGCAGCAAAAAAACATGGCGGCACTGTCTGAAGCGAGAGCTGCCCGCTTCGAATCTTTAAGCTCTTCGTCGCGCATTACGTGGGCTGTTAGTCCCAAACTGACGATTGTGTCGGCTTTAGGTTTGTGTCCTCAAGCTTCGCCGGCAACCTATTCATGACAATTCGGTACTGTTTCCAGGCGCCGTACTCGTTTTCTGAGAGCTGTAGGCTTAGCGAGTACCTCTATTGGCAGAACATGAGCTCGGTGATCTGCGATAGCTACCGAATCTCAGAGGTCATAATAATGTGCGAATGCTTGCTTGTTCTTTTTTTTCTCTAGATGGCGCGAGCAGTCTGAAAGTCGCAAAGACGTTCATCGCTAGCAAAAGTATTGAAGGTTTTTATGTTTCCGTCTATGGCGCAGAGTTTCTTTTAAGTTGGAGATGGAGTTCGAAAGAAAGCGACGATTAGCTGCAATGGCTGTTGCATTACCAGAATTAGGTGGTTAAGCGCTCTTCTTTCCTGCAAAAAGATCTTGTTGGCAAAAGGACTACACGCATCTGGGTATACAACACCAACTCTACGGTGAGCTTTTGGTTAGCGACACCGAAGAATACAGGAGGCTGCTGCGAGTGTCAAGAGAGCAGTTTGTTCAGTTGCTGTCGCTCGTGGGACCTCGCATAGAACGACAGGACCCCGTGATGCGGCGAGCCATATCAGCGGAAACAAGGCTGCAGGTCGCGCTACGGTACCTTGTTTCGGGCAAGTGTTGCACATCTGTGCATTTCTACTCGAAACATAGCTCCTATTTGTTGCATCCGAGACTGTTCAGTTTAACCTACGCGCCGACTTGGAGAGCCTCGCTTTTAGAGCAGCCATTACGTTGTGCGTTGGAAAACGCCTACAAGGTCTAAAATAGATAAATATCTGGCAATAATAAAATAAATCTTCATCGGCTAAATTTACGAAATCATACGAGAAAAAGAAAAAGCAGCGCTTGTTGCGAGACCTATAATGGCACCCTAGGCTAAATCTGTTGTGGTATTCCGCGCGAATCCGAATGCGAAAAAGAGCTTGGCATTTTCCGTCCGCGACGTCCGCGGACGAGGCACGGATGGCACAAATCCGTGACGCGGGGTCACGTGATGCGCCGTCCGCGGCGGAAAAGACGGATTCGGTCCGTCGTGTGGATACACCCTTAACAGCATGTCAAACTACGAATCGTGCGAGCAAAAGAAAGATACAAACATCACCATGCGACATCGACCCGACTGTATGCACACGTGCCACGTGAAATATTTGTACCCAATGGAAAATACTTGATGATAATGGTAGGTTTTAGTGGCGCAAGGGCAACTCGGGCCAAAGAGCGCCAAACACAGGGTTACGATCGACTCAGGTAAAAAACGTAGTGCTCAAGGTGACGAATAAAATAAAACCGTGGTGTAGAGGGCCTAAAATAATTAAAGGAAAAGATTGTGTGCGATGGGTTTAAAAGCGGGCACAAGCTATGGGCTTTACGAAGTCACGCAGCCTCGGCAGCAGTCCTTGTCAAGACAAGGAGTGCGTGCTGCATGACGTCTGATCTAGAAATCTCAGTGACTCCCTCAAGATTGAGAGAAGGCTGAGATTAGCGAGAGTATGAAACGGAACGTAAGAAGCCTACGCTAGCTAAGAAGCTTAAAACACTTTTTCGGGGGAACATGGGCTCGTCACCAAGAAAAAAGGATGGGTGTGACGGTATGTGGGATTTGTACACTTCTGGGAAGTTACGTCTCCTTTCTGGTTCGACGCACCGACACATGATTAAAACATGAACGACGGACAGCGGATCACCACATTTTGCACAGTTCGGTGCTGGAGATTTATTTAAAAGATGTGACTGTGTCGCGTGTGTGTGGCCGATCCTAAGTCTGCACAGAACAACCTCCTGGTGTCTGTTACGTCTTTCGGTAGCGTATCGTCCGACAATCGGCTTTATTGTGTGCAGTTTGTTTTCGCTTGCCGCGTTCCATTCTTCTTGCCATTGCCTACGAATTTTCTTTCTGATGTGTGGCCTCAGGTCCTCATACGGCAAGACATCTATGTCTACTGAACTGCGGAGTGCAGCTGACTTCGCAAGCTGGTCCGCTGCCTCATTTCCAGCTATGTTGCAGTGTCCCGGTATCCAGCAGAGCGTAATTTTAAGATTGGATTTGTGAGCAGTCATGATGCATTTTAGAAGAGAGTTCATAACTGGATTTTTGCTTATCTGACCGGAGGACAACGCAGTAACTGCACTGAGGGAATCTGTGTATAAGACGGAGGCTGGTTCTTTCTTCTTTAGGATGTGCCTTACAGCTAGTAGTATGCCATAGCATTCTGCTGTAAATATGCTGGTATGTTCATTCATTGTTTCAGATTGAGAGAACTCAGGACCGTGTGCTGCGCATGCGACTGCAGAGGACTTAGAAGCATCTGTGTAGTACTCAGCACACCTGTATTTTGCCTGTAAGTACATGAAGTGTTGGCTTATTGCAACCTGGGGGCCATGCTTCCCTACCTCTAGGAATGACATGTCACAGTTGACAGCCTGTATTTCCCACGGGGCCACAGTGTCCTTATGAGAGCTTAGTTGAAGATTGGCAACTGGTATGTTCAGGCTTTCAAGGTGTGAAGCTACTCTGATAGGATACGGTAGTATAGCTGATGGTCGCCTCGAAAACAGGTGGGCATTTGATGTGTGCTGCAATAGCTCGCGACATGGGTGGTCAGCATGGGAGAGCACCTTAGTGGCGTAAGTGATGCTTATATAGTGTCTTCGTCGTTCTAATGACCATCGGCCCGCCTCAACATAGAGGCTAGCTACCGGGCTGGTTCTAAAGGCGCCAGTGGCCAGACGAAGCCCAAGGTGGAGCACTGGGTCAAGCATCTTTAGTGCAGATCTCGACGCTGATTCGTACAACCGTAATCAATACGTGATTGCACTACACTGCTCAGTAGGTTCAGGAGACAGTCACGATCTGTACCCATGACTGATGCGAAAGAATCTTGAGTAAGTTTAAAGCTTTCAAGCATTTTAATCGTAGCTGCTTGATATGTGTGACAAAGGTCAACTTCTCATCAACCACAACACCTAGGAATTTGTGGTCTTTCTAAACGGCTATGGTTTGTCCATTTATTGAAATGTTGGGGGCTGGCCTAATGCCACGTAGTTTAGAAAAAAGTAAGCAGACAGTTTTCGCACAGTTAAATTTAAAACCGTTTCTGTCTGCCCAGCTTGAGAGTTTATTTACTGCCAACTGAATTTGACGTTCACAGATGGCCAGGTTGCACGATTTGAAGCTGATCTGAACATCATCCACATATACTGAGTAAGAGATTGTTCTGGGCAGTACACTACTTAGGGAATTCATTTTAACAATGAAGAGCGTGCAACTAAGAACTCCACCTTGGGGCACACCATTTTCCTGCGTAAATCGCTTTGATAAGGCGTTTCCAACACGAACCACGAAAGTACGTTCAGAGAGGTAACTTCCAATAGTGTTGAGCATGTTTCCTGACACTCCAAGAGATTGCAGATCACGGAGAATCCCGTAACGCCATGTGGTGTCGTAAGCTTTCTCCAGGTCAAAGAATACAGAGAGGCAGTGTTGCTTGTGAATGAAGGCGTCCCTGACATAAGACTCGAAGGCTACGAGCTGATCAGTTGTCGACCGGCCAGACCTAAATCCAGCTTGACGTTGGTCAAGAAGGCCATTAAATTCTAGGTAATGCACAACGCGGCGATTAATCATTTTTTCAAATACCTTGCACAAGCAGCTAGTTAACGCAATAGGCCTGTAACTGGCAGCAAGTGTGGCTTCTTTTCCTTGTTTAAGGATGGGTATGATAACGGCCTCTTTCCAGGCTTTGGGTAGACGCCCAGAGGACCATACGTTGTTGAACAGAAAGAGAATGGTGTCAAGTGTGTCTTCATGTATGTGTTTCAGCATGCCATACGTAATCCTGTCTGGGCCTGCTGCTGAGTTGCCACATGTTCTCAGAGCCGCCCTTAATTCCTCTATAGTAAATGGGCTATTGTACCCTCCTGCGGTTGGCCTTCTGTCACGGATAGGTTTACGTTCCTCAGCAAGCTTGTGTCGCTTAAATGAGTCTGTATAATGTGCTGAGCTGAAGATATACTCAAAATGTTGGCCTATGGCTTCTGCTTGGTGTTCCAGTGTATCACCAGCGGTACTCACAAGAGGCACTGGATGGGTAGTCTGTCCTTGAAGAGCTCTAATTCTGTTGTACACTTTGTGCGTATCAGTGTAGGAGTTAACTGAGGATAGAAATGACTGCCAGCTCTGCCGTTTAGATTCACGTCGGATACGCCTGCCGTTTGCTTTGGCACACTTGAAATCAAATAACTTGTCAGCTGTAGGATACTTGCGGAATTTCGACCATGCTTTGTTTTGATTATCACGGGCATTTTGGCATTCCGCATTCCACCATGGTCTTCGCTTGTTTCGTGTCCTGTTAGATGTCTGTGGCATGGATTGCTCTGCAGCGAGTATAATATGCAGTGTGATCAAGGCTTGGCATGCATCAATATCTAGGTTTTCAATTGATGAGCGCGACAATTTTGAAAGTTCTCGGAATTTCATCCAGTCAGCACCCTGCTCTCTAAACCTGATAGCGTTTACTATGGGATTTGTGTTTCCTGTGTCTTTCAAACAAACAGGAAAGTTCCGTAGAGGTTTTGAATAGCAGCCCACTCGGTGGTTGCCAAGAGTGAGGGAGAGCCGATTGCAAGATCTATTGCTGTGTATGAGTTGTGCGCTACATTAAAGTACGTTGGCTCTTTTTTATTGAATATACAGGAGCCAGAGGACAGGAGGTAGTTTTCGATTAACGAACCTCGGGAATCAGTTCGTCTACATCCCCATAGAGGATGGTGCGCATTAAAATCTCCAACCAACAGGAATGGATGCGGAAGCTGGTCGATGAGTTTTTCAAATTCCTCAACAGAGAGGTGGTAGTCCAACAGAGAGGTGGTAGCACACAGTTATTATTCGACCAAAAATTAGGGTTCGTATTGCAACTGTCTCTAAATCAGTAAGTATATTGAGGCTTTGACACGGCACTGCTTTCTGCACCACGATAGCGACACCGCCAGACGAATGGGCAGTGCCTTGCCTGTCCTTTCGGTATACCACATATCTTTTCAGAAAGTTTGTGTGTGTTGGGTTTAAGTGCGTTTCCTGCAAGCAAAGTATGTTGGGTTGATGTTCGGCAAGTATTTCATAGATGTCGTCTAGGTTCTTAAGTAGTCCTCGGCAGTTCCAGTGAATGATAGTCTCGGCAGCCATTTTTTTTCGGTGAGGAGATGATGATGATGATGATTAGTGGTGTTTTGTGGCGCAAGGGCCATGGGTGGCCAAAGAGCGCCATGTCTTTTGTGTGATGATGTGATGACCAATGATTTCGACGACAGGGTGTATTATGGCTGTATAGAAGCCTAAAATCACGCGCTATAAAGAAGCGTAAAAGGGGTGTATAGAGTATAAAATTACGGCAGTGACAAGTGATGTGATCTATGGGTGTGGGCTGAATGACGAGTGAGTATGGTATTTACAAGTGAGTAGCGGGAAAACAGCACGAACGCCTCCTCAAGGCCTTTGAGCCCAAAGGCCGGGAGGCAGGTGCTTCCTTTGATAGAAACCGCAGCAGCAGCCTCGATCACGAGGCCGCGCTACAGAGCGCCTGGAAAAATTACGTTGAAATTATGTACACTTTTTAAAAATTCAAAGAGGGACTGATATTTAAAAAGGGGTTCTCTGCCAATGAACATAGCAGGATGAAGTGGGAATTGCAGGTATGCAGATGAAAAATGCTTTCTCCTGAGAGCGTCTAGTTCCGTGCATTGTATTAGGGTGTGAAGTACGGTTAAAGGATCGCCACAGTAGTCGCACAAAGGTGGATCGCCTCCGGACAAAAGGTATGAATGTGTACTGTATGTGTGGCCAATCCTAAGTCTGCAGAGTGTAACTTCTGTGTGGCGTGACTTTGATACCGGTGTCCAATTACCTAGTTGCGGCTTGATAACATGCAGTTTATTTTGTATGTGCCTATCCCATGTGCTCTGCCAAAAGGCCCTGAGCTTTCTTTTGAGGAATGGTTTTAAGTCTAGCGGAGGGATAGCTACGGCTGTATTGGGACTGTTTTCGTGGGCGGATGCTGCTAGCTGATCCGCCAACACGTTGCCTTGTATCTCGCGGTGCCCAGGCACCCAGCACACTACGACATGTTGTTCGAGGGAGTAGATCGTGCATAAAATAGAGTATAGCGAGATAAGGACAGGATTTGTGTGCTTTGTCATAGTTTTTAAAGCTTTCACTACACTTAAAGAATCCGTGTATATCACTGCCTTTTGTAGTTTCATTTGTTTTATGTGTTTAACTGCCGCAAGTATCGCGTAAGCTTCTGCCGTGAAGATACTTGAATCAGGCTGCAGAATACCGGAATCGGAAAAGGATGGACCAACGGCTGCGTACGACACAGAAGTGTTAGACTTTGAGGCATCTGTAAATAATTCAGGGTGTGGGTACTTGTATTGTAATTCGAGGAAGTGTGCACGGATATGCGCAAGTGGCGCATGCTTGGTAACTTCGACGAAAGAAACATCGCAATCTATAAGCTGCCACTGCCACGGCGGGAGATAGGCAGCGGGAGCCATTAGACAGTGTTCGAGAAGTGGCACACCCATTTCTTCAGCTAGGCCCCTCACACGAAGTGAGTACGGCTGTCTCATAGAAGGACGGTTGTGAAAAAGTTCAGAAGCAGACAACTCATTGATTGTAGTGTGTGAGGGGTGTTCATTGTTTGCGTTCACTTTGAGGAAATATACAAATGATAGGTAAGATCTCTGGAGGTGTAGCGACCACTCATTCGATTCGACGTAAAGGCTTTCCACGGGGCTGGTGCGAAAGGCGCCCGTAGATAGTCGAATGCCTAGATGGTGGACAGGGTCAAGCATCTTTAGGGCGCTTGGTGTGGCAGACTGATAGATTATTGCCCCGTAGTCCAGGCGAGTACGTATGAGGCTTTTATGCAAATTCATCAGACACTTCTTGTCACTACCCCACGCAGTGCGTGACAACACTTTTAGAACATTCATTGCTTTCATGCATTTGTTTTTTAACTGTTTAATGTGTGATACGAACGTCAGCTTATTATCCAGGATAAGGCCTAAGAATTTGTGCTCCGTCTTCACGGAGAGATTTTGGCCATGCAGCTCAATGTCTGGGAATGAAGGCCTCTTTTCCGAGAGAACAGGACACAGGTGCTTTTTTGGGGATTGAGACTGAAACCATTCTCGTTTGCCCATTTAGAGATCTTGTTCAGACCTAGCTGGACCTGCCGCTCACACATGGAAAGGTTGCAAGATTTAAAACCGACCTGTACATCGTCGACATATGTGCAATAAAACATATTTCGTGGTATGCAGAGACGCAAGGAATTCATTTTGATAATAAAGAGTGTACAGCTGAGTACGCCACCCTGTGGCACTCCAGTTTCTTGAAGGAATGGTCTTGACAGAACATTTCCTACTCGGACACGGAACGTACGATCCGACAGGTAGCTCTCTATTATATCTAGCATTCTACCACGTACACCAAGGTGGGACAGGTCTCTTAATATTCCAAAGCGCCATGTCGTGTCGTAAGCCTTTTCCATATCGAGGAACACAGAAAGAAATAACTGCTTGTGGACGAATGCGTCACGGATTTGTGCCTCGATACGTAAAAGGTGGTCAGTGGTTGATCTGCCCTCGCGAAATCCGCACTGGTACGGGTCAAGTAGATTGTTCGTTTCCAGGAAATGTATAAGTCGGCGGTTTATCATCTTTTCGAAAAGTTTACACAGGCAGCTTGTTAGTGCGATGGGCCTGTAGCTCGTAACGGAGGATGGATCCTTGCCCTGTTTTAGAATAGGAATGACAATGGCCTCTTTCCAAGACGAGGGGATTTCGCCGGAAGACCAGACAGCATTGTACAGGAAGAGTAAGGTTTTTTGCGTTTCGGCAGGTAGGTGTTTCAACATGTCATATACGACACGGTCAGAACCCGGGGCGGAATTACTGCAGCTGTTAAGCGATACCTGGAGCTCAGCTAAGCTGAAGGGTTGGTTGTATGCCTCGTGTTTTGTACATTTCCGCTCTAGTTTTTGTTTTTCTATTCTTGTTTTGTACCGTTGGAAGACTTCAGAGTAATGCGCGGAACTAGACACTTGTTCGAAGTGTGCGCCGAGGAAGTTTGCCTGGTCTTCCAAGGTGTCGCCTTGTGTGTTTACTAGAGGAAGTGAATGTACTTGCCGCCCTGCTACCCTACTAACCATATTCCATACTTTAGCCTCCTGTGTATACGAGTTGATCCCCGTCAAAAACTTTTCGCAACTTTCTCTTCTTGCCTGTCGGCGCGTTCTCCTGCCTTGAGATTTTATATTTTTAAAACTGTCAAGGTTCTCGGCTGTCGGAGAGTCCCGAAGCAACCTCCATGCTTTGTTTTGTTTTTTGCGCGCCTTCCGGCATTCATTGTTCCACCATGGGACCCGTCGTTTGCCAGACAGTCCACTTGTTTGTGGGATACATTTGGTGGCAGCATTAATCAGAAAAGCTGTAAAGTAGTCTACAGCTGCACCTATGCTTAAATGACACATGTCTGTCCAACTTAAGAGAGCCGTCTTACGAAACTGTTCCCAATCGGCTTTGTCAATGTGCCATTTGGGAACCTGTGGGGGACATTCATTTACTATTTGTGTGCTCAGAACTATAGGAAAGTGATCACTTCCGTAGGGGTTATTAATGACCTTCCATTGAAGTAAGGGTAGAAGTGATGGAGATATAATGCTGAGGTCTATAGACGAGTAGGTACCGTTAGCTAGGTTATAGTATGTTGCCTCTTTCTGATTCAACAGACAAGCACCCGAAGAAAAAAGGAATTGTTCAATTAGACGACCTCGCGCATCGCATCGAGAGTCACCCCATAGGCTGCTATGTGCGTTGAAGTCCCCGAGAATGAGATAAGGTTCTGGAAGCTCATCTATTAAGGACTGGAATTCCTGTTTTTGAAGGTTGTAGTGTGGAGGTACGTAGAGAGAGCAGATGGTGACGAGTTTGTTCAAAAGAACCGCTCGAACAGCCACTGCCTCCAGGGACGATTGGAGTGGTAAATGTGTGCACGCTACTCCTTGATTAACTATTAACAGCTACACCACCGGATGACGCCACGGCGTCATCCCGGTCCTTTCGGAAAATAATGTGACTGCGTAGGAAGTTGGTGTGTTTTGATTTTAAGTGTGTTTCTTGTACACACAGCACTTTTGGTGAGCGTTCGTGTAAGAGTTCTTGGATATCGTCGAGGTTTCTTAGCAGTCCTCTGACGTTCCACTGTAGAACTTGTATGTCCATTTTAATGTATGTAGTATGGTGCTGTGTGTACAAAAAGTGCTTCCTAAGTTACAGGGCCCTTTCTAGGCCCCGTAATGCGTGCTTTTTCTTTTTTGGCGCGCTCCAAGGAGTTGCGCCGTTCCTTCGGCGTCTGAGACGCCGGAGTCGTGCTGTTTGTGTCCATCACCTCTTCGGAGGTGGTGGATGGTGCCTGCACAGCAGGCACGTTCGCGGCGGCTTCGGGCCTGACTGCGCTTGCAGCGGCCTTGGGTCCGGCAGGCCCGGGAGTCTGCTGGCCCTCTTTGGGAGGTGGCGGAGCAGCACAGGCTACTCCAGCCGGGGGCGCTGATGGCGCGACCGCAGTCACACTCCGTGTGACTCTTGCGGGCGCTGGAAGATGTGGCGCGGCGCCCCGGCGCGACACATCGGCGTAGGAGGGACTAGACTGGTTGTGGAGGGAGAAACGTTTGCGAGCCTCTTGGAACGATAGGTTGAATTTGACCTTCAGTTCTATTATTTCTTTCTCTTTCTTCCACGAGGGGCATGATCGTGAGTAGGCTGGGTGGTCCCCTTCACAGTTCGCACAACGAGCTGCAGAGGTGCAGCTTTCAGACAAGTGCTCCTTGGATGCACATTTTGCACATGTGGCGCGCCCTCTGCAGCTTTGCGACCCATGTCCAAAGCGCTGACACTTGAAACAACGACGGGGATTCGGAATATATGGTCGGACACGAAGCTTACAATAGCCAGTTTCAGTGGAGTCTGGCAGGTTGCTATTTCCAAATGTAATAATAATGTGCTTTGTTGGGATCTGTTTATCATCTCGCCTTATTGTTAGTCTTTGGACTTTGACTACGTTTTGGTCCTGCCAACCTTCCAGCAGTTCACTTTCGGATAGTTCGAGGAGGTCATCATCAGAGATCACACCGCGCACCGTATTCATCAACCTGTGCGGGCCCACTGACACTGGTATGTCCCCAAATGCTGTGAGTTTCGATAGATTGTCATATTGTGTCTTGTCGCGAAGTTCGAGGAGGAGATCGCCGCTTCCCATTTTTGTTACCTTGTAACCTGGGCCGATTGCTTCCGTGAGAGTTTTGGACACAAGAAAAGGTGAAATTGCTCGGACTGCCTTGTTTTCATTCTGACTGTGGACTACATGGTACTTCGGAAAGATCTGTTTAGGTTGTTGAAAAGAAAAGTTCTCATCGGTGCGCCACCTTTTCAGGCGGCGATCAGGGAGTGCGGGAAAAGGGTTATCCATATGAGAAATTTGAAGTTCGGCGGCGATGGTGACCACCCAACACCGAGCCCAACGAGGGGACGCTTCAAGGTAGAACACTTGAAGACGCCAGCCATACGTCGCCGCTATAACCAAATATAACTACCCAAGATTGAGTAACTACACAAGGTTAACCCTTGCCGCCAGGAAGACTGGAAGTAAATAGAAGAGAAGAGTAGACAGGAAAGATGTAAAGTGAGAGAGAAAGACGAAGATGAGGGGAGAGAGAGACAGGAAAAGGCGACTGCCGATTTCCCCTGGGTGGGTCAGCCCAGGGGTGCCGTCTACGTGAAGCCGGGGCCAAAGGGGTGTGTTGCCTCTGCCGGGGGGCCTTAAAGGTCCAATCACCCAGCGTCGGCTCAACCCCCAGGATTCCCTTTTCCCCGGACACGGCAAAGCCACGCACGGCTAGGCGTGGGAGGGGTCGAAACCCCCCGTTAGCTCGGGTCCGTGGTGTCGCTACACACCAAACGCCTACTTGCGCAGACGCCCCTGCGGGGTCGGTGAGGAGAGGAGAGCGACTTATTCAGACCTCACCGCCTTTGTGAGGCGGCTGGACTGGAGGATGTTTCTTTCCTTTGAGGCGGTCTAATGAGCTCCGCCTCACTTTGGGGGATGCCGTCAGCGTCAGAGACGCTGAGGATCCAGGTGTCACCTCCATTGCTTCCGGTGGAGACGCGGAGGCTGATGGAGGTTTGTCAAGAGGGACAGGATCCCTTTCATTTGTGGGTGTCGTCCCTGAGGTCTGTGAGAAATTGACCTCCGGGACTTTGAAGGTTGGTGCAGCCGGGGGCTGCTTGGTGGGGGGCTGTGATGGGCACGCATCAGCAAAGCTGTACTGTGTGGCCACCGTAACTAGACGCCGCCCGGCCCCCCGGCGCGCTGCATCAGCGTACGATCTTCCGGAGAGAAGAGAGAGCTTCTTCCGGGCTTCAGAAAATGTGATGTTTTCTGTCACTTTCAACTGTATTATTTGTTTTTCCCGTTTGAACATCTCACATGTCCGAGAATACGCGGCATGGGACCCGTGACAGTTAGGGCACTCAGCATGTGTAGTGGTACAGTTCTCGGTAGGGTGCTCGTGGGCACCACACTTCGCGCATGTGAGTTTTCCACGACATGTGTTAGAACCGTGTCCATACTTCTGGCACTTGAAGCACCTTCTAGGGTTCGGTATATAGGGGCGGACTTTACAGTGAATGAACGCCGCTTTCACTGATTCGGGCAGGGTGGAGCGATTAAACGTCAAGATGATGTGGGGCGTCACCACCTCTTCACCATTCCGCCTGATGGTGATCCGACGGATGGCGACTACACCTTGCTCTCGGAAGCCTTCGAGGAGGTCAGTTTCGGTCTCTCGCATTAGGTCACGTTGCGAAATGACGCCTTGGACAGAGTTCAGGCTGCGGTGAGGGGTGATGGACACATTTAAGTGAGCAAACTGCTTCTGTTTCAGGAGGGTGTCTGAGTGCTCTTTCTGGGTCACTTCAACCAGAAGATCACCAGATGAGAGTTTCTTAGCGTCATACTTTTTGCCTACCAAGTTTTCAAGGGTTCTCGCGATCAGGAAAACAGACAGTGCCGCAACCGAGTCCTTATCTGCAAGAGAGTGTATGATCAGGAAGCGGGGAAAGTGGTCACAATCAGTTCGGGTTCTTTTGGAGCTTTCATCGGTGCGGTTCCTTTTCAAGGACCGATCGTTGGAAGGGGGGAAATATTTTGCCATGTGGAGCGTTAGATGTTCGGCGGCGATGGTGGCCACCCACCACCGAGCCCAAAAAGGGGACGCCACAAGGTAAAACACTTGGAGTCGCCAGCCATACATCGCCGCTATAACCAAATATAACTACCAAAGGTTGGGCAACTACACAAGGTTAACCCTTGCCGCCATGAAGAACGGAAGTAAAAAGAAGTGAGGAGGAGACAGGAAAGGCTAAATGTGGGAGAGAAAGACGAAGACATGGGAGAGAGAGAGATAGGAAGAGGCGACTGCCGATTTCCCCTGGGTGGGTCAGCCCAGGGGTGCCGTCTACGTGAAGCCGGGGCCAAAGGGGTGTGTTGCCTCAGCCGGGGGGCCTTAAAGGTCCAATCACCCGGCGTCGGCTCAACCCCCAGGATCCCCTTTTCCCCGGACACGGCAATGCCACGCACGGCTAGGCGTGGGAGGGGGTGAAACCCCCCCGTCAGCTCGGGTCCGTGGTGTCGCTACACACCAAACGCCTGCTTGCGCAGACGCCCCTGCGGGGCAATGGAAAATACTTCACCTGAGGTTTACAAACGACGGCGCACTGAACCATTCAACTGATTTCGAGGTTTGGGGTATTGGCAGTAGGCAAGGCTAACCAGGACGACCCAGGCAGTACTGAAACTTTCAAAGACATTGCCGCTTTTTTTTTTCAATTTGACACAGAACCGGTGGGTAATTCTGACGTAGACACCATAGTTGCCGACAGTGTTACTTTACCCTCGCACGTGGGGCCTTACTTGCGTCACTCCAACCAGAACATCAAACCAAGTTACAACAGCCTCATACCTCACGGACGTCCAGTCAGCATTGCTCGCACGGAGTTCGAAGTTGCGGAACACAAGGCAGAGCTGCAGAAGATTGCGCAAGAGAAAATTAATGCATCAAGAGAAGCTGTTTCAAGAACCCAACGCTCGGTGCCATTTTCCGCACAATAGATCGTTCTGTTTAATAAAATCGAAAATAAAAAAACACTACTTTTGTTTCGTTTCTTACTCCAGAATGCTGCGCCGTTGTTGTCGCCGAAGCCAAAGAAGGAATATATGTATATATACATACATACTTTTTCTGAGTGGTGCTACAACGGCAACGACATACAAAAAATAAAACCATGCCGTTGTCGTTGTCGTCGAAACCTAAGAAGGCCATATTTAAATATATATATATATTTAATATATATATATTGTAATGAAGAAACAAGAGACAGTACCCGTTCGCTGGGCCGGCTGTTCTATTAACTGACTTCTCTCTCGTCTTCCAGTAGCCTAGCGCGCGCTCGCGCCCCACCGGCGCTGCCATCCTTACAATATATACATTTCGTACGCGAGTCCTTCTTTTCACCCATCTATCGTACCGGACCCATCGATCTTCATACCCAAAGTACTATATATATATATATATATATATATATATATATATATATATATATATATATATATATATATATATATATTATGTGTGTGTGTGTATTCTTCTCTAAGTGGCACTACAGCGCAGGTGGCATGCACGGAAAATATGTGTTTAAAAAGCGGCTTTGTTGTAGCATAGAAGACAAAGAAACTCACTTATATTCTACTAAGCGGCATGCAGGAGATGGAGAATAACGAACTAGTCGGGCAATCGTAACCAGTTCTTGACGGGTTTTCACACAATATATAAAAGGCTTCTAAGGCCGCAGCGAGGGGTATATAAGGAGGTCTACAGCAGCCTAGAACTCACAGTCTTCAACAGGCTGTCCACTCAGGAGGACCTCAAGCCGACACTCAACACGCCTTCCACACTCTTTTTTGGTTATCTATGGTATACTCTGAATTCTTGCATTTTTCTGCTTTTTAATAGAGACCGTGGCATAAACACGCAAACTTCAGTTTGACGATCAAGAAGCAGAAGACGAGGTACCCCCTATATTACCATTTACAATTATTTTTCGGTGACGCCATCTATATTCCCAGGGACAAACTACAAATTTTATTGGTTCGAGCGACGAGTACGATACCTATGACATGAATGAAACCCTGGCGGCATTTGCGGAATCTGATCGAGGCGTGGGATAAGTACCAGATCCGAACATGTCCGAACCAGGAAGAGGGATTGGAGGAGATAGGAAAATGTTTACACTCCCCTTTGCGCTGGGCATTGCAGCTACAGTCTGTTCCAAAACGAAGAAAGCTTGTGCATGATGTGTTTCCCGCTCGAGATGACTGAGAGGTTGAGATAATTTTTCACGACATTATCAGAGAATTCGAGCAAGGGCCCACCAGTACGGAATTGCTGCCGTCGCATTCTACACACGAGCAAATACACTCCCACACGGGCACGTCTTACACGACTGCAGGTGAAGCAACGGCACATGCCGATGTATTATCTTTTCTGGCTTCGTCAGACGACCAAAACACTAATCAATTTGTTCTCTACACGGCAGTGCGTGGTGGTGTTAAATATTTTATTCAAGAAATTCACAAGAGAGCTGCTGTGTGCCTGCTTGGCAGTCCCTAGTCCGGGACACCATTGGAGATGGCTGCTGCCCGGGAGCGTTGCGCATCCAAGGTAGAGCAGCTGAGCAGGCACTCCTCCCAAGCTTCATTAGTTGGGATGGGGAAGGGGGATGAGAAAGAAAGTGGAGTTGCAGGACACGAAGCCGCGACGTGAAAGGTGTCGGCGAGGACCGGACAAGTCGGGCACGTGCCAGAGATTTCCGGGGGTAAGTGCCGGGCGACCGCCGGACTAAGGAAAGTATTAGTCTGAAGGCGGCGTAGTATTCGTTCGTCTGCTTTCGACAGACCGCGAGCAGGGCCAGGGTAAAGTCGACGCGAAGTGCGATAATAATCCACAATATCACGGTAGCGTGTGAGGCTCGACTTTCCAGGATCCAACTCAGGAAATAAAAGGGCAGCGGCCCGGAAGAGAGAAGCGCGGGCAGCGGCGTTCGCCGCCTCGTTGCCGGGAAATGCTGCGTGGCCTGGAGTCCAGACTATTCTTACGGAGTGAGGGCTAAAGCGCCAGCAGGCGGCTTCAAGGAGACGAGCAGCCAATGGGGTGATGGAACCCTGGATATATCGAGAACAGGCTGAGCGCGAGTCTGTGAAGATAGTGTGAGTGGTGGGGTGGGAGGCGGCCAAAGCGATGGCAACCTCCTCTGCATGAGTTGCACTGTCGGCTCTAAATGGGAGGCCGTCGACGTGGTGACCTTCTGTGATCACAGCGGCCGTGTAATAACCCGAAGGGGAAGGGCCCGAGACGTCTACATAATATTCGCCGGGCGATCGGAGTGACCCGCCTCAATGGCAGCAGTGCGCGCGTGCCTTCGACCGGAGTGTTGTTCCCGGTTCATGTTGCGGGGGAGTGGCTCCACCCATAACTTCTGGCGCCAGATTTCCGGTACTGGGGATGGAAGTACCGGGTCAGAGATTGTGTTGAGGCCAAGTCTGTGTAGCAGGCGGCGGGTTGACGCGATGGGCTGCCCGCATCTCCGCGAAGGAGTTGTACACCCCCAGGGCCGCAAAGCGGCTATTGGAAGTGGCGATGGGAAGGTCCAGCGCGCACTTATACACGGAGCGGAGAAGAGTATGTAGTTGGTGTTTGTGGTGACGACGCAGGCGAAGGTAGGGTGGGGCATAGAGGACCCGACTGGTCACAAACGCTTGGGCCAACCGGAGGGACCGGGTCCCTCGGAGGCCGCCACGCTTGGTAGAGACCCGCCGGATCATACGACTCACTTGTTCGCTGGTGCGTCGGAGAGAGGATATGGTGCCCTGAGGGTCCAGTGAGGACGAGAGGTGCAGCCCGAGAATCTGAAGGTCCTGGACTGCTGGGACAGGTCCGGAAGGTAAATCTGGGGTGGTGGTAGGCGGGAAACCGAGAGAAGGGCCGATTTCGTTGGAGAACACTCCAGGCCGCAAGAGGCGGCGTAAGTGTCCACCAGAAGGGCAGCCTGTTGTAGGCGTTCCTCGATCTGAGCCGGAGGGCCGGTGTTGGTACAAATTGTTATATCATCGGTATAGAGCGCATGGTGTACCCTCTCGACCTCGTGCAGGAGAGAAGGGAGGTTCATCATGGCCAAGTTGAACAGAGGAGGTGACAAGACCGCTGTTTGAGGCGTACCCCGTGTGCCTTGTGGGAACGGGCCGTGTTCAGTAGTATCGATGCGGAGGACGACCACACGATCAGAAATAATAATATCTGGGGTTTAACGTCCCAAAACCACGATTTGATTATGAGAGACGCCGTAGTAGAGGGCTCCGGAAATTTCGACCACCTGGGGTTCTTTAACGTGCACCTAAATCTAAGTACACGGGCCTCAAACATTTTCGCCTCCATCGAAATTGCAGCCGCCGCGGCCGGGATTCGATCCCGCGACCTTCGGGTCAGCAGTCGAGCGCAATAACCACTAGACCACCGCGGCGGGGTCACGATCAGAAAGAAAGGCCCGGATGTATTCGAAGGTCTTCTGTCCGCAGTCTGTTGTGGAAAGATTGGCGAGAATGCTACTATGCTTGACATTGTCGAACGCGCCTCGAAGATCGAGAGCTAGTACGGCTTTGTCATTGTGGCGCATGGTAGTCGGCTCTATAAAATCGCGGTGGAGCTGGAACAGGACGTCCTGTGCCGACAGATGCGGGCGAAAGCCAAACATCGTGTCGGCAAAGGTCCCCCTAGCCTCCAGGTAGGCGGAAAGGCGTTCGCGGACCATAGTTTCCATGAGTTTGCCGGCGCAAGTGGTGAGACAAATGGGTCTCAGGGCCTCAATACTAACTGGCTTGCCCGATTTTGGGATAAATGTGACCAGCGAAGTGATCCATTCTGATGGAAGCGGCGAGCCATCCCATATGGAGTTGATGAGGTGGAGCAGTGATAAGAGGGCCTGGTCGGGGAGATTCGCCAGGAGCGATACTGTGATGCCATCCCGGCCAGGAGCCGTGCCCCGTCGCATTTTCGCCAGCGCTGCCCACAGGTTGCGGAACGTGCATGGAGCGTCAAGCTTGGAGTTGGTGGAACCAGAATACGTATATTCCGGGCCAACGGGGTCGACCGTGCGACAAAGGTATCGGTCGCAGAGGTCCCGCGCGAGTTGGTCCGTCGTGCTCTGATAGGCATGCAAAGCACGACGGAGTTGACGCTGTGTTTCTCCACGAGTGGTGGATGGATCCAGAAGGCTCCGGAAAAGTCGCCACGTGCTCTTGGAGCTCATCTGGCAGTGCGTGGGACATCTACCATCTCATCAAGTGTTAGATGCGAAGCATCTTATGGCGGAGTTCAAACCAGTGGTGCTGGTGTGCGGCGCGACCACCCTTACTGCGCATGCGCGAACCCTCTCCACACACCTCCTCTCCCACTGCCCCTCTCGCACTCTCCCCTCCTCCTCTCCACTTCCCCTCTAAAACGCGGACTCGACATGCCGAAACGCTGCTTCGCCTCGCCTCATGGTCCCCTTTAGCGGAGATGGTGTGATTTTTTCAATAGGGAGCCCCGAGTTTTGGAATACAATAAAAAGGGAAGAAATGTCATGTTGTCCGGTGGTCTCTCGGCCAACTTGCGAGAGCGGAGCTCCAGGTCTATTTGGGGATCTCAGCAACCCAGCCAGCACCACCGGCTGCCCCATCCCCCTTCCCCCGCGCTACCCGTCAACGAGACCCGCCCATCTTCAGTGGAAGTGGTAAGCACGACGTCGAAAACTTCCTCTTCTTATACGAATGCGTAAGCGCCAGCAACAAGTGGGACGACGACTCTAAGCTCGGCTATCTTATCTTTTACTTGGCTGACGTCGCTAAACTTTAGCTTACCAACCGCGAATCTGCCATCGCCAACTGGTCAGCCTTCAAGACCCTCGTGACCGAGGCATTCGGATAAGCGGAGGTCCGCAAGCTCCGCGCTGACCAGCGTCTACGCCACCGAGCACAGCAGCCTGGTGAGACATTTCCCAGTTACACTGAGGATGTGCTAGACCTATGCAGGTGGGTTAACCCATCTATGCCGGAAGACGAGATCAGCCACACCTCAAGGGTATCGAGGATGGCGCATTTCAGATGTTGCTGGCGAAAAGCCCGACCACTGTGGCAGTGCTCGTAAGCCTGTGCCAGAGCTTTCACGAATTGCACCGTGAGCGTTCCATCGCCCGTCAAAATCTCCCACTACTACAGTCGATCTCGGCCGTCGCAGTCGCAAATGGCAACGTTTGCCAGGGAACACTTCCTAACCAGATCAGGGACTTTATTAGGGACGAAGCGGCCCGACAGCTCTCCCTGCTGCCTCACAGCGACGCGCCCACCACAAGACTGCCTCCGACACTGCGGCAGGCAATACGCACCGAAATTTGTGAGGCCCTCCCTGCAGTTGCGGCCCCTTACGCGTGCACTTCCATGCCGTCCCCTATCTCGAGTGCCGGCTACGCACCGACTGCTCCATCTCCACCTGTCAGCTACGCCGCTGTGGTCGTGCGGCCCCAACCGCTTCCAAGCTCATTATCGGCACCACCTCATCTCGCTTCGCCTCCAGTTTACAGGCCCACTCAACACTTCTTCCGTCCATCAGATGCGTGGCGCACTCATGACAACCGCCCTATTTGCTTCGCGTGTGACATCGCTGGCCATATTGCGCGCGTCTGCCGCCACCGACCTGCACCTGCGTACGCCTCCTTCGGAACTCTCCACCTACGCGCCGCAACATGCAACCACATCTGCATCTGAACAGAGGCACTCAGAGAGTGCTCGTTTCACCGCTCAGAAAGTGCTCGTTTCCCTTCTCCTCGTCGCCGGTAGCCATCGCCTATGCGTCGTCGACCACTTTTGATGAGGGAAACTAATCAGTGCAGTTTCGGAGGCAAGAACTACGCAATTCTCACGTCCTCCATTTTCCCCGCAATATGTTATTGTTGTCAATGTTGAGGGAGTCACCGCACTAGCGCTTGTAGATGCCGGGGCCGCCGTTTCTGTGATGCACGCGAACTTTTGTCGGAGGCTCAATAAAGTGACATCTCTTTGTGGCATGGTGCTGTGCACGGCTAGCTCGCAACGCATTCATCCCTCAGCTGTGTGTAGGGCGCGCGTTGTCATCCAAGACATTACGTACATCGTCGAATTCTTTGTTCTGCCATCTTGCTCTCATGACCTCATCGTGGGTTGGGATTTCTTTTCACGTCACGAAGCTATCATCGATTGTTCACGTGTGGAAGTGTCCCTTGTGCCAACATGTGAATTTTCATCGCCCGACCGTTCTCTTCTTCCCTGAAAACTCATCGTTGATGCCGACACCACCTTGCCTCCGGAAGCTTCAGTCCCTGTTAGCCTTTCGTGTACTGCTCAACCTGAGGCCACGTTAGTGTACGCCATCTCCACTGTTTAATGAACGCAACGGCATCGTTCTCCCATTGCCGTTCTCACATTTGCGTCTGGGTCAACCTTAATGCTGGTTACAAACCACTGCAACTACCCCATTGCCTTACTCCGTGGTGAAACTTTAGGATATGTACAACCTGTCGACCACATCGATGATCTTGATCTTCACGATGACACCACATTTGGTGGTAGTATTCCCACTTTTTAATGTTTTGCAATTGCATATACGCAAAAAATAATTGAGCAACTGGATTGACCGTCGCGTAAAAGGGGTGAAAAAGCCCTTAGCGAGCCGGAACCTCACCAAGGCCTTCTGTATGGCAGTCAAGCGTTCGACCACAGAGCCATGCCAGCGCTTCTAACAACCTAAGAAAAAGACCATACTCAAGTGTCATGTGCGGACAACGCCAACGTTGTTGAAGTTTGTGCTATCCGCTGTGATATAAATTTATTAACATTACAAATACCCGCCAATAACTCCGCACGTTATAGTAAAGCGTTGCGCGAGTACGCCTACGACAGCTACTTCTATGTGCATCATTGCACCGTAGCGTGAACTTCCTGGTGATAAATCTGACGTCTCTGCTCTAACGTTGTGCTGACGTTACGTCAGACGACGAGCTACCTTTTAAACGCCAGTGAACACGGCGTGCCTGGTGAGCCCACGATACACGCAAAACTACTCAGTTTACACAAAGACGCTGATAAACCTCGCAACGCTTGGCTCAAAGCAAAAAATCACGCACATGCTACTTGCTCGCCGACTGCTTCACATGAACTTTATTCGCACAATGCGTGGCGTCTACCGGATTTTTGGGTAAATGATGGTTGTGTTTTCTGACACTTGAGGGGAGTTTCTGCACGTCATCCACCAAACGTTCAGCGATTTGCCTTAGTACTGCTTTGCTGGCAGTTTTAAGGGTAAACGTGCGCTCTCGCGTGCATCGGTGGGCCTCAACAAGGTCGTCCAAGGTGTTGTGTATCCCTGGCTGCTTTGTAGGCTTGGTTAATTTATCCGTCAAACTTGCGTTTCCCTGTGTATTAATTCCACATATGGGAAGGCATATGTAATTCTGCTGATTACAAAGACTTGGGGTATACCCCTTGTCTCTTGTTTGCTGTTTTTCTGATGAGCCGCATATCTTGTGTTGCGGCTTGTCTTCATTTTTTCATTGTGACGTCATCACTATGGTATTATCGCTCATACATTCCTATAATGCGTATAATGCGTATAACACTCACTATTTTTACAGTTTCTCCTTTTGAAAGATTTTTGACATCCAGGACGAGGTAGCCTGCTGCTTTCTTGCCTCTATGAATGTCACTCCTGTCCAATAACTGGGATTTAGGTTGTGAGAACGTTAGATCCAAGGTTTCTCATGGGGTACTGTGATGTTGGCACGTGGTCGTGACGTCGACGAAGACAGCAGTCAGCACGTCTGTGATGAAACGCTTTATTTGGCCGAACTTGTGGCTGGGAAACTGAAAGTCAAACTACAGCAATACACTGATAGCGGCGAACAGAGCGTCGACCGTCCATCAACAGCTCATGGCTGGGATGCGCCGTCCTTTATACATCACGCATCGAACTTTCCAGTCTTATCACTGGTTGACGCGCAAGCACTGAAATAATCCAGACTATTCGCGTCCTGCGTGCAATCTTAACAAAACGATCTACTACACTCGCGAAGCTTCTCGAACACGGCGGCACGGTCAGCGTTGAGCGTTCATAACCGCCCTTGCTGGCAAACCCGAATACATCAAAATAAAAGAAAAGCGGGCATGGCAATATAAACTGCTCTTTGCAGGTCTACTAAATATCCCGATATTCACTGACCTTCACACGTGGTGACAATGAAAATAACAAAGCTTGTCTGAAAACAAGAAGCTATGTGAGAAGGTGCGTCGAGCGGCGAGCAGCACGCGACGTTCGCCGCCTGCGGTTTCCCGCAAACATAAACTAGGTGTAAGCCGCACTGGTCCGCTTTACCGCACTACAAAGTGAATCTATGTCTTCAGGGTGAAGTTTCATCAGCTTGCAACGCAGCAATGAGTCGTTGCAAGAGAATGGTAGTTATTGAAATATTAACTTAAGAGGTGTGTTCATTGGTCAAGTTGCTATCAAAGTGCTGAAGCCTTGCTTTATTGTAGAAATTTTTCTCACATAACTTATTCGTTGAAAGTTAGACAATACATGTGCTTCATGCGATGCCCCCTCAGTATAGCTGATCATAACCGTTCGTCGAGTGATCTGGCTCCACTGACAATGCCTGCTTGCGTTTCTTGCGGACTTTCGAAGTCATACAGTGACGCATCTGTAGCTCTTGCATGTCGTATACCGCACAACATTCTAAATATTTTAGCTTTTGCTGCGAAAAGCGTGGGATGCGCTCCAATGCGGAAAATGGCAGCTTACCATTCTCCTTTAGTGGAGTGCTTCATACCCTAAACTGCGCTTATGGCGAAAGCCTTAGATGCATCATCAAAAGCGAAAATTGACTGCTGGCGTTGCCAGCGTCAGCTCGAAAACCCGAGAAGTCATCATCACCTGATGGGGTCATATGAAATCACAGATCACCCAACATGTGTGATGTCTCCACTATATCATCACATGACATCGTCACTTGGCCGAAGATAGGCCGATAACTGAGGCAGAGCAAGAAAGTTGAGGCGGAGAAATCTTTCAGTGGCTGGTGGGCATCAGTGCATCGACTGAAAAGAAGGAAATGAGGGAGATTGCTCTCGAACTACGAGTCCTCTTAGGCAAGAGCATAAGGAACCTATTAATTTGTTTTTTTTTTCAGCGAAGCTCTCTCTCTGTGTTTTCAGTCTGGGACAGCACTGCTGTTTATGTCCTTGCCTCATAGCAAGCGCCGTGACGACGCTTCCACCGCAGGAAAGTTGTGTTATCGAATGGTACAGATGAGAGCTGCTGCAGCGCTGTCCTAAGCGATGAAGGTGATGGGTGTGGTTATGGTGACCTAGACCCCCAGCTAGTTGAATTTAGTGTGCGCGGGCCCTTCAACCATTTCAACTGGTTACCTCATTGGTGAAATTATTGATGGACGCCGACCAAGGCGAAAATTATTTACGGACCTTTCGGCTTCCACACATGAGCCTTGTTCGCAGTGAGACGAACCGCATTACGCATATTTATATTTATTACATAGGCCTCTCACCTGCCTCACGATAGCTATAATTTGTTATTTGGGAAACAAATATTGTCAACGTCGGCGACTTCAAGATATTACGTTCGTCAGCATGCCCACGCTTTCCCTCTTTGTGGAGGCAACCAAAGCGTTACTACGATGCAACCGGACATCCGCGTAGTGTTATTCACTGCAATTGAAAGTAGGCACGTCCCTTGGACAGGGAACGCCAGCCCCGACTACAGTTGTAGCGGGAATAGCAGCGGGGTGATGGCTGCGTCGGTAATCGCGCCAGATGATGTTTTAGGGGCGAAGCTCCTTAAGCCATGGGTCGTGCGTCCCCGATGTATGTAGTAGCCACCTCTCGTTTAGTTCGTGGATTGTCCGCTAGATGGCGGTACTTGTATATGATTAGGTCGTGGAGTGTCCGCTGGGTGGCAGTACTTGTATATGATGAAAACAAGGCTCAAGACCGGCTAGATAACTGACGACGACGAAGTGGGAAGCTCGAGCAGCAACCACGATTTCTCTGAGGAAGACGACGCTCGGGTCTTCGGTTCTTCGGACGTGTTCAAGGCCGGCTAGATAACTGAGGACGACGAAGTGGGAAGCTCGAGCAGCAACCACGATTTCTCTGAGGAATACGACGCTCGCTTCAACGCCTGATGCTCACCACTCCTTCACGAAGCGGTTCTGCCAGTCCGATTCCGCAACCCGTTCCTGCAGTGGATGCTCCTGTCCACCGCTACAGTCGCCGACTGCGAGGCCTTAGTCCCGAGGCCATCCCTCTGGAACTTCTCCAGCCAAGCCCTACATCTGGAGAAATGGCCACGGCCGGCGCTTCACAGGTGACTGCTGAGCAGCCGATGCGAGAAGTTTGATGTTTAACATTTCTCACGTGTTTACTTTAGTGGGGCGAATTACTCGTATTCACGGTTTACCGATGATGCCCTCCGGAGCTTCGCCCCACTCATCATCATTCACCCCGTGGATATGCTGTAATTTTTTTTCGTGTCGATGAGGGGGAGATCAAAAACCTCTATCATAAAACATATAAAAAGTAATAATCCAGTTTGTACATATATTCTGCGTATACATGTTGTGGATGCGGTTTTGTCGCACAGTGTGCCAAGGATATTAGAATTTGTTTTCCGGCATCTATCTTTTCTATTTTACAGGCCATGCTTGCTGACTTTGTAACCCATAATGATACTTGTAACAGTGGCATCTGCGAGTACTAGAGTCTTTTGAACGCTCACGAGCCGCTGACGTACACCGCGCATTTCGCCGCCGCCACCTGTGCTAAGTGAAAGTTGCAAAAGCGGCTACGTGCTCTGCAGGAAACTTGAAGGAAATAAAACAGCGGTTGTGTTCTCAGAGACAAATCGGAATATTGTTTTCCCTTCAGTAAAAATTACATTAGTCTTGTTCACTCTGTACCACTGAAGTCTTTCCCCAATTGCCGCATACACAGTATATTTACTTGGGCCGAAGCAGCACACAAGAACATGAGGAAAGAAATAAACAGCACAATTTTGTATGGTTTCCAAATTTTTTCGGCAAGATTCGAAACATAATTTACTCGAATTTTTTAAAAGAAATTTGAGAGCGCTAGGCACTAGTGGCGCGATGACTAAGGAGGAAAGCGGTGCTGGTGGCGTTCTCCTCCTCCTCGACTTCACATCTCTTTTGTGCCCCTTGCTGTACTCTACTACACAAGACTATGTTATCCTCTGACCTCTTTCCTACTCGTTTACCTCCTCCTTCCTCATTTCTCTTTCCGACCCTTTGCTACACTATAATATACGTGACTACGTTATCCTTCACCCTCTCCCTCTTCTTTCCCCCTTCCTCATCCAGACTTTCCTTCCCGCGTCCTTGCGATATTACACTCTACATGCGCATGCCAAGCTTGGCTCTTTCCCATCCTCCTTTCCCTCCAGCTGACATCACTCCTGCTTACTATCACTTCCCTTTTCCACCCCTTGCTATACTGCATGACACAAGGCTCTGTTCTGATCTTCTCTTACTTTCTTTCCTGGAACGCGTTGCTAGGCGACGCAATATGCCATAATAGTAGGGCTCAGTGATTTCGAATAAATTCTAAAAAATCCGATAAACACTCGCCGGTAAAAGTTTTTGAGAATTAGGATTTATCCGATAAGCTCCCATTTTCAAAGGGCATTTTCAACAATCAAAGGGCATTTTGAAAGCTGACAATCATCGAAACAATCGCGCCTCCATCAGCAGCAGCAACCTCGTAAAGTATGCTTGTGTCTTGTTATAGCAAGCTTTAAGGTTGTAATCTGAACAACGTACTTGTTTTGCATTCAAGTGTTTGTGTTTGTATGTACATGTGTTTCGCGTTCAAACCTTCCAGACATCTAAAATACACTTAGTGCATTCACATGTTCTCGTGTTCAGATGTCACTTGATCTAAGATTGTCTTAGTATTGCGAATAATAATAATAATAGCTTCTTTATTTTTTATCAAGACGATGACTGAGGGTAAAAGAAAAAGCTTCGAAGCAGCTTGACTAACTCCTGCTCTCCCTCAAAGTACACTTTGGCGAGTTTGCTGCAGTGCAAATCAACAGCCTTAAAAACAGGGTAAATGAACAGGCACTGAGAAAAAGATGAAAGGATGGAAAAACAGGCGTTTGTGGTGTCCTGACTTCTTTCTTGTGTCCGTGTTTGCACGCCCTGTCTTTTTAGAATGAATACTTACCAACTAGCTCAGCTCTCTGTTATTCTAAGCTTCATTTCTAGTACTCTGAGCCCTTTTCCGTGTTCCCCTACTTATCTGAACAATCCTGCCTCTTTGGCTTCTTTAATTGCTATTGCTTGGTCCGTGCTAGAACTTTTCATGGTTTTCAAAAATAGAGTTTTGCCCAGTTGAAGTTCAACTTTTTGTGCGGCTTTCTGCAACCATCTACCGGACACGCCAGGAGGATATGTGCCATATTGACCGCGGAATCATGGCGTCAAGTGAGATTTTACCAGGAATGCCTCAAGGTCCGTTGCACGACTTCGCGTGACGATCGCCGCCAGAAGCAGATGTACGGCGACTGGATGAGGGTAGCTAACCAGCATAAGGAATTCATATGGAGGGTAAACTTCGAGAACTTCAACCATGTAAGAGGAAGATTATTTCTACTGTTTTACCGCAAAATAACTTGCTAGTCCTTGGAGGAGCTGCCTTAAATGATAGTCACTGCACAACCCTAGCCTTATGTCCTAAATACTGTTGTAAGCCGAACCTGAAACCAATAGACGTTTTAAGTTTGCCGCGTACAATCACTAGACTTGTTCCTGAAGAAGAGCGTTCCCACTCCATTTCAGACTGCGTTGCCTGCATCAAGGGTTCTAATATGCATCTCAAGTGTTCTGATCCTATCCGGCCTTTGGTTAATTACTGTGTCGAGAAGAAACTCAGGCCAGTAGTTTCAGATAAGGAAGGGTATTTTGTAATTATGCCGGACAGTTTGTTCTCAGAAAAAGCATTAACAGCCATAGAAAAGAATTTTAGGACGGTAAAACTTAAGCCATCCGTAGTTAGGCAACGTGCTGTCGACCTTTTGTTAAGACATAATCTGAGAGAATAGCTTGTAATGTCAAGAAGGCCAAATCGCTTACTTTAGAATTGTTTCTTTCAGCCAAAACACATAAGAACGACATTCCGTTTCGAGCAATCGTTCAGAGCAAGGCACCTGGCAAGTCGCTGTATCTAGTTATTTGCAGAACTGCTTAACCTCTTTGAGTTTTTCAGACCCTTTTCGTATGCGTAATTCTGAGGCGCTAGTTCAGTTCCTCTCAGAGGAGAACCCCGGCTGTTGTAAGGAATTTAGTATGGATATTGAAGACCTGTATTATTCTTTGCCGCATGATGACTTCTTAAAATGTGTTAATGAATGTATTAACGAACAAGAGCACCAGATGGTTTTCACCGAAAAATGTGGTGTTTCTACCGGTGCATTTCTAGAAATCCTTTCATGTATTTAAAGTCGATGCTGGTAGGTTGGAAGGAAGGCGTTTATGTGCAGAAATCAGGGATATGTATTGGTTCTAAAGTTGCTCCGGTTCTTAGTGATTTATACCTTAGCAAGATTGACAATCTTTTGGAAGGCGCCTTAGGTAATTCGGTTATTAAGGTTTTCGTTATGTGGACGATTACTTGATTTTTTGTAGTGGTGAGGACTCTGAAAAGGTGGTACTTCCGTGAGCAAAAAAATTTGAATTAAATGGAGGAGGACTAAGCTTTACTAAAGAGGTGCCTCAGAATATGCAATACATTTCTAGACATTTTCTTAACGTTCCAGAAGAACCACGTGTGTTGGCAGTATCTCCTAGATCTTCGAAACCGCTGTTAAATTTTTCGTCAAAGCACTCGAAAGTTGTAAAAAACGGCATCGCCATGTCTTGCCTTAAGTCAGCCCTCACCAAGTCGTGTGAGCACAAAATGAGTGATAGCTTTAACGCACAGGTTACACGTCTTGTAGATGTAGGGTATCCTCGTGATGCACGTGGCCACGGTCGCTGAACGTTTAAAGAAGTCTATTGTGTTAAGTCCAAGCATGGTTGCGGAAAGCGATAGGAAGAAACGTGTCGTAGGTATACCGTACATTCATCGCGTATCTCACAGGCTAAAGAAAGTAGGAACTAGATACGGCGTTAATGTTGTTTTCACGGCTGCCAATAAGCTAGGTAAGATTTGTGCGCTGTGCAGAGGAACAATGAGGGAGTAAAAGACAAGAAGCGGACGATATTTGTTTCGTAAAACACACACAACAATTCACTGATTGCCGTACGAGTGTGGTGTATAAGATTCCTTTCAAGTGCGGGCGGCTTCTACGTAGGACAGACGGGCCGATGCATCAACCAGAGATTGTTGGAACATAAGAGATCGCTTACAGGAGGCTCACCTTCTAATCTGTATTTACATTGTCGAGATTGTAAGTGCACGCCAAAATTTGATGAATGCGCAGTGTCTGTACCGGCCATAGAATGAAGAAGAAACGCGCCTGATGATGAAGCATGCATATCGAGAATAGTGGTAGTGCATGCGTGAGCCAACCGTCGATTAACTTGCATAAGATGAATCAAATGCCTTAACAGTTATCTTCCACGTAGACCACCACGCGTACCGGATTGATAGGTTCGCCTGTTGCATGGGCATGCGCAGGTAAGTTTCGTGCCTTCTTTCTTTCAGCCGTTGTGCGTCTCTTCTGTTGTTAGTCGGCGTTTGTGGGTCCTGACTTCTTCTTGTGTCCGTGTTTGCACGCCCTGTCTTTTAGAATGAAGCCAGGGACTTGCGTGGACACAGTTATTTGAGGAAGTGATGCCTATTTATTCCTTTATATCTCTTTGTATCTTTATTTCTCTTTCTTCCGTTCTTTCTTTCACTGCTTCCTTCTCTCTCTTTCTTGGCCTTTCTTGTGTCTGTTTATCTTTATGTATTTTTTTTTCTATTCTTCCTCTGTCTTTCTAACATTTATGTATTTATTCCCGTTATTCTCTCTAATTTTTCCTTTCCTTCGATCGCTTTATTTCTGTCTCTCTGTCGCACGTGTTTCCCCTGCTACACTTCGCCCAGAAGAGTTTTCGTTTAAGCTCGCACCTCCTGTACCGGTAATGGGGCTTGTCCAATTCCTGTGGCGCAAACCCACATGTGGAGTGTTTTGCAACACCGCACAAACCACGGCGAGCTAACACACGTTCGCTGTTTAAATGTATTGATTAATGAATACAAATTTGCGAGGAGGGTCAGTCGGGTCTTCAGTCCGGGGAATGTTGGTTGAAACCGCCGTTCGCGCTCTTTTCATAAGTGCTGGTTGTGCCCCGAGCCTCTGAGGGCCGCCTCCCATCTCCTCATGTGGCGTTTTGTATTTCTCAATCCAAACATTATTGGATGGCACACACCGTGTCGTATACGCCGCGCTTCCGACCGCAAACGTTTTGTGGATCGGGAAATGACTCTCTCAACGACGTGTATTCCGGCCGGATTCCTGAAAGCGATGCTGAAGCTCATCTAGGCATTTAGCAGGCGAGATGTGGCAGAGCAGCCCAAAGTGAATGTGGTCTAAGGTGCGGGCGACTCTCCAGAATGAGCACTCCGGAGAAATGCTGCGGAAATGGGATAGCACCTGACGGCTACCGTAGAAGAATGCATAGACTGTAATGGATGTGTAAGTTTTCAAAATTTCTTCCGGCATATCTGTCAGTAGTTTTTAGAACTTTTAGCCTTTTATCTTAGGTCAATGTACATAGAGTGGAAAGGGAAAGCATACCTTCAGAAGAAGGGAGTCTGTATTGGATCGGGAATGTAGTCTCCAGGTGATTTGTTGGGAATGGGAAAGGCGGGGTTGGGGAGGGGGTTAGGGTTAGGCGGCGGCGGACAAGGCGTGCTAACAAATTGGTGGAGAGTGCTGTGCTCCCATTCGATGCCTCTGGAGCTTCGATCCCGTACCCTACCAGCTACCATGCCTCAAGACGCCGCCCAGCAGACGCCTCCGCCTACACCGACCTCATGCCCCGGGTCCCTCGTATCCGCGACCCCCCAGTCTTCACTGGCGCAGATGGGACCGACGTGGAGGACTGGCTCGCGATCTATGAACGCGTGAGTGTCCCGAATAAATGGGACGAGGCGGGAAAATTGACCAACTTGGTTTCTACCTCGCGGGTGTGGCCGGCCTGTGGTACAACAACCGCGCATCCGATTTTACGACGTGGTCCGAATTCAAGACCGCCATCATCAACGTGTTTGGCCGCCCGGCCGTTCGTACAGCTGCAGGCCGAACAGCGTTTGCGAGAACGAGCTCAGCAGCCGGCGAAACCTTTACCAGCTACATTGAAGACATCCTCGATTTGTGTAAGAAAGCCGACGCCACCATGTAGGAATCTGACAAGATGAGGCACATTATGAAAGGCATCGACGACGATGGCTTCACGATGCTGCTCGCCAAAAACCCCAGCACAGTGGCCGAGGTCATCAACGCTCTGCCAGAGCTACGAGGAGCTGCGCCGGCAGCGGTCGATGACCCGTCGCTCTCCATCCCGCGACGCCGAGCTCGCTGGCTTGTCGACCATATCCGACCACTCGCCTTGCTCGCAGAGGTGAAGTCATTCGTGCGCGAGGAAATTGCGCGCCAGTTCTCGCTGCTGGACTTTGCTCAACCTCAGTACGTTCAACAGCCGTCAACCACTCTTCTCCTCCCCTATGTCGAGCGATTGAGCAGGAAATCGCGGAGGTCATGCTGAGTACCACCAGCACCATCCAGCTCCTGCACCACTCATAGTGACGAGCTGTTAGGTCGCCGGACGGCTCCCTTTTCGTACCCGGGGTAATGTGGCGAAGCAATTGGTACTGTTAAACGGTGCGTTCTCCAGCGGCTCCTAGTGGGTCGTCCTCTTGTAAACGCCGCTCGCTCTCGGAGCCCGTGCTTTGGCCTGGACTGTCGCCATAGCGAATTGTCGCCGAGTCCTGTCCAATAAAACCGCCTAACAATAGTATCAACAGCTTGCTACTAGCCGTGACAAAAATTCATATTGCTGTCAACGCAACTGATCTTCAGGATCCGTGTACGCGCAACCATCGAACTCGATATTGAAATACAATTATATTATCATTGAATTACAAGTGTATGCACAAGCGGAAAAATCTCGAAGCTGCATTATGGAGTCGTTTCCTTTGCTGTACGCAGTATGATTTTTTTATGTGCACCAAAATGAGGGCTCGAAATTAATGTATGTACAGAATTATCCATCGCCGCTACATTCTGCGCGGCTTACGAGATAAGGGAAGTTCACGCTGAGAAGCGGCGGTGCTTTCGCGCCAACTAGTGGGACATGTCGGGCAGTGGCGCATGCGCGCGGAGTGCACGCATGCGCAGCAAACCACAGCGCACAAACACGAACCATTGCCGTGCTCACCGCCCACACTTTGTAGCATGTGTTGTGTATAATATTTCGCAGCTTTAGCAGATTGAATAATTCTGATTGCAAATATTTAGCGGCGTTTTCTGCGTTACTATTCCGTTATTAGACACCCTGACCGATAAGCACTGCGTGGCACTAAGAAAACAGGCACCATAAGAATACGTTGTCGGCTCCTTTAATCCTGTAAGCCGAAATGATGCTGGCGCTACATGTATTCGCCGAGACAAGACCGAAAGAACAAGCTGCTATTAACTCAATCTCCTTTGTAATTTAATTGTCGATCACTTTACATACCTGCTGTCACTGTCAACATAGAAATTTAGGTAACGTTATGCGATTAACAGGAAAGACGTGCTTGCCTCGACATTCCTGTAACTTCTATTACTGAATGTTCTCTGCTTCCCAGTGAAAGTGTAGCGCCCCTCGTTATATTGAAGAAAGCAAAATGACCCATTCAAGTTTCAACCCACGACCATGACTGGTGTCTAGGAAATGACCCATGAGTCCAGCATTCCAGACTCTCCATCGAGCTGTGAATTTCACGTGTTTTTTCCTTTTCAGAACACAATGTGCCAGACATAAACCTACCAAATTCTTGAACCTAGGAAAGGTGAGCATCTGACAAAAAGAAACAATTCCTTGAAGTAAGTTTGTGTGACTTGATATTGATATCGACAACCCTTAAATATTGATATTCGACCTTTAACTTCATATTCGACCTTTACGTGCAGTATTTCCTGAGAAGATGCTTGTATTAGCTTCCTAAACTACGAATGGCCAGTTTCACGTTGAAAATAAATGATTAGACACGTAGGTTCCTTTCTTGCATTTCGAATTTTGATATTAAAGAGTGTGATCATTAAAAAAGACTCGAACAACGCTTGGTGTGACATTGTTGGTGCGCGTACGTTCTCCACTGTTACTCTGTAGTCATTTGAAGCTGACTGACCCGATTCTTTATATTGTGAGAAGTTTCGTATTCTACAGCAAGATTTTAATGATCTGAAAATAAATGAAAATAGAGGACCACATTTACCACCACATGCTTAGCTCTCCCGTGAAACATCACTTAGTGAAACACCACTAAAGTGGTATTTTTTTATCACATCGTTTCTTAAACCTACGTACATTCTTTTTTATATGTGTAAGGAAATAAATATGTTTACCTTTCACTCGCCAGTGCCTGAAAAAGTTGGGAGACTTGTGCAGTGCGAAAATCGTATGTAGATTCTGCTATCCTGATACGTATTTAATTTGAGAGGCTGTACCCCAAATAAGTGTAACACACCAGGAAAAATGTAAAGCCGTAATAGTGAACATTTAAGAAAATTGGTGGGGTATTAACGTGCTTAAATGACCATGCGTCCTAAGTAACATCGATGCAGCTAGGGAGGTCACGAAAGTATGTAGACATAGGGCATCATGGGAGTAGTATTCTTATAAAGTTTTGCAAGAGGACGCGCTCTTTGTGCATGTGATTTGCGCAGCCTAAGAAGTAAATGGAGTGCTGTTTTGTGTTGGTACATCTCATAGAAAAGGTAAAGACAGCTGCACGAATCTCACAATGTGTTGAAAAATGCATCTTAAGGGTCTTCATCTCTAATATAATGCTATCATAATAATATTTGATTGAAGAAAGCGAGTATGACCGTTCATAAACGTTTTGTAAACATGGATTCGTGATACTCGAAAAGCATTGATCACAGAAGAGGAATTTCGCAGGTTTTAGCAGACAACAGTTTTATAACTTCAACTATAGAGACGAAAACAGGGCGCAAACTTTCCTCGGCAGTATGTTAATGTGCGACCAGCGTTATTACGTTAAATCTAACATTCTGCCTACATTTTCAATTTCCGGTGTGGCGAATTTGATGTATGCGAGAAATAATCTAAACGACTGTTGAACTCTTGTCGTGAGGCTTCTGTGTGACATAGCTCAGCTTAGGTGCTACCTTTTAGCAGCATAACCAAATAATGCAGAACATGAAGCTAGTGATGCCGTGGTGGTATGCATGTAAAGCATCAGAAATTTAGGGAGTGCCACGGTGCCATTTTTAAATCTGCCCCTAGAAATAGCGCTTGAAAAAATGCTTGATCATGTCGCATCTTTTAACTACTCTGTTCCCTGGCATGTTCAAATGGGCTGTTCGCTAAGCACATATTGTATGCAGCGCTGATTGGGTGTTGTTTAGAAGTCCACTAGTAACTGCGTTACCGCTAGATGGTCAAAATAGATTTAATGTCACATTCTTAAATATGTTTCGTTTTTTTTTGTGGTTCTCGTGGAAGACTGGAACCTTCGGTTAAACCCTAGCGCTAGCGTTCGGTGAGAAAATTGCGTCATAAACTGTTTCAGAAGGTGTGTAATTCAGAAAGAGGAATTAGTAAACCAATTGAGTGATGCTGTCAGTGAGACAGTAATCGCGTCGCTGGTAAATATTTCAACAGCCACATCTTCTTCAAAGATTTCGCAAATAAGCATTACCTCCGATTGTAGTACAATCCCTGCAGACAACGAAAATATGAATTTAAAGTGCTATTTCTTGCTTGCAACAGCACCTTCAAACGTGTAGATTTGCCTGACTAACATCAATTAAAATAATCTGGCGCGCATATCCTTGCTCCCTTTCATGAATGTCAATTTTATTGGAGATTGAAATTAGGCAGTATTCTGTCAACGTGTCATCACTGGTGAGCTTTAGTAATGCGCGCAATGCTTAAGGGCGTCGCTTACTCAAGAACGCCGTTTTGCGTGGTCAACTAGGTCACGAGTTTTGCGCACGCGCTCTTTGCGAAGCGTGGCGTTGTTCCGTCGGCAACGTCGTTACAGGCGCTACATGCGCAGTACTGCAACTCGCCATTGTCTTAAACGGAACGCACACAATCTTTTTTACATTTCATCCGAGCTATCTGGTCATTATTGTTGGTGCAGAAATGTTAGGCACTCGCAACTGGCACGTTATAAAAATGTCCTACAAAGAAAAATAAAAATATATATATATGAAAGGCCTTTTACGTTTTTTTTATATTATTACAGAAAGACATTGGTACAATCGTGTACAAGCTGGGACAGGTGAGCTCATCCTGACGTTCACTTATATTTTCGTGTTAGGGTGCTCAAGCTGACGGGCGGCAACGTAAAGGTTACCATGACCCGTACGCCTACATTGTTATCATATGTGTACTGTAGACTAGCAGCTGCATACGCGCATCAATATGCACGTGCGGTTTCCGTTGAGGTTCTGCTATAACGCTGGCACAAAGGAACTCCTATCGTTGTGCACGGCAACATTTCCTTTTTATTAGTGCGAAGACGCAAGAACGCTTGTCTTCAACTGTGTGGGGGCAAGCGCTCTTCTGGCCTTTTTTTTTCCCGTGCTTGTTTTTTTTTCTTATTTCGCTTTAGCGCTGAATGCATCAGAGTCAGTATTGTACATAGCCCAGCAAACCGCTTTAGGGCTGCGAGGCTTGGGTTTGCTCGTGCTGAGCAAGGCTGGGATAAAAATGTAGATACGCCTGTTGAATTAAAGGTTACCTGACACACAACCTTAAATGGACCTCACTCACCGGGCTACGATTGACAATACACGTTTACTTACCTGCAGTGGAAAATGAAGCGGCGAAAAAAGACCGGACGAGAAATTCTCTTGGAGTCTTCCAACTTTAATGGTGGTGGCACCTTTTACGTTCTATAAAATTTCTCATCCAAGCTGAAATTCTAAATGTTAGATAAAACTTGTTTCTGTGTAATAGTAAAAAAAGTTGTGATTACCGGCTGCTTCAGTACAAGATTATCCGAGTTAACTAACCGGAACACTTCTAAGCAGATGTGTTTTGAAGGTGTCCGTGCTCCTCGTGAATGACGCCAATCGGAATCGGACGCATCCCAACGTTTTCATACATACAACAGCGTCATAGCGCCCGTTTTCATTCTATAGGGATAGTAAGAAACCCTATATTACTTGCGTGGCTTCCGCGTCTAGCTTCGGCAGCGCGCTGTCATACAGAGCCATTCCTGTGCCGATCACGGAGGTCACGCGAGGACGCAGCTCGCGCAGATACGTCGCTTGGCCGATAGAAGCGACTGGTGCGCTGATGCGCGCTCCGCTAGAGGGGCTTTACGCTCCGCATGTTAGTTTCACCATAAGACCGTGTTCATCAGCATTCCGCAACACAGAGACACCCCGTCACACGTGAAGTGAAGCCCACCTTAAAGCAACTTTGTGTTCACAGCTTTTCAAAACCAAGCCAAGCAACCTTTGGCTCGTGATAACTTGGTTGAAAAGAGTTAAACCCCAGACATTTTTATACCTAGCCGGGTGACGTTGAGTTTACTCGTGGCTATTGTGGAATGAATAAGGTTGTTTCACTCACTCACTCACCTCTTAGCATTGAGACTCCGAGCCGCGATTCCTACACGCTCTGCAGAAATAGCGTCTTTTCCTAACTGTTAGAATAAAGTTATTCGTAAATGATCGCACAAAAAAGTTGGAGCCATTCCACTCTATGAAGATGAATAAGAAGCGGAGCTGACGTGCACTCTCTCGACCCGGCACTCGTCGGTGTTATTCAGATGCGCGCTGCTCCTCAGGCGTTATAGGCTTCGTGCACTGCTGTTTCAAATCGAACATACGGTGGCTGTTGGCAAAATGGGCCTTGTTCCCTCCGCATAGCCGCGCTTTGCTAGCGGGATAGCCATGGCCCCTAGCAGCGCAAGCTTGTGTACGCGGCGAAACAAGTCGACTTCCATCTGCTCTTGCGAGTTCGCAGAAAAATAACAGCTACAACAACACGGCGCGGAAGCTGCCGAAGGTGCAATTTCACCATTTTCATAGAAGTCGTACGAGACTGATCGGTGAAAACGTTCGAACGCAGCCGTTCGGCGCGCCCGATAAGCAAACACGTCCTGTCTCACACGGTTTCTTTCGCTTTCTATCCAAGTCAATGGCGTAACCAGGGTATTCAACCTCCTCCTCCCCCCCCCCCCTAGAATTTTTTTTAATTTGCATGTGTATGTATACACGCACACCTACAAAAACACTGACGAGCACGCATAAAGTATGGTTGAACCCCCCGAAAAAAATTCTGACTACGCTACTGTTTCAGGTAGTATTGACACATTGTTGGTTGCATTTTCATTTTATTATTGTTAGCCAAACGGAGGTTTGTGGTGACATTTGCGAGGCAAAACAGTCCTCTGCTGTGCTCACTTTGTCGGCTGTGCACGGCTGTCAGGCTGAGCATACAATTTAGCAAAGAAAAAGAGAGAAAGAGCAGAGGAAGGCAGGGAGGTTAACCAGAAGTTTGTATCCGGTATGCTTGTTTGTATGTTTGTATCCGGTATGTAGGGCGGGGGCGCTGCGATTAACCTTCGCCCCCCCCCTCCTGATGGGGAGCCCTGCGCACGCCTATGGTTAGCTCCAGTTCACTGCCACAATGGTTTTCAAAGCCCGCCACAGACTCCAACACGCCCAGAGCCTGTGTGCAGCACTCCAACTCCTAGGGCGGTCACTCCCTAACAGTTCGATCCCCACCGGTTGCCCCGGCTACTCCTTCAAGGTCGCCAATGTCTGTTGCGCACTGGGTCTGGACGTTGTCTTAAACCACCGGTGCGGCTGAACTTGTAGAGCATGCCATGAGAGATGTCGTTACGTTGCATGCCTGATGGCGATGTGTTGCTTTCTTGTATTTTCCCATATGGGGGGATGAAGAGGGCGCGTGTGTGCCAAGTGCATGCGTAACTCTAGTAACTTTAGACAAGCTGGTTATGGGGCGCCCTCTATAGGATGTAGTAATATAGCGTGTACTGACAATAAACTGGGTCATTTCTGTAAGTACTTGGAGCGTGCGTGTTGACTCCGCGGCCCTCGGGCTTCCACCTCCATCATAGGTCGCCTCGGGTCAAACCCGGTCACCACGATTACCCCGAAGGTTTTCACTGTATGTGATTGCAGAGACAGTGTGAGATACAGTATTAGGCTAGAGTAACCAGCCAAAATCTTTTAAAGTTACTGCTCTAAGTTTATAAGATGCTTCTCATTTGTCTTCCGAGCCAATCTATAAGCGTGTGAAAGTACAAGTGGTGATTAAATAAACATCTGCGACAGCATATCTGGGATATTGAACAATGCAGGTACGGCAACAAATCATTCAAAACAGCATCGCATGGTGTTTGAAATGTGTGTCAACAACGAACTTGTGTGGGAGTCCAGTGTTCTACTACGGTGGTCTAGTGGATATGGTCCTCGACTGCTGACTCGCAGATCGCGGCATCGAATCCCGGCTGCGGCGGCCGCAATTTCGATGGTGACGAAATGCTTGAGGCCCGTGTACTTAGATTTAGGTGCAGGTTAAAGAACCCCAGTTGGTCGAAATTTCCGGAGGCCTGCATATACGGCGTCTCATAATCGTATCGCGGTTTTGGGACGTTAAACCCCAACAATTGTTATAATATTAGGAACAAGCTTGCGTGCCTGACCTCGAACGGTGCAGTTTTGCAAAGAGATGAAGCTCTTCGCATGGATGAAACAGTGGCACGCTTCTGGAGTTTAGCCCAAAGGGCTGCATCAAACTGCACACGGCCGTCCTAGTTTCTTGGCGCGCAGCTAACAGCTGACAGAGTATGTGATAAACAAAGTGTGGGATGCAGGCGTTTTTCAACATGCGTAGCGCACATGTTCGTTCAACGGAACTGTAGATACTGCCGTTCCGTGGCCTCGGATAGAGGCCAACACGTAGTTTCATGTTCATGACACAGTTTGTACCAACGCCTGCACGCGGGCATAAAAGGTCTGACTAGCAGGTAACTTGTTTCACTGGACACGCAAGTACACCCCTACTCAAAGGCCATTATTTCCGCCATGAGAGCGCACACAACCACTTTAGCTGGAATCGCACTACTTTTGTGACTTTCGCCGGAAAAGGTAAAACATCCGTTTTTTTCAATTATGCTACGTACGTTTACGATTTTGCGTGATTATAATGCAACATCGCAGTAGATGGAAATGAGACAGTGGAGGAAAGGTATACATCGCTGAGGTGAAGCTGTATGGTGCAGAATAGAACGCTGTTGCAAATTAAATTGCAAGTGCTTGAAATATACTAACAAAACTCTTCATGGCCTTTTAATATCAGGATATGTTCACATTATATAAATAGAGTGACGGATGTAAAAGCATCGCCACAATTTTTCTGATCACGCGATAGTACCGTGACCTAGCAATCCTATACGTTATTCCACGTTCACCGTTGACATAAAACTAGAAAAAACATGGTTGATCCCTCCGTCATAGGAATCGGAATAACACGAAAGTAAACGTGCCCTTACAGAAGTAACTGAATGTTTGTTATGCATTTATGAGAGTTTTCACAATGTATAGAAGTCTAGCAGCTATAGCACCGTTTAACGTCGATGCACCCACTTTGATGCTTAGTGGTTCATCTCGATCCCGACGACTAACGTACACTTTCAATTATAAACGAACTCTTTAGGTAGCTGTAGTACTAAACGGAGAAAGCGTAATTAGAGAACGAGGTGTGATAGCCAGGAGAGCGTCCACATTGGACGTAGAACTTGGTCGTCATCCCGCGGCATGTTGAAGTGTGATTGAACACCACGGCCGGACTAGAGGGAAACGCAAAGCGCGTCCCGCCGCACCTGCAGCCTGGCCGCGATTTTTCTCAGGGGAAAGCGTAAGCGGGGAACGCGTTGCTACAGCCACGAGCACGGTGTAGATATCTTACCCGTGGCCAGGAGGCAGGCGTGCGTCGCAGAGGTATTTTAAGTGCGAATGCACTTTATAAGCGACCCTGAATCCGCCGTCATCCGCGCTCCTCCTCCTCCCTAGCAACGGCCCGAGGAGCGGAGGAGCGTCTGTAGCAACGGCGCAGCGACGTCGCACCCCACGTGACTGCGCACGCTCCGCCCCCTCACCGCTTTGCGCGGGCGCGCGCCGCTCCCCGCACCGCTCTTCTAGGTGGCATTGGGTGCAGTGCTTCGCCGCTCCTTCTCCGCCGTTCGCTCTCTCTCCTCCCTGCGCCCCACTCTCCCGTCCGCTGGCTGGGCGCCTCTCAAGAAGAAATGTGTGCTCGAGACGCCGCGTTGAAACGCCAACGGCGACCACAAGGCTGAGATTATGGCCGTCAGGTACAATGACAACACAAACAGGTGCTGATGAATGTGTAAATAAATGGTTACAGTACAAATCCTCGTCTCGTCATTCATTTACGCCATTAAATTACTGCGCCGTGTACTCTCGGCGCAAGAAATGCCTTCGCATTTCCTCACGATTCCCTTCGGGGGTGGAGGCATTTTTTTTTTCGATTAATGTAATACTGTGAGCGAGACCGACGCTTTTACAACGCTTGGGCTAAGATAGCGACCTCACGGTGTGTTGAGGCACTGACAAAATTGCAATTCTATTGAAAACGTAGGAGAGGAGAAACATCTGGCGTCTTTCGTTAAGCAGCTGGCGTCTTTTCGTTTTGCTTTAGAAACATGTGGCGTCTTTTCGTTTTGCTTTTAGAAAACATCTGGCGTCTTTCGTTGGTTTATTTCATCAATAAACGGCGTTTTGAACAAAATTTTTATTGTTTATTCACGCACAGGAGAAATCTCACCAGGCACTACCTTGGAGGTAAACAATGGCTGCTAATGGGAATGAGAGACAGAAGAAGCCGGCTTTTAGCTAACACTTACACTTCTACTTCTACTAACGTTTCCTACTGGAACGTGCCAATAGCTGCTAACGGGCAATGAGAGACAGAAGAATTCGGCTTTTAGTTAACGCGCACGCTGCGAATTTTTTATTCAACAAACGGAGAAATCTCCCCCGGCACCACCTTGGAGGTCTAGATCTGGTACTAGCGTTAAGACTGGTTACGCACTACGACGGGGACGAACGGGTGCCGCTTAAGGAGCTTCGCCCTAAAAGAACGGATCCATCAGGTTCTGCGTGGACTACCGCCCCCTCAACCGTATCACGCGCAAGGATGTCTATCCTCTACCGCACATCGACAATACCCTGGAATGCCTACAGGGCGCAGAATTCCTCTCTTCCTTAGATCCGCTCTGGCTATTGGCAGGTGCCCATGGCGGAGGCCGATCGCGAAAAAACAGCTTTTGTTATTCCTGATGGCCTTTACGAATTTAGTCATGCCCTTTGGCCTCTGCAACGCGCCTGCCACTTTCGAGCGTATGATGACACGATCCTTCGAGGTCCCAAGTGGAATATTTGACTTTGTTATTTAGACGACATTGTCATCTTTTCTAACCGATTTTGCGACCCATTTAACCCGCCTCGAGCAGTTCTTGCTTGCCTCTCCGCTGCGGGACTGCAACTGAACCTGGAAAATGCCGCTTTGCCGCTCGGCAGCTTACGATAGGACATGTGGTTTCGAAGGACGGTATTCTCCCTGATCCCACCAAACTAACAGCCGTTTCAGCGTTCCCAAAACCAACTACCATGAAACAGCTCCGGAGCTTCATCGGCCTTTTCCTATTTCCGGCGCTTTGTCCGCAACTTCGCTACCAGCATCGCTCCTTTGACCAAGCTCCTCGCTGGCTCTAGTGACCTTTCGGCATGGTCTCCCCCTTGTGACGATGCTTTCGACCCATCTGCACCCACTGAGATCCACACAGACGCTAGCGGTGTCGGGCTAGGCGCTATTCTTGCGCAACGGAAAGATAGCTTCCGAGAGTACGTCGTTGCCCACGCAAGCCGAAGTCTTACCAAAGGCGAAAGCAACTTTTCTGTCACTGAAAAGGAATGCCTTGCCATTATTTGGGCGATAGAAAAATTTCGGCCTTACGTGTACGGACGCCCATTTGACGTAGTGACTGACCACCATACCCTGTGTTGGTTGTCGTCAGAAAAGATCCAAGTGGTTGCCTCGTCCAATGGGCGTTACGGCTCCAAGAATACGATATCCGCCTGGTGTATCGCTCTGGCCGCAAGCATTCAGACGCACACGCCGCCCTCTCCCGTTCGCCCCTGTCTCCTGACTCTGCCAGCTTCACACATACTGCCTGCGATACCACCGCCCTCACCATCTCCGACATGCCATGTGAGCAACGCAACGATCCTTGGCTTGCTTCCATTCTAGGCGTTCTGTCTGGTCGGACCACTTCTCCATGTTCTCGGATATTGCGTCGGCAAGCCGAGCACTTCACCACTCGCGAAGACGTGCTGTACCGCCGAAATTACACACCCGGCGGCCGTAAGTGGTTACGCGTCATTCCGCGTCACCTCATTCCGCGTCACCTCCGGTCCGAAATTTGTTCTACGTTCCACGACCCACAAAGCGGCCACGCAGGTTTCCTTAAAGATATTCTCGGATCAGGCTTCGATATTACTGGCGTGGCATGTACCGTGTCATTCGACAGTACGTTCGGGCATGTTCCACATGCCAGAGACGCAAGACTCCCCCTCAACACGCCGCCGGCGCCTTGTTACATTTGCCATGCCCTGCCCGACCGTTCGACCGTGTCGGCATCGACATCTACGGTCCCCTTCCAGCACTGCAGACTGTAACCGTTGGATAAACGTTGCCGTCGACCACCTCCCACGGTACGCCGAAACTTCACCCCTTCCTTCGTCTACAGCAAAAGACGTGGCCACTTTTATTCGCCACAATCTCGTCCTTCGTCACGGCGCCCCTTGAGAGTTGCTGAGTGATCGCGGTCGTGTGTTTCTCTCGGACGTGATCACAGCATTGATGCGTGAGTGCCGCGTCGTGCACCGCACCACAAGCGCCTATCACCCTCAAACACATGGGATGACAGAACGCTTTAACCGTACTCTCTATGTACATCTCGTCAGACCACTCCAATTGGGATCGAGTACTACCGTTTATTACTTTCGCTTATAATACCGCCATTCAAAGCACTACTGGGTTCTCCCCATTTTTCCTCCTTTACGGCCGTGAGCCTTCTTGTACTATGGACACTATTCTTTTGTACCGACCCGATGCCTCACAGTCCACAACTCTATCCCAAGCAGCTACATAGCTGAAGAATGCCGCCAACTTGCACGCTCATTCACAACACAAGACCAGAGGCGCCAGAAGCACCACCACGACGCGTCCACTAGCGCTACTTCCTACGATCCTGGCTCGCTCGTTTGGCTGCGTGTGCCGTCTACTACTCCTGGCCTTTCCATCAAGCTGGTCCCCAAGTACCATGGTCCATATCGTGTAGTTCAGCAGACTTCGCCGGTGAACTACCTCATCGAGCCACTGGAACCGTCTTCTGAACATCGCCGCCGTGGCCAGGAAACCGTGGCCAGACTCAGTGCCACGATCCTCCTGTGTTTTCTGGCCCCTAGGTCACCAGGATGGCTCCTTATGGCGCGGGAATAATTGTACTGAATGCGAATGACAGACGCTCCGCTGTTATGAAGAGGAAGACGACAATCGGTGACTGTGCTTGTCGCTCGCGCTCCTGCTCGCTGGTAGCCTGACCTGCCTTACAAGAAGCCTTCCGCAACACAAACGTGTAAACCTGCTCGAAGCACAACACCCCCATTTGAAGATAGATAGATAGATAGATAGTAGATGATAGATAGATAGATAGATAGATAGATAGATAGATAGATAGATATAGATAGATAGATAGATAGATAGATAGATAGATACGCTCTAAGTCGCAGAATTTCGCTAAGAATGTAAAAATTTGCTGTAGCTTAGCTCGGCTAGGCAGAATATACGTAGCGTTAGCAAAGGTTCGCTGAATATTCTGAGCTTTCCAGATTGTCTAGGATTATTAGCTCTTCTGTTCATTCATCGTACGTTGAACCGCTAATTGCAGCAACTACTTCGGAATCCGATGAGATACGTTTCTCGGCTCTTCTGCGCCGTCGAGCATCATTTGCGCTCTCCTATCCATGGCGTTACCCACTGCAAACGCCTGTCAGAGGCGCTATCAAGCGGCCCAGGGCAGTGTCAGACGGCGACTACACAGAGCAGGCGAATAGCTGCGCGCGCGCCGGCGCCAATTTGTCTATGGCTACGACATCGCCTCTCGAATGCAGTGCAGACCAGCAGCGGCGATCCGCGCGCGGCGGGGTCGGAGAGCGCGTAGGATGCCAGCTCCGGTGAGCCAGCTGTGTGACATCACTGATCCTCGCTCATGCGCAGAACGCCTCATGACCATCCATGCGAATCGGCTCCGGCTAGGCAAGTGTAGCTAACGCTACAAAAGGACGTTTAACGGACGAGAAAGCAAAACTATAAGAAAAGAAATTGAACCTACAGCCTCTCAGACCGCGACGATAAGCGCCGGCGCTCTACCAACTAAGCTACGAGACAGGTGGCGGCGCGTCACAAAAGCGCTTATATCTTTAACACATTCTCTCTGGCATGGTTTCTCTGTTGGCGGGGCCACGTGGGGCGGCTCGGTGCCGGCCGCTGTGAGCGGTCAGCGAAGTAATCGACATGACGCTTACTAGCGCCAATGGAGAACGATTCGGTCACGACGCAGTTGAAGCGTGGCCTCCGAGATTGCGCGCTGGCAGGTTTCCTGCCGGTGCGCACTTTCAGAGGCCATTGTTTTCGCGTCTCGATACCAGCGAAAAACAGTGGCCGCGCTGGCGTCGGGGAGTCGTCCTAGACACAGTTACGTTCTAGTAGAACTCGTTGTTGGGCTAGTTGGTACATTGCATCAAGGAATTATACCAGCCGAAAACAGACGAACACAGGAAACGGTAAAGAGTTGGTAGTCTAGCCGCTTTCCTGTCTCCTTCACCGTTTCCTGTGTTCGTGTTTTCGGCTGTATAATTCCTTGACACAGTTACGTCCTTTACATTTCACTTCGCGTTAGCGTGTGACAGTCCGTTATCGGAGTAGTGCACCCTCCACATGTACCAAGGTGTGTCTCCGCCGCTGAGGCTTCCAGTGCGATGGCAACGACGATAAAACTGCTGCAATATCTCTGCAGAAAGGCAGCGATGTCGACGGTTGAATGTCTGCCTCGGTGGAGCGAGAGACAGAAGCGGGGCGTGGAACGTTGCGTGCGTTCACGGCTCACCTACGAACATCTGCCTCTGTTGGTGAAGCGCAGTGTGGTGTAGTGTAGCATGAGCACAGCCATAGGTTACGATTTACTCGGGAGCTCACACGTGCCGTTTCTTTCCTTAATTGACGATGCTTTGAAGAAGTGCATATAGAGTAACAGTGTTTATTATGTGGTCGTGATGACATCTTTGCGCGGTATTCACGATACGCTGTGCCAAGTATATGTTAATGAATGAAAGAAGAGGGTATTTTAAGGGCTCTTCGTTCTTTCCTGGACACAATTAATTGGAACTAACAGACAGGAAAGCCAAGGAAGCCTTTCCTTGGCTTTCCTGTCTGTTAGTTCCAATATTATGTGTCCAGCAAACAACAACGAACCCTTAAACCGCCCCTTCTTTCGTTCATTAATAGCGAGGGTCTAGTTCTGGCAGACTGGATGATTAAGTAGTATGCGAGGGGTCAGCTTCAAGCTCGTAAAAATATCACGTGCTTCGTGACGCCAGCAGGCCGAAAAATAGTGTTCTACACTCGCCGCCATGGCTACTAGCAGCGCTGTCTAACACTCCTACGTTTAATGCACATATATACCCCATAAAGTGGACGGGAGGATGACCGCCGCCGTAGCTCAGTGGTAGAGCATCAGCCGCGTTATTCGAAGGTCGCAGGTTCGGTCCCTGCCGGCGGCATAGTCATCATTTCGTCCACTTTACTTTCTTGACATTTCCATAATTACTACAAGGAACTTCCCTCTCCTTGGCTTTCCTGTCTGCTAGCCCAATTAATCAAGTATATGTTAGCAACCTAAGCTGCCACAACGGTTTAATCAGTGGAGTGACACCATAGGGCCAATGGGGACGTTTTTCCGCTTCCGGCGACGGTGGCGGTTCCTGGGGGGCGGATTGACTGGATTTTGGATTTCTGCTGGAGGCGAGCCAATCCGAAAGGAAAAAATCCAATATGGCCGCGCCCGTTCGCGGTCGCTTCCTCGCTCGTGGTGCCGCCGGCCCCGCGGCCGCGACGTCGGTTCGAGCGTTTGCGCACTAATTGCTACTGCACTGTTCTCTCTTTATTGCCGATGTACGTACGTAATGTGTGTAGTTGTTTTTCTGCTTCGTTGTAGCCTCTGTGGTAGCATGGCGAATGGTGGCGAGCGGCGCCGTCGCAGCTGCATAGCAGCCGCTTTCGGCGCTCGCTCGAGAAGCAAAAAGCGCATATAACTTTCTTCACATGACATTTTATTGAAGGAAACGTAAATTGCTGCACGTTTAGGCAATATTTGGGCTATAATATCGGTAACAATAACAAAAGAAAACGAAAAAGATTCGAAATACTGCTGTGGTAAAACCTGAATACAGGAATGCGTACATCGAGCACGCGTACAATATAAATAGGATACGAAAACGCATAATACAGCATAATACAATCACATAAGCAGGGTAAGCATATAAAGTGCTACATCAGCGTAAATAAGTGTACACATACGAGTTGTACAGATTATGACTAGCAGCATGAAGCGAAACAATCCCGCGCATTGAAATATATCATAACAAAACAAGTTGTTCGAATGGTTGGTGCATACTGTGCAAAAGATAATGACGCAACGCAAGCCGAAGAAAACAAGGGGTATAGGAAAAACACCCTTTCCTGTACTTTTTTTTTATTGCCCTGCGTTGTGTCACTCCCTTTTGCACATACACACACACACATACTTTTGCATATATGTACACAGAAAGTGCACCTAACAGTCATAGCCTTTGGCTCATGTAGACGAACCCATGGAGCATAAGTAGATCAATGTCATAATATGCTGCAGTGCTACAGCATATTATTTTGTAAAAGCAGTGAGACAAATCTACCATTTGGCTCAGCTATCCCTGATCATGTTTTCCTCCAGGTAAATGTGTTGCAGGCAAGCTCACGTGATGTGAACAAGACACGCGATGCTTTAATTTTCAAGTAATAAAGGGAGAAAAACGCAACGAAGAATGGTCTAGACTCAGTTGCAGAGGTGACCTTTGAAATTTGTGGAAACATTGTGGTTGTGACTGGTGAACAACAGGAATGATCACAGGTCATTAGTCAAGTTGGAAGTGGTGCGAAATACTCAAGGTAACATGAAATATACACGAAGATAAGCATCTTATCAAAGAAATAAGTAAAGTGCAAAGTTGAACGCAGCTTCCCTATTATTTTTCTACCAGGTATCATGTTGGATCCATCACAATGTCAGAAGATTTTCTGAGCAGTACTTAAATTGCAGATGGGGAACGCTGCACAGTTTCATCATAATGTGTCTAACTAGAACTGCATCGCTTGTCATTCGTTGGTTCAGGAAGTGGAATGTCGGAGTTTGCAGAGTTTAGTTAAACAAGAAACACAGTTGCTCTACACAAACAGTACGTTGTGAATAGTTTCAGTGAGTATGGATGCATGCTTCTATTTCAAACTAACATGCATGTCAACCGAGTCGCAGCTTCTGCACAAACCCCTCTGGAATCCTCACAGAGCTGAGCACTTCATCAATGTATCTTTTATGCCTGTGAATAGCTGACACCATCAGTTCTTTGCAGTGGCACAACAGTCATGACCAGAGGTTTGTAATTGAAAAGTGACAGAGCCCCTGGGTGCTGAAAATCTTTTGGACTTGGTGAGCACCTGAATTCATGCATGCTTCAACCTTCGTGGCCCGTCGCAGTGGTCTAGTGGTTACGGTGCTCAACTGCTGGCCCGAACGTAGTGGGATTGAATCCCGGCTGCATATCAATGGATGCAATATGCTTGAGGCCCATCTGCCTAGATTTAGGTGCACGTTAAAAAAACGCCAGGTGCTCAAAATATCTGAAGTGCTCCACTACTGCATGCCTCATATTCGTATCATGGTTTTTGGACATAAAACCTCCACATTTTTTATTAATCAACCTATTTTTGCAACGTTCATTGTGAATTAATCACACTGTTACTGTTTGTAAAGACTGCTTCAGTGTAAAACGAGTCGTCAGTATTATATAAATTTTGGCATTTTTTGGGAGGCTGGATGTTTGATTGCCTTCCAAACCATGTCAAGCAAACAGAAAGAAAGCAGAACGAGCAGGGTTTTCCAGTGCATTTTGGGAAGTGTTGGCATTTCCCAATACTAAAGCAATCCAGAACCTCTGGTTGTAATACTCATGCTGATAGGGGCACACAAGGCTTCAAAAAAAAAGTTAGTCGGTTAAACTTGTATAATACAAAAGTAACGCAGCAGGAGCAAAAGTAGTCAATGCATTACATACAACCACAGCAGAATTATAAATACACATATATAAATATATACCTACATAAAATATACATATATACATAAAAATACGTACATATACACATAAAAAAAGAAATAGTGCAACACATCTAAAAAATGGATAGGAAATGGGTGCAGAAGGCTGCACTAGAAATCCAATTTACATAATCGTGTTCTACAAAGGCGCAGGATAAATTTAGCCTGCTACTTTACGTTTTGCTGGCAGAAGCACTGTGCCTTGACTTTGTTTCTCGTGTGTTTTTGTTTACAAATGTAATGTGCCAATGTAGCCTTGTGCGGCAGAATATTAAGAAATTTCTCAGTGCAGCCAACTGAACAGAAAATAGCTTGCCGGATTGGCATCCTTTCCACCAGATTTTTGCACACATTGGAAAAATGTGCACAATAGTTGATTTCATGTCTGAAGGCCGAATCTAATTCCTTTATGTAATTCAGACATGATTCAGAGGTTACTGCAATGGAACCGAGGAGTTTCTCGGGTACACCACTTTCCTTGAGTAGTGCAAAGAATTGGTGTCGTCCATGGAGAGAGCCTCCATCCACTTCAAGGAGTGTTCTCTCACATATGCACTCACTAGTCCTCAGTTCAAGAAAGCTGTTCACAAGAGTACCAGCGACATGGTACACAACATTTTCATACACCATGTCGGTCGCATCTTGTGAAGATGCCTGCACATCAGATGAATCAGAGGCCTGCTGCGTGCTGTGGCTTGTGGTTGGTGTGCTGCTATAGTTGACAACAATGCAGATGCACTCTCCAAGTTGTTGAGGAAAGCAATTGTTGTCACCTCACAGTTTCCTTGAGAAAGCTTGAAGAGCTTGCCAATCCAAATATGTTTTAGAGCCGCCACGAATTGGTACACATTTGGTGTCTCATTGCAGCCATGTTTTTGACAAATGATTCCAAAAAAGTTTTCTAGGGGATCTTGCTGCAATCAACGTGTGAAAAGATGAGTGAAATCAAAGTCCTCTTTTAAACCAGTCCACAGCAACAACAAGGCTTTGATTCTAATCTGCCAACCTTTAACAGTGCGCGGCTGCTTGTCCCGAGGACTACCAAAGTGCCATTGGGCAATCCAACTGATGCATGACTCAAGGGAAGCACGGTGTTCCGACCCATCAATCATTGCATACCGCAACTTATCATCCTGATTTTTTGGGGTCGAACTGTTCTGGCTGTCAAAAATCTTATCCATTCTTTCTGTGAACAGAGCTGTAAATTTAGCATCAAGAGGAAGCTCTTGAATGGCAATGAGAGTGGGGAGTGCCACAGAGACAGATTCACTGAATACTTGTGTGGCATACTTCACTCTTATGTCAGCCACGGCCGCTGGATGAAAAAGCGCACTTTTTATCCAGCGGCCGTGTGTCAGCAAAGGGCATCTTGTAGATATGTTGCTCTTTGAGCTTCCTTAGCAATCTTTTTTTTAGATGTTCAGTTGGTGTGTTAGAGGCGTGATTTGCGAGTATTTTTGTAAAAGGTTTCAATGTACGCCCAGTCAACAACCTCGGAGCCAATCGTGAGCTTGTGTTTTCTCAAATTATTCCGCGTGCATTTTATCAGGTGTGGGATGTCAAACATGAAGTATAGTTTGCAGTTGTTGACAGTAAAACATGGTTCATGAAGAGAATGGATCAGCATTCTTGACAGGCTGACATTGTTTGACCCTTGATCATAGATGACCACTTTTACCAAAAGACCTTTTTTTTTCAAGCTGCATAATTACATCTAATAGCAGCTTGTGCATTGCAAGAGCTGACGTTGCATTGCGGGACACTGCAAAGGCTACTGGCTGCATCCAAATTCTCGATATGCCAGACACAGCCATTAGAATGGCTGCATTTGCCACACGAGAAGTCCTTGTGTTTCCATCATATGTGTAGCCAATCACTATATCTTTTGATTGATCGTACATCAAATGTCTTTTCAAGGCTATTTAATCGAATAAAAGACAGCATGCTTTGTCTTGCAGAGGCCAAGCTTTAATGATTGATTCTATTGCATCCATGGCACCTGGAATGATACCAGGTGTCATTGGGATGTCTGCCAGCCAGCACCTGAGTGTCCGCACATGTGGCAAGTGAAGCATTTCTCTGAGGAAGCGTGAATTGAGAGTGAATTGTTTCATCCATTTGGACCAATGTTTTTTTTTTGGGGGGAATGTACCAAGCCTGATTCGTGCTTTAAGCAGTTCAAAAAAGGTCCTTTGACAAATCCGGTTCAAGCTTGTTTAAAACCTCCTGCTGCGTTACTCGCCTCGCCTCGTCCCTTTTTTTCATCTGACCGACTGCCTTGCGGTACCTTTCACTTCGTGAGTGAAGTGTTAGCAGCTTTTTGGTGCGAAGGGTGTGCACAGAGCTGCGTTTTCTTCCCACTTTTTGGCGTTTCTTGCATCTGCCGCGCTGCTGCCCTCCTTGGAAAATTGGAGGCCGCTCGGACTAGGCTCAGCTGAAAAAAAAAGACATGGAAGAATGCGAAGGTATAGGCTTTCATCAGTCTTGTAGAGAAAAAAAAATCACGATTAAGCTATCAGGGCGCAATCACAGGGCTACTAATATACGGACCACTATGTGCTGCCATGCCATTTTTCATTGGAAGCAATGTGTATTCTGCGACTGAGACAGGAATCATAATTGATTTATACATTCCAAGCATTTTATCTTCAAAGAATCATCCATGATTAAGGAAATATCACAAAGCATTGCAAAAATGAACATTTCATGAAATGCTGAACAGAGGCAATGACATTTACAAAGTGGAGGATTTTGAATTATTCATCTCATAAATAGCTATCTGGGCTGCATAAGCCACATTTACATGAATGCACACCTTGATTGTGCATCATATTCCGCTGGCCTATCTCGCAGAGCTACTCATCACAACAAATCGGACAGCACAATTTTCAGTGTGAACATGTAGGTCCAACTGCACCCACCTTATATTTGAAATATAAATAATTGCGTGAACTAAATCACGGGTTGCAGGCCCTGAACTATATGTATGGTTTTGTCAACATTATAGGTTGTGACAATATTACACAGGCTTAGGTGTCCATATCTACTAGGAAAACATCAAGACTACTGGTCCATACTTCCTTATGCAGATGCAGGATGTGTACTTTGCAATAATTCTCTCTCTCACTTTTTGCACTTACCATCACTTGGTGAAACCTGTGACGGTGGTGTGGGCCTTCTTGTGTTGTGCTTGGCGAAGCGGCTGTTGAAAAAAAATAAATATGCTATAAAAGGCTGGCAAGCAGGTATTTTAATACCCTCACTTTGCATTGCACGTGTGAATACTGAGCAACAGACTTATGGAGCAATTTTCACATGTGCCTGAGGAAAACTACTCAGTGTTTTCATCTCTATGGAATGAGCTCAACAAAGAAAGCACTGAGTCTATGCATTGATGTAGAAAAAGAAAAGATATCTATACCACGCAACAAAGTTTTCTTGCAGGGAGGTTGGTTTGTTGTGAACTCATACCGAGCTCCACAAACACTAGAGGAGTAAGGACGGAAACAGGACAGAGTACAAACTATTTATACTGTGAGATGCCAAAAGCCATTTTCGCTGCTCTATCTCCCTGTTTCTTCATTTTGCGTTTGTGCAGCATGCTATCAGTTCATCCATACCATGTAAACAGTGCACTCAGACATTTACTGGAAAGCATGCAAAATGTCTCTATGAGTGCAAGCAACATTTTTTTCCCCTAGAGTACATTTCCTGCATTTAAGGTTTACGTACAGCAATTGTTCTCATAGCACTGGTAATTGAAAAACAGCTGTGGCATTTCTACCTACTGTTCTAATTTCAGAGAACAATCTGCTCGAGTGTGCAGGTGTAGAATACAAAATAGTACCGCTCTTTGTTTTTATTTTTTGCAAGCTATTCGTGCAGTATTACAGTGGCACCACCAACCAAATATTCTGTACCCTTTCATTCCAAGCAGAAAGGTGAAACAGATCCTTGTTCGGTACACCTACCTTCCACACTAGGGGGGCAGTCTCAGCAGCAGGGACGGCAACTCGCTTGCAGTAAACTGGTTGTCTGCAATTAAAGTACTCGAACTTAGTCACCTACGGTGAAAAAACAGCTGGTAGAGTAAATACACTTGCAAGCTTTTAAAGGCATGGCACTAAGCTTAATAAATGTGCTTGCTTTTAATCTCCACTAAATTATAATTACAGATAATTACATATATCCCGACAATATTCTCTGAATTAAAACTTGATATATGAAACACAACTCGATCGAGTTCTTGTTTTTCCACTGCTTTTGCGAGTCGAAACGATATTGAAAGCTTATAAGGAATTATGGTGTGTAAACGCTAAGCGCAAACAGCGCATTGAAAAAAAAATACAGAAAAGTGAAAGGGTGGCGGTGGGGATGGGTCCAGATTAGAGAGGGAAAAAAAAGTGGCCCCGCGCGATAAGCGCGGCCTGTTTCATGAACATCCAAAACCGAGCTTGGCCATGCCTTCGCCCGTTGGAAGCATCACGAGGGAGTAATGAAGAGATAAGCGAAACTGTTTCCGGTAGCTTCCCGAGAGCGAAAAGGGGCAGGTGGGTATCACGCTTGGTTCAAGGTCCCCCGTCGAGCAGCGCGGCAAGGTACGCCGAAGGGAAGGAATGCGGACAATTTACGGCGACAAAAATCCGAGCAGGCGGTCGGTGTGTAAACAGACACACAGATGAGGAACGCGGTGGTTTTCACTTGTGCAACACCGCAGCACACATTCGAATCTGAGGGCAGTGTCCCGAGTTCGCTACTGGGGCCTCCGCAATAACTTTGCGAGCGATACTTTCGTCGGCTGCGAGCACCACCCATAAACTACACGGACATGATGTATACGCACGCATTAAAGCGCTTAAAAAACAGCTGCAGCGCACAACAACTATCCCACTCCGTTAATGTTACTAGCACGCATAAGTTAAAGTAACACGTAACAAAACACCCTGAAGACACGGTTGCATGACACGGTAATCCGAATTGGTTAGATTTCATGAGATAGTAGAGGTAACGTCAGGCAGTGAGGCACGCACATATATACTAACGTGAGCAACCATAACTAGCGAACAGCTCCGCTTTTGAGAGGTGACGCGCGTCGAGCCACAAACTGCAGCCCGCCCACTAATTTTAACTTATTATCGTAACCATTTCTCAAACAGATAGCTGCAGCAACGAATGGCAGCAAGAAAATTCGCTGTTCATTCAGCAGTTTCAAATCATAACGGTCAACGACAGTCAAATCAAAACTTTGCGAACATCTTGGGAAATATAATAGTGAAAGTATAAATACCTGTGGTCAGCAGGGATTCTGAAGAAGTGTTCGCCTTCATTCCCCGAGGAATCGCACCACTTCACGCCGCAATAAAGGTGCGACATCGCTGCTCCTCGCTGCGGTGGTAAAGTTTGCGTTTCTATGCGCTCTCGTGCTTGCGCGTCGTCTGCTTGTGCGCTGCGCAGGCGTGATGGCGGCGGTACCTAGCGGAGCCACGCACAGTCATGTTTACAAAACTTCTTTAAAACTTTGCCTTGTAATACTCGTGGCTGGTTATAGTTTAATGCAGAAGCACGTTTTTATTTACTACTGTGTACTACCGTGGCCGCGTTATTTTATTTTAATTAGGCTTACTGAGGCCTTCATCCCCGCCCGTACCAGGTTCGCTGCAATCGTTTCGACGGTAGCGACGCCCCATGGCTCGGACGCCAAACTGCCATCATGCCTCGGGCCTGGTAATCGTGATCATAGGCGTACTCGTCGCGATGGAGATGTGCCACTAGACATCAACGTGGGTGCATCCACGTCAAACAGTGCTATAGCTGGCAACAAATGGACATTTGAGGCTCTCATATAGTGATCGCACCACGCCCTGATAGCCCGTGGTGCGATCACTGTACTAAGATGACTGACATGGTCGCTTATGCATTTCCGTAAGGTAACTCGAACGCGAAAGCCATCTTCTTCTTTTTTTTCAGCCATTGTATTATTTCTTCTCCTTCCCCCTCCGAATGCTTTCTTGACATAATGTGGTTTTCCACTGCCGCAAGGATTGGAGCCATTCCAAGCTTTCCACACATCAGCTGGTTCTGCATTTCCTCCGTGATCGGATGGCCGATCACGGAGGCAATGCAAAGGAACCATATCATGTGATGACCTCATCGTGGACGTGACTTTATGACGTCACAAATTCTAGTGGTGGTCATGACATGATGACGTCATTGTAATGATATTTTGCAGCACTAGTGTTGACGCTGCCGATGCGGGACGCCGATGGGCATTTTGGCGTTTGAGGAGAATCTAAGGCTTTCACCTTAAATATTCAAACTTGTTACAGCGCGGTATAGAATAGCAAAGCAGCCAAAGGGGCCAACGAAATGGTGGGAAACAGCTCTCTTTCTCTTCTTCCTAGACACATTCACCGATTTTCTTTACTATTTACCAAGCTATATGATCGACGGTGTCAAATGAAACACGAACAGTGGAGCGCGTTTGCCAAGCATTAGGAACTATATAGTGTGCCCCGTCCTGGCATCACCATTGACAGGCCCGTACACCTGATTAGGCGGGACTGCGCGATCGGAAGCATGAACACGGCTCACAAGCGCCAAACCGCATGAACGTATCTTTTATCATAAGGGTGCGATCTGTGCCACGCGCACCACTGCTGGCGTTTCATTCGGAGCCGATAGTACATGTAACAAGTTTTAATGTGCATACTACTCGCACAATCTACACTAGTTGTCCTCGATAACCGGCTGATCGATGAAGTTATCAAATTTATTTTGTCGTCAAACGTTTTGTATACACAGGTCCACAAGACTTCAATTGGGAGTGGAGTGTGAATTTTCGTTCAACTCAAGTCTGTTTACACAACGCTAACTTGTATAGATCGCGCTTCGCTTCCAACGAAGTGTAGGGTCTGTTTATTTCGCTTGGCGGGACGTGCGCGCTTTCACGTAAGCTTCAACGCCATCCATTTAGAAGTCCAGTTAGTGACGCTACTAACTCGGGGGCATGATCCTGACCACGATGGCTGTGGGTGTAACAAGATACGTGTAATGATACAGTTTCTTAACCTCCTGTAATGCTAGCAGCCATCTAAAGAATTATCATTAAAGAAAATACAGCTGGTAGTCGAGGAACGCCGTGTGACGCGAGCGCACTGTAACGAAAATGCTGCCTGCTGTTCTCGCCAGAGCCTAGCAGACGACAAAAGGGGAATCCCCGCGGTTGCGTCACCGGAGCGCTGCCATCGGCGGCGCACGAGGCGAATAATGTGCAATAAGAAGAAGCACGGTGAACGATTTAGAGCATATGACATCTACGTACTATGGGAGAGCCTTAGTTCGGCAGAAAAGTTGGGGATCACTCAGACTCACTCAAAAAATATATTCTGCTCTGATAGCCCACTCGGGCTCAGCCTTACTAAAAATTTCCTCAAGCAGACTCACTCTGACTCAGACTCACTAAACTTTTTCTCAACCGAACTCACTCGGACTCAAAGTCACCAAGATATTACTCAGCCGGACTCACACAGACTCAAACTCACGGCTCGAGTTGACCCTGAGTGAGTCGGCTGATCAGTCCATGATCGTAAAGCTAGCTTTTTTCGACATTGGTGTCAATTCTCTTTAATATCAGTATCTCACATAATCAGTGCTCTACGATACGCCTTTTGATCTTATACCTTCAACTACGAGTTATCAGTAATCCAGTAAGGACACTTTTAAGAAATACCCGGCTCACACGACATATTTTATCAAGAACTTTCCGTGAAAGAGTCTGGGGGGAGGTCATGTCATCTTACCCAATTCACGTCTGTGACCAATAAATATTGAGGTGGCGCATGAACGTGCGTGCGTTGAGATACGTGTATAGACTTTGGTATTTATGTAACCCGATATAAGGCTAACATAAATGCTGAAGATCAGTAGATAGGAACGTAGGTCGGCAATCAAAGGTGGAGCTCACTCAGGTTTCTTCAACAAATATAATTTGCGCTTAGGCACACTAGGACTCAGTCTCACCATATTTTTCTCAACCGAACACACTCGGACTCACTAAGAATTTCCTCAACCGGACTCAAACTCGCCAAAACTTTACTCACCTGGACTCAGACTCACGGGCCGATCTGAGTCTGAGTGAGTCGACTCATGAGTGAGTTTGAGACCTATGGAGAGAGCTGCAGACGGCTGTCTATTCGCCGCGAGATCGACCTATAGGGCAGCACCGTCGCCGCGTTAGTGTGGAAGGCGGTCGGCGGCGCGTATACAAATGCACACAGCGGCGCTTCGTTGTGAGCTGTTTGAGCCAATTTTCGGCGAATAAAATGCGTTGATTGCAGCTTACCGGTAATACATACGCTCTTCATTGTTGAATCGATGCACAGATCTAATGTTACTATTTCTAGTGAGGGAAGCGCAATCTGCCTATGAAAGGGATGCTCGCCCTGTATGACAGTCTGCGCTTACGCACTATACGACGTTTTTCGTTGTTTCTCTGTACGTGTTTACCTTGGTTCTGTGTACTACGCACTGTTGTAGCACGTCTGATACACTTAAGTGTTTACTCTTCTTCATTTGTATACCAGCTCATATTCCTGTGCAATGAGTCAATAGCACTGTTCGCGCGAATATGCATACACATGTGTGTTTAGCACCAGATTTCATCAATTGATTACGTGCACGACAGTGATGCAACAAAGGTCCGGTTATTTTATGAAATAGAGTTTTTTTTTCTCGAACAAATCATGTCCGCTGTCTTCCATCAATTTATAACAACTCCGCACAATGCTCAAATAATGTAAAAAAATGATGAGGTTTTGCGTGACATTATACGACCAAAATGTAATGCACGCCGTCGGGATTAATTTCAAACATCTGGGTTCTTCAAAGCGTACCTAAATCTAAGCACACGGGTGTTTCTGCATAAATTTCACCCAAAGTTAAAATTACGCGCGGGAACTCCGTTTTATCGCTGCCGTGTCACTCCACTGCTTTTTTAGGGGACAGTTTGAGTACCGAGTGTCAGACTTCACCTAATAGAAATATTTCGCTGTAGCGCGACCATGACCGTAGATTAAAAGGACATCTTAAGCACAACTACAGCTCATCATGAACTACAGTGCCGCAGTTAACACCTAACAACAACGCGAAAGTGCATGAGCTTCGCTTTTGTTTACCACCGACTCGCTAAGACGCGGCATTCACACACGATTTAATGCTCCTTATGTTTGGGACTATGCCAAGCGCACTTTACGACGTGCTTGAACGGAAAGCGGCACCAACGCTGAAATGATTCTGGCGAACGAAAGGTACGACAACATACACAGCCCTCTCAAAAGTCGCACTCACTGATCTTATTACAATGCGCATGCAGCCGAGCAAGCCCATTTGCTTCTATACACCATGTTACGTATACGTACGAGCAGTTAAACTCGCGCTAACATAGCAGAACAAACCGCCCTTTGAGAACGTGCAGGACGTGCGCGCACATGCAAACACGACGTGGCTAGCAGACGCGAAGGGAGCAATCCACACTAGGCGCGCTTCAGCCAGTAGCCGCCAGGCGGCGACTCCACTCGATCGCGCGGCCAATAAACATGGAATGTCAGGTATTCACGACAGATTTATAGCTTCAGCCATGTTTGTTCAGGATAGAATGGGCACAATTATTGGTATTAGAAAACGATTATACCACAGGCGGTTAATGTCAATAAGAAGGCCGCAGTAGACACCAGCCTACCATTGGAGCCAATTGTTCGTATGCTAGACTGAAGTATGCTTCCGCGGAGAGCCACCATGCAAGCTCTGGTGTAATTTAGAGGTTCTACCTACGTGACTACATTTATAAACCGTATCCCCAAACAAATAGCACATATCAACGTATTTTTTCCTCATCCCATCGTTTAAAGTAACATCTCTGTTTCAATAATTTGACCCATCATAAAGTTAAACCAATTCTGCACAAAGTACTAAAGACCTCACTCTAGTGAAGATATTCTCAACGTCACGGAGAAGTTTTTGTGGGCGTATTTCTGGTTAGTTGTATGCATAAATGTACAGAATGCTTTTTTGAGACGGTACAGACGCTAAACGAAGCTTCTATGAGTTACAGATTTCGGTGGCGGCGGCGGCATAGTTCACGAAAAACCCAGCGTAGGCGACTATATAGGTATGCGGGTGGGTACAAGATTAGGCGCTAGAAAGGGCACCGGCCGCATTTTGCAATTGATGCTCTCTCGATCGTACGCATGTCGGCGATCAGCCGTTTCCGATCGGACAATCTGATATTTTACTGAGGTCACTTTAATTGTCATTTCACGTTGCGACAATTCATTGTCTCGCGCATGAGCTTCGTCGATGCCGGTAGCAGCAGAATTACGCATTGCGGTGCTAATAAGAAGGAAAGGTTGGGTAGGAGCATTGTGCAATACGAAGAGAGAGAGAAAAAAAGAAATAGCAGGTCTGGCTCGCACACGCCAAGCTTCGCGTACCCTGATTTTCCCGAGAGTGGAAGGGCTACTATTTTTTTTTCAAATCCTGTGGTAGTCAGGCACCTGCCATCTTTGCACACTAACTCTTCATCTCTATACGTCTGCTTGCCCCTAATACTTGTCACTTGCTCCGCATTTATCAGTCTACACAATCAGCAAACAAAAAATCGGGCTCGTAAAGTATGACGTCCACCGAGTCCTCCCTTGAGACTTGTAAAGCATAATATTCGCAGAGTCCTCCCTTAGAGCTCGGTGGATATGATACTTTACAAGTCCCGATTATTGTTTGCTGATTGTGCAGACTGATAAATGCAGAGAAAGTGACAAAAGTATTAGGGGCAAGCAGACGTATAGCGATGTAGAGTTAGTGTGCAAAGGTGACAGGTGTCTGACCACCACAGCACTTAAAAAAAATAGTAGCTTCGAATATCGGGAAAACCAAGGCACGCGAAGCTTGGCGTGTGCGCGCCTGACCCACTCTTGTTCCTTTCTTTCTTCAACTACAGGCTGTACAGAGGGCCCGGGTCGTCGCCGAGAGTCACCGACTCCTAATTCCGTCCTGGGTGGAGCCACCGACTTGATAGGGAGCCCTAGGCCTTTCCCCATCATTTTCCTCAGGGCTAATAAATAAAGTTGTTGTCACTTGTGAAGTATCAGAGGGCCGCTCTCCTAAATACCTGTTGGTTACCACATTTGCTGACAACATCCATGGCAGAAACGTAGGGGGGGGGGGGGGGGTTGGGGGTTCAACACCCTACCCCCCCCGAAATATTTTTCTGGGTCAATTTTTAGAGAGCGTTTGTACAAAAAACTCTCTCTTCTCCATTTACACCTTTCTCAATGACGCGATAAGAAATACTGCTACATATATTCCGCTGTCGATTCGCCCATGCCCTGAAACATAACACGTGCCGTGCCGTTTGTGTCTGCCTACAAACGTATAAATAATGACGGGATCTAGAAAGGCGACTGATTAAAGTAGAGGTCGCTTGTATATTGTGCTCCCCTTGGACACAAATGTGCCCCCGCCGACTAAAAACTCGGTTGCTTCAGACACTCACGACAACGCAAGAAAACGAGACAACGCAGAATACAACATCTCTGTCTCTGTGGCCAATTTAGTGTGTCAGTAAAACTAATTCCAGCGCCCTAAAGCACAACATCGCACCTGGGAAAACGTCACCCACGGTCACCAGCGTCAGCGAGTTCAAAAAACCCGCTCCCCCCCCCCCCCCCCCCCGGGTGGCTCACTCTTTTCGCATAATAAAGTTTGATCAATCAATCAATCAGCGAATGGAGCGACGGTTGCGCGAAAGGTCGCTCGCTCACCGTTTGCGTGAGAGCTCGACAGTGGGCGGAAGGCGTACTGGTTCGTGTCGCGGTTTCGAAGTCAGTGAAGAGAATCGGGGCTGCTGTCGCATAGCAAACTTTTGCCTCTCCTTCCTAGAAGGACTTTCGTGAAACGTGCTAGTTCGTTCGTAGCCCTTGCGATGCAGTGACACCATGAAAAGGCACGGTTCGAATTCCAAGCAAGCGAGCCTTGCGTGCTACTTCACGAAAAGGTTCGAGTTACTACGGACGAGCATGTTCAAGGACCAAACAACCACGTTGACTCACAACCAGGAGGCTCTGCTTCTGCGACAAGCCTTCAGTTCGGCGCCGAAGTTCGCACAAGCGACATTCTTCCGTCCCAGGATCTACTCAGCTGGAGCGAAATGCACCACGCTTCACGACAACGTGCTTCAGCAGCGAGCAATACTGCGCCGGCAACGCGGAACACAGGCGTGGACACGAGTGAGGTGGGTGGCGTAGCCTTCGCATGTTCTTCTGATTGTGACTCCACGTGCAACGCGGATGTAAAGCCTCTTGACTTGCGACATTACGTCACAAACTCACCTTAAAATAAAACCGACCACACCTTAAAATAAAAACTCCTGCGAAGCCCCTGGAATCCTCCTGATAACAACAATTTTCCACCCCAACAACTCGAAACCTGCGCTTCCAACTTCATTTGGTGACTAGCTACCCGTGGCTTGTGTATTCAGAGCTTTTGGGAGGAGCACTCTGTAAATATTGCGTACTCTTCGCCAAAGAATGTGCTGGAAAGGGGAACATCAGCACTTGGGTTGTTTCGTGACGAAAGCCTTCACGAACTACAAGAAAGCCATAGACGCCTTAAAAGCCATGCAGTCAGCAACTACCATGTGAAGTCCGCATCACATACGGATGGTTTTCTTGCAGTTCACTCAGGACTTCAGTCTGACATAATAAGTCATTGGACACCGCAGTGAAAAAGCAAGCGAGGAGAACCGGAAAAATTGGTGCCGATAATTGAAACCGTAATGTTTTGCGGACGTCAAGAAGTGGCACTTCGCGGAACGGATGACTGCGGTCCTATCGATTTGGCGGAAGTCTTTCCCATCACGAAAGATGGGAATTTTCGCGCACTTAGAATGAGCGCCGTATGTGGAGATGCTCGCTTAAAGAAGCATATTGAAACGTCTCCCGGCAATGCCATGTACACAAGCCCACAAATTCAAAATGAGATAATTTGCGTTCTGTGGCAAAATAATTCAGAGCAAATGTGAACCGAGTCAACGCTTCTCGTTGTTTTTCAATCCTCGCTGACGAAGCGACAGACATTTCCTGCACTGTGCAGCTCTCTCTTTGTGTCCTTACGTCGACAAGCACACGACAGAGCATTGTGTACTTCGAGAAGATTTTCTTGATTTTGTTCCTGGTATGCCCTCATCGGCAAGGTCCTAGCACACAGCATTTGAGCACTCTACGGAGCCACGAATTGGTTTAACTTTACTTGTGCGCAGGGCTACGATGGCGCGGCTTCCATGAGTGGGCACCTATGATGATTAGTGGGCTTTTGGCGCAAGGGCCATGGGTGGCCAAAGAGCGCCATGTCTGTTATGTGGTGTTGGCGATGACCAATGATTACGATGACAGGGTGTATTGTGGCTGTATAAAGGCCTAAATCACGCGCTATAAAGAAGCGTAAAAAATGTGTATACAGTATAAAATTATGGCAGTGACAAGTGGTGTGATCTATGGGTGTGGGATAAATGACGAGTGAGCATGGTATTTACATGTGAGAGGCGGGATAACAGCACGAGTGCCTCCTCAAGGCCTTTGATCCCAAAGGCCGAGAGGCAGGTGCTTCCTTTGATGGAAACCGTAGCAGCAGCCTCAATCATGAGGCCGCGCTACGGAGCGCCTGGAAAAATAACGTTAAAATTGTGTACATCTTTTAGGAATGCAAACAGGGACTGATATTTAAAATGGGGTTCTCTGCCAATGAACATAAAAGGATGGAGTGGGTACTGTAGGTATATGGGTGAAAAATGCTTTTTTTCTGAGAGCGTCCAGTTCCGTGCATTGCAGTAAGGTGTGGAGTACAGTTAGTGGATCGCCACAGTGATCACACAGAGGTGGATCGCCTCCGGACAAAAGATATGAGTGGGTACTATGTGTGTGGCCAATCCTAAGTCTGCAAAGTGTAACTTCTGTGTAGCGTGACTTCGATACCGGCGGCCAATTACCTAGATGTGGTTTGATAACGTGTAGCTTATTTCTTGTCTGCATATCCCATGTGGTCTGCCAAAAGGCCCTGAGCTTTCTTTTGAGGAAGGGTTTTAAGTCTAGTGGGGGAATAGCTATGAGTGTATTGGGACTGTTTTCGTGGGCGGATACTGCTAGGTGATCCGCCAACACGTTGCCTGCAATCTCGCGGTGCCCTGGCACCCAGCACACTACGACACGTTGTTCGAGTGTGTAGATCGTGCATAAAAGAGAGTATAGCGAGACAAGGACAGGGTTTTTGTGTTTTTTCAGAGTTTTTAAAGCTTTTACCACGCTTAGGGAATCCGTGTAAATAACTGCCTTTTGTAGTTTTGAGTGTCTTATGTGTTTAACAGCCGCAAGTATCGCGTAAGCTTCCGCTGTGAAGATACTTGAGTTTGGGTGCAGAATACCGGAATCGGAAAAGAATGGACCAACCGCTGCGTACGACACAGAAGTATTGGACTTTGAGGCATCTGTGAAGAATTCTGGACACGTGTATTTGTGCTGGAGTTCGAGGAAGTGTGTGCGGATATGTGCAAGTGGCGCGTGCTTGGTAACTTCCACGAAAGAAACATCACAATCTATAAGCTGCCACTGCCACGGCGGGAGACGTGGAGCGGGAGCCATTAGAGAGTGTTCGAGAATTCGCACACCCATTTCTTCAGCTAGAGCCCTCACACGAAGTGAGTACGGCTGTCTCACCGAAGAACGGTTGTCGAAAAGGGCAGAACTGGACAAATCATTGATTGTGGAGTGTGAGGGGTGTTCCTTGTTTGCGTTCACCTTCAGAAAATATACAAAAGATAGGTAAGATCTCTGTAGGTGTAGCGACCACTCGTCCGATTCGACGTAGAGGCTTTCCACGGGGCTGGTGCGAAAGGCGCCCGTAGAAAGGCGAATGCCTAGATGGTGGACAGGGTCAAGCATCTTCAAGGCGCTTGCTGTCGCCGACTGATAGATTATTGCACCGTAGTCTAGGCGAGTGCGTATGAGGCTTTTGTACAGATTCAACAGACACTTTTTGTCACTACCCCACGTAGTGTGTGACAACACTTTTAGAACATTCATTGTTTTAGGCATTTGTTTTTTAAATATTTAATGTGCGATACGAACGTAAGCTTACTATCGAGAATTAGGCCTAAGAATTTGTGCTCCGTCTTCACGGAGAGATGTTGACCATGCAGGTCAATATCTGGATCAGGATGAAGGCCTCTCTTTCGAGAGAACAGGACACAGGTGCTTTTTTGAGGATTAAGGCTGAAACCATTCTCGTCCGCCCATTTGGAGATCTTGTTCAGCCCTAGCTGGACCTGACGCTCACAGATCGAAAGGTTGCACGACTTAAAACCGACCTGTACATCGTCGACATATGTGCAATAAAACATATTTCGCGGTATGCAGAGGCGCAAGGAATTCATTTTGATAATAAAGAGTGTGCAACTAAGTACACCACCCTGTGGCACTCCCGTTTCTTGAAGAAATGGTCTTGATAGAACATTTCCTACCCGGACTCGAAACGTGCGATCTGACAAGTAGCTCTCTATTATATCTAGCATTCTACCACGTACACCAAGGTGGGACAGGTCTCTTAGTATTCCAAAGCGCCATGTTGTGTCGTAAGCCTTTTCCATATCGAGGAACACAGACAGAAAGAACTGCCTGTGGACGAATGCGTCACGGATTTGTGCCTCGATACGTAACAGGTGGTCAATGGTGGATCTGCCCTCGCGAAATCCGCACTGGTACGGGTCAAGTAGATTGTTCATTTCCAGGAAATGTATAAGTCGACGGTTTATCATCTTTTCGAAAAGTTTGCACAGACAGCTTGTTAGCGCGATGGGCCTGTAACTCGTAACAGAGGATGGATCTTTGCCCTGTTTAAGAATAGGAATGACAATCGCCTCTTTCCATGACGATGGGATCTCGCCGGAAACCAGATGGCGTTATACAGGGAAAGTAAGGTTTTTTTCGTTTCGGCAGGTAGGTTTTTCAACATGTCATATACCACACGGTCAGATCCTGGGGCGGAATTACTGCAGCAGCTTAGTGATACCTGTAGCTCAGCTAAGCTGAAAGGTTGGTTATATGCCTCGTGCTTTGTGCTTTTCCGCTCTAGTTTCTGTTTTTCTATTCTTGTTTTGTACCGTTGGAATACTTCAGAGTAATGCGCGGAACTGGACACTTGTTCGAAGTGTGCGCCTAGGTAGTTCGCCTGGTCTTCCAAGCTCTCACCTTCTGTGCTTACTAGAGGAAGTGAATACGCTTGTCTTCCTACTACCCTAGTTACCCTGTTCCAGACTTTACCCTCGTGTGTATATGAACTAATGCCTGATAAAAACTTCTGCCAACTTTCTCTTCTAGCCTGTCGGCGCGTCCTCCTGCCTTGGACTTTATGTTCTTAAAGTTGATAAGGTTCTCAGCTGTCGGAGAATCGCGAAGCAACCTCCATGCCTTGTTTTGCTTGTTTCGCGCAATTCGACAGTCATTATTCCACCATGGGACACGTTGTTTTCGAGACCGTCCGCTTGTTTGTGGGATGCATTTGCTTGCAGCATCGATCAAAAAGGCTACAAAGTAGTCCACAGCAGCTTCTATACTTAAGGTACACATGTCAGTCCAGCTTAAGATGGTAAGTTTTCGAAAACTGTCCCAATCGGCTCTTTCAGTCTGCCATTTGGGAACCTGTGGAGGACATTGATTTGTTATTGCTGCGCTTAGAACTATTGGGAAATGGTCACTTCCATAGGGATTCCCAATAACTTTCCAATTAAGGACTGGAAGAAGGCATGGAGATGTAATGCTGAGGTCTATTGACGAGTAGGAATTGTTGGCGAGATTATAATATGTTGGCTCTTTCCGATTCAACAGACACGCGCCGGAAGAAAAGAGAAAATTTTCGATCAGACGACCTCGCGCATCGCAGCGAGAGTCACCCCATAGATCGCTATGCGCATTCAAGTCCCCAAGGACCAGATAAGGCTCGGGCAGTTCATCCACCAAGGACTGGAATTCTTGTTTTTGTAGGTTGTATTGTGGCGGTATGTATAGAGAGCAAATGGTGATGAGTTTATCTAGAAGAACTGCTCGAACAGCCACTGCTTCCAGGGACGTCTGTAGTGGTAAATGTGTACATGCTACTGATTGGTTGACTATAATGGCTACACCGCCGGATGATACCGTGGCATCATCTCGGTCCTTTCGAAAAATGAGGTAGTTTCGTAGAAAGTTGTGTGTTGTGCTTTTAAATGTGTTTCTTGCACACACAGCACTTTTGGATTGAGTTCGTGAAGGAGTTCTTGAATGTCATCGAGGTTTCGAAGAAGGCCTCGGATGTTCCACTGTAATATTTGTGTGTACATATTAATCATACAACGGTGCTGTGTGCACAATAAGGAACTGTGGAGTGTTCAAGTGAAATACTGTTTCAGGAGGCAGGACGGTCGTCCGGCCCCGTAATTGGCTTTTTTGTTTTCTTGGCGCGGTCCAGAGAACTGCGCCGGTGTTTCGGCACCAGTGGTGCCGATACCGTGTCCATTGCCTCCTCGGAGGCACTGGATGCCCGCACGGTCGGGCTAGTGGCTCGAGTTTCGGGCCTCGCCTGGTGAGACGAGGCCTTGAGACCCGACGGCCCTGGAGTCGCCGGTCCCTGTTCGCGAGTTGGCGGTGTAGACTTAACTACTGCCGCCTTGGGGGCAGGTGCCACAGCCGACGGGTCGCTCTGCGCAGACCGAAGGAGTGGCGGCGGCCGATGCGACGCGGCCCCCCGGCGCGCCGCATCAGCGTAAGGTGTGGTGTGAAAAGGTGAGCACCTCTTACGGGCTTCACGGAAAGAAATGTTTTCTTTTACCTTGAGGGTGATTATGTCTTTCTCTCTTTTCCAGTTTGGACAGGATCGCGAGTAGGCTGCATGATCACCGTCACAATTGACGCAGTGAGGTGTGCTTGTACAGTTTTCAGAGGGATGGCCTTGGCCTCCACATCTTGCGCAAGTTTCTTGACCACGGCAGCTCTGCGAACCATGGCCGAATCGCTGGCATTTGAAGCATCGCCTCGGATTTGGGATGTACGGGCGGACGGCTAGTTTGATGTATCCTGTTTCAATGGTTTGTGGTAGATCGCTGGATTCGAAGGTTAGTATGAGATGCTTCGTCGCTATTTCTTTGTTGTCGCGTCTGATTATGATTCGTTTCACATCGGTGACATTTTGGTCTTTCCACCCTTCTAGAAGTTCTTGTTCCGATAATTGAAGGAGATCTACTTCTGAGACGACTCCGCGTGTGGTATTCATTGATCGGTGAGGTGAAACAGATATTGGGATGTTGCCAAAGGTTGCTAGACCACCAAGTTTGTCGTAGTGGTGCTTTTCAGGGAGCTCAAGCAGAAGGTCACCGCTAGCCATCTTAGTTACCTTGTAGCCTGGCCCAAAGACTTCGGTCAGAGACTTTGCCACAACAAATGGGGAGATCGATCTAGCTTGTTTGTCTGTAGCTTCACTATGGATTACGTGGAATTTCGGATAGGAGGTTCTCGGTCGGTTGAAGCTTGTTAGTTCTTCGGTGCGTACCCTCTTCTGAGGGAGACGATCAAGTAGGCGGGGAAATGAGGGTGTTCCCATGATAGTTTTGTTTGTTTCGGCAGCAATGGCGGCCACCCACCATGGAGTCCAACTAGGGGACGCTGAAGCACTTAGATGTATAAGGCTACAGACGCCAGCCGTACAGTGCCGCTATAACCTAATATAACTACTCAAGCGAGAGTAACTACACAAGGTTAACCCTTGCCGCCAGGAAAAATCGGAAGTAACGAGAAGGGAGGAGTAGACAGGAAAGATTTAAAGTGAGAGAGAAAGACGAAGATGAGGGGAGAGAGACAGGAAAAGGCGACTGCCGATTTCCCCTGGGTGGGTCAGCCCAGGGGTGCCGTCTACGTGAAGCCGGGGCCAAAGGGGTGTGTTGCCTCTGCCGGGGGGCCTTAAAGGTCCAATCACCCGGCGTCGGCTCAACCCCCAGGATCCCCTTTTCCCCGGACACGGCAAAGCCACGCACGGCGAGGCGTGGGAGGGATCGAAACCCCCCGTTAGCTCGGGTCCGTGGTGTCGCTACACACCAAACGCCTGCTTGCGCAGACGCCCCTGCGGCTGAGTGGGCACCTAAACGGTGTTCAAGCGGTCATTTGAGAGACATTTCCAAAAGCCATATACGTTCATTGTGGCGCTCACTCCTTAAACCTTGCATTGCTTCATTCGTGCCAGCTGTCTAGCATTCGAAACTGCTTAGGGACTGTTTCTTCCGTGTGTGCATTTGTGAAGGCGTCCCCAAAGAGATGGTACCAGCTACAAGGTCAAGTTGAAACGGAACGACAAGGAAGAATGTCCCTCATATCTTTCTGTCAGACAAGGCGGGTTGAAAGCCACGATGCTCTCCAACGTTTTTTAGAACTTTACCTGCCGATCACTAGATTCCTTGAAGACTTAGAGGAGGCTGTGTCGTCAGATATATCGTCCAAAGCATGCCAGCTGCTAAGTGCGATCACTAAGCCCGAATTCGTGGTCTCCCTACACATAATCAGCCGGCTGTTTTCCCTGACATTGCCACTTTGCAAGTTTTTGCAAAGGATCGACTGTGACTTCTAGCAGGCGCGTGACCACGTCGACGACATTGTCAGCGTCCTCATTGAAACAGAGCAGACGCAGCCAAGGAATTCACGAAGATTTTTGGGGAGGCCTGTCGTCTTCTAAGCAATGTGAATGTAGAGATGGCACTGCCACGAACGGTTTTGAGGCAAAACCAAAGATGTGAAACGCCTGCTGCCAATCCAGAAGAGTACTATAGGCGAAATGTGTATTTGCCTTTCTTGGCCGACCTAGAAAACCAGCTCAAAGAGCGTTTCGAGAACCACAGAAGTGTTGTGGGGGTGTTCAAATGATCCTACCAAAACATTGTGCATCAGCAAGCATTTCTCGGATCACTGATGCAGCGCAATTTTACCTCGGTGAGCGTGCGTCTGTGATCGAAGGGGAATTGATTCTGTGGAGGAAAAAAATGGTCTAATGTCCCCGAAGCGGATCTTCCAGCAGGCGCTTTGGGTGCCCTAAGCATGTGCAATGCTGAATTTTTTCCCACCACTCACCGCCTTCTTGGCATCTTGGCTACACTTCCTGTCGCCGCATCAATTCCAGAATAGACATGTGCGCCGGACCCAAATCACCGGCGGCGCGCCGGTGTTTCCACCTCCGGGGGGGGGGGGGGGAGGTGTTTCTTAAAAGTAAGAAGGAAATGAAAATGGAAATTGGGTGTGGAGTGCACGATAACTGTCTCTCAAGTGAGGACACCTCAACCGATACACTCACGGGGGATTGGGGATTAAAGGGACAGTGAGAGTGAAAAAAGTATGGTAATGAAAAAAGTATGGTCTTTCTTGTCCCGTGTGCTCGCGCTGTTTCCGAAGATGAAGCCATGCCAACAAGCTCAAGTTGACACCCTCCTAAAGAAAAAGAAAGGTATGAGTGAAAAAAAAAAACAGTGTGGGGGTGGGGGGGCAGGAGAACGGGCGTCCGAGTCACCGTGGTGAGCGGCTAGAAAATTCGTTCGACTAGGCCGGCATCCTCGAGAAAAGCTAGTAGGGCCGCAAGGGCTGATCGGCGACGGTGTACGTGGCGGTGGGATGGAGCAAGTCCTGTAGGGTCGCACACGGCAGTCAGACGAGGCGGTACTTCATGGCGAGCCGCTTCCGCGCAGTGTTGAGAGACGGACAGTCAAACAATAGGTGGCACAGGGTTTCGATCGCGCCGCAATCTGTGCAGTTCGGTGCAGCGGCACCGCGAAGACGATGCCTGCGTTCCGCGGGCCACACAGAACCGGTCCTCAGGGCAAGAAGAAGCGCGCGCTCGCGGCGAGTGAAACCAGCCGGCGGCGGCGCGTGAACGGCGCGGGGGGGGGGGGGGGGTGAGGGCGAAGCAGTGAATGCGATAAGCACACACCGTAATGTTACATGAACGAGGCTAGCAGCAACTTTTTTTGCTCCGATCTCACTTAACTCTACAAACGCTGGTGTATGTCAGTACGGCCGCTCCCGGGAGAGAAGTGGTTTTCGGTCAGTTCGTAGTATCATTGATACGAGCGCGAAGCAGGGAGATCACAGCATCACAGCGCGTAGAAGGTATACGAGCCGTTCCCTGGCTGATGTCTGCCGAAACAGCCGTGCGCGCCAGCGCTCTCGACCGCGCCCTTATAGTCAAAGTTCGCAGTTGCTGCTCGAGTTACGCAGTCCCTCTCCTCAGACATCTCTTCCTGCTCCTTCACCCAGCAAATGACGGACGGGACGTTTCCTTCTGCTTGAGAAGCAATCGACGGCAGGCCTCGCACGCGGGTTGATGTTATTCCGTGTGACAGAGATGGCCAGCTTGTTTCATCTCGGCTTTAGCCATGTTCCTTGCCAACGCTCGCAAGCTTTTACTGGCGGGTAGAACATACAATGCGCGGAGCGAAGTTATCGATTTAGAGTTTATACGGAACGTGACGGCGACAGTGAAAACCTGTCCTGAGTGTCCATACAATTGCTAACGCAATAAAAAATATACGAAAAAACCGTCGTGCGCTCGCCTTTTTCCTGGAATGCTGCATCGTCTCCGCTGTAAAGAGTGCGCCCGTTGGAAGAATCATATAATCCGGCGCCTTTTCCATTGGTTTCGTTCTCGCCTCCAATACCTTTCTTACAGGGGACATCTCCTCGCCACTTATTTCTTCATAAAGCACGAGCACTAAGCGTTGAACCTACCATGATTTCGCGCTTGTCGGCTACAGTCTTATCTCTGCATGCGCGGTCGCAAACGCACAAAATGAAGCGAAATCAGTTAATCGCGCACGATAGTCATACGAGAGAAGCTAGAGCGGGTGGGCGGCTGCATAGCAAAGCAGTATAGGAGACAATTCAGAACTGTTATTTCTCGTATATGGACCAGTCGAGAGTATGTACCCTGCTGATGTCACGTGAATCACTGTTCTGGCATCACGAAGTGCACCAAAAGACAAGAAACGCCAAGAGAGAATAACGCGCGCTCGTTGTTTTTGTTTTTTGTTATATTTTAAGAGGCTCTTAGGGGCCCTTTATAAAAACAGTGCGTGCAAACACGGACACAGAAAAGTAGTCAAGACACCAGAAACGCCGCTAACAACTGAAAAATCACACAGCGGCGGAACCGGAAGGTACACACAAATATTTAATCTGCGCATTCACGTAAGAGGCCATGCCTACAATCAAGGCGAGTAGTGTCTACGTGAGAGATATCTGTTCACTCTCTCGACTATTCTCTTATGTCCGGGTTTCCACGCCAGTCTTCTTAACAAGAATACCTACCAACTATAGTTCAGCTTATTCTAATTTTGCCATTCTCTTTACTTTGTATTTTTTATAGATTTACTCGAGTAAGAATGACAGGAAAAAGTGTACTAGGCACCGAGATATATATTACTTATCTATTTTATTTATTTATGCACAGTGTACTATGTCCAATGCTCCAAGAATATGCTATCCTGCGAGTTGGGTCGTCGCCCTTGAGGCTGAAGGACGCGGCAGCGTTAAGGACAGGCAATACACGTAGATTTCTGGAGCAGAAAAAGATACAACTTCTGGGGGCTATTCTCCATGCGTTCATCCAAAGGCGATCTCCAATCCAATTCGGCAGAGCGCATTCAGTGAATCGAAAAAGCGATGGGCCGTGATGTCACCTCGCTCATGACCACGTCTCCGCACCGAACCCGCCAGCACATTGCTAGCGTGAGTAGGGACTGGACGAAACGCACAGAAACAGAAACTTTTTAAGTCTGAATTTGCATATGAATGTGTCCCGATGTTGACAACAATGCAGGAATGCGTACAGACCTTACAGCTGCGTTACGCGAGCGGCCGCATTAAACCTAAATCGATGGCTACACGATCAAAACACATGTGCACACGAAAATCGGATCTCTGAGGGCTACTTCGTTGCATTGAAGCGCATTCCATCCCTATAACTTGTGTCGTTGTTTGAAAGCTTCGTGATGTCATTATGGCGCTGCAGAACAACTGGAACCAGGGGGCACGATCTCTCGCCGAGTTCCTGCTATCAGCGGCCGCTCAATGGACTGTTCATACATGGGCACATCGGGAAGAGCTTCTCCGGGGAAGTGCTGTATTTTATTTTCAGATTCCCCGTTCGAATTAAAGAAAAGTCTAACGGCGCGCGCCGCCTTTATTGAGCGCGGCGGCGGCGGCGTCATCTCTCTTGGGACTACGGCGGTCGGCGCGAGCGCGTGACCAAAAACAGGCGGCGGCGCGGCGCGGCGCGGCGGCGCACACCTCTACTCCAGAACGCACATTTTCAACTGCGGAGGCTGAAAACTACCTAAGGAATCGGGTTCAACAGAGCGGGTTGACCGGACTGGCGCTCCTGAGTGTACATAGGGAAGTCGAAGTACCCCAGCACAAGTTCTTGCCGAATTTTGCAAGCTTCCAAGAAGGAATTTCGCAGTGACGCAAATTTCGCAAAAATAAGGACACCAATTCTCGGACGAATGTGTTTGTGGCGAATGTGTTTGTATAGACCTCCGGAATGTGGTTTTCATTATCCCTCAATTACCTCTACCTTTATTACCTTTACCGTATAAAACTGTCAAATTTTAATAAATAAACTTTTGAGCAACATCCTTAAACTTCATTGTTCAGGCATAATTGGGAGAGGTGTACTTTCAAATTGTGTTGTGCGCTTTTTACTTTGCCTGGGCCATCGACATTCCCTGTCCCTTTCTTTGTACCAAAATGGGAACGAAGCATTCCGTTGAGAGATTGAGTTATAATTGGGAAGGGTTTGGAATTGAGGGAGGTTACCCGGGCGGGGAGGGGGGAGGGAGGGGGTGTAACTGAACCCCCCCCCCCCAAAAAAATTTCTGGCTACGGCCCTGATCCATGGGGTGTTTCTCTGCGGTCACGGCATATCCACAGTCGTTACCATGCAGTTGAATGTATGTGATGCATTCGAAGTATCAGGTTTATAGAGAAATTGAGGTCAAAAGTAAACGTAGGAAATTTAGTCACGCTGCTTCCCTGAACGAAGTGAAATCAGGCGAATTCAACTGTACTGTGAAGTTGCAATACACAACCTGCCTTCAAAAACAATGAGTTTCTTTCAGCGGCCCTCCTGCGTCTGATTCGAATCCTCTTGGAGGTAAAAGAACAACAGCGGGACCACCAGAGAAGGGTCATTAGACTGCTGCAGCGCCAATCGGAGAGGTTGGAGCGCCTTGAGGCACTGACCGGAGCAGCTTCCGCTCCTCGAGCTCCAAGTCCGGTGACCCCTCCGAAGCTGCCGGCGGAAAGCATTGAGTAGGTGGAAGCTGCCGAAGAAGCCCTCAAGGACGAGATTGTCCACTGCCTTGGTAAAAACCTTACCCCTATTTCGTAGTACAACAAATCCGGTAACATTCTTCCTAGGTACAATTTTGTTTGTCAATAAAATTGCAGGAGAATTTAGATCTTCAGTAGGCCTAAGCGAAAAGACTGATAAAATGAAAACCTAAGCGCTTGACTTATCGCAACTCGAATTCCTTTTTTTGCCTTTTCTGTTTTTTCGGCTCTTAAATTATGTGTTGGCACCAGGGCTGGGCAAAGATACCTTTAAATTGAATCGCGATACGATACCAAATACCCGGGCAAGAAGTATTTGAGATACAGATTCAAGATACTGCAACACTGATTGTATCCGATACGATACATTCTAATTGTATCTTAAGATACTTCGATACATTCTCAATCTTTTTAATATATACTTCTATAGTGCAGCATTAAACGCTTATGCACATATATGTTTTCTTGAAAATTTATTAACCGCGACCAATTGTGTTCCATTTCAATGAAAACTGTCATACATCTCTTAAAAGTTTTGTAGTTCTTGTTCAAGGTATATCTGTTTCATTTCGAAGCAACTTACTGGCGTTACTTCAGCTGCTTAACATGACAGCTCTTTACACATTTCGCTGATAGCGGTTCTTGCTTGTAGATTTTGTCATTGATGGGAGCTAGTCGTTGCTCTGCTTGCTGACCAGCAAGCAAGTTCTCAACTAACCATATGAACTTCAATAAGAAACCTCCGCGCGATGGTACAAATACCGCTGCGGAGTTCTACCTTGCTGGTAAACATAATACGGTTTTCGCAATAATGGATCGCCGGACAGATGTGCGTCACCAAGAACAAGTGCAGCCCAGAAACGTTTCAGACGTATTGTACAGTTGCGCAAAGCGTTGCAGGACACCTCGGCTATTCACACTGTTGCCACTTATAGATCCGATTAGCTGGCGATTAGCAACAGTAAAAGAATTCAGGAAAGCTTAAACAACGAAAATAAATATATTTAAGTAAAATAGAAAAGCGGTTCCGTATCAAAGAGGTGTATTTGTGTTTTTTAGCATAAAAAACATTCATATCTGGACACTTTCATACATCGTCAAACACTAGTAGCTAGCTTTGTGCAAGTTTGCATTGCTTTGCAGATAGAAGATCATAACAAAAAAGTAAACAAGTGGAAAAAAGTACAAAAATAAAAACACTCAACGCATTTTAAAACTACTTTTGAGCTTCAACGCAACCTCTGTCTACCTTCAAAATGCGTTGCAAATTTTATAGTCCTAGCTGTGATTACCCCTGCTGTACAGCCAAATTTTGAAACTCACATCCAGAGTCTTACGCCACCTTAATTCTGATCGCATTGTGGACCCAAAGCGAGTAGCGCTCTAAAACCCTTTTTAACCAAGTATGCCTTCATCGTAGATCATGATAAACATGTGGGAAATTATTTCAGAATTAGCCGCCAAGATCACTAGACGACTGTCGGAACAGTAACGTTGGAAGCTTTGTGTCTTACACCTTTGCAGATATCCCCACTCTGCATCAATCTCCTGCGTGCGACTGAATGATGGAGGGAAGACTGAGTGCGAGGTGACCTTGCATTATTCTCCACTTCGGGCTGCTCAACCGAAGTTCAAGAAATCCGCAAAAAGCTGCAAGCCTGAGGTCGTACAAACTCGCTTAATGCACTGGGCCGTGTACTTCGCATTTCAGGATGGCACCGTGTACAAGTGTGAAGCCACAAAGGAGAACAAGTACTTAGAGGGGTGACAAGGGGTGACAATACCGAATGATGACAAGGACAAGGTGAGTACGGCTCAGAGCATTAAACGAACGGCGAAAGAGAAGTGACTGCAGGAAATTTGCGCACTGACCAGAAAGTATAGCTCAGTGGTCTTAAACTATATATGGGAAAAAAGACAGTCATGTGCAGGCCGCGGGCCATTAGCGAAAGGCCCGCGAGCCGGGTTTTGAGATCCCTGGTGTAGCTTATTCCCACTTAAGTGCATCACCTTCTTGTCTAACAGAAGCTGGTTTCGTCTAATTACAAAGTCCTGCGCCTGTCATTCGCACAGTCTGTCACTGCTCTGGTTCTTGGAGAGAACGGGCTTCCGGAATGTGAAAACAAGCTTGCGAAGGGGACCATTAGTCATGGCGCCTAACTGTCGAGTACTCTACGCTGCTCAATTAAAATCGAAACGACATTGGTTTTCAAATAGGAAATCACATAACGCCCTTCGTTATGAAGCGCAAATAGCCGACTGTCATCTGTTTTTAAGTTTCCAGGAAGAAAGAAGTGAAGAAGAAAAGCAGGAGGTTGCCGAGTTTATGATAACCTGTTTGTTATCCTGCACATGAGAACAGGATGAGGAGATCGAAAAAAATAGAGAGGAAAGAGAGAGAAAAGCAGCAAATAATAGCACACACACAGTCACAATCCGTTACTCTTGTGTACTATGCGACATCACTGTCATTACCGGTTGTTGAAATCCGTTGCTTTTAAAAACCTAAGTAGTGCCCTGGTCGCCTTCACCTGCTATGTCTTCTGTCCGCGACCTGTAAGAAAGGTCTCCACAAATGTTGGTGTATGGTCAAAGTGCTGTAAAACGGACGCCAGGAACTGTCTCTGAACATTATATCCTGGACAGTCGCACAGAATGTGCTGTAGCGTCTCCTCGCAACGAAAGACATCGTAAAGAGCAAACATGTTACATGCGCTGAAAATAGGGTGCAAGCATTTAAATATTTGGAAAATCTGGTAAACTGCTCACACAGTGTCCTACTTTTCGCATAAAGAGCTACGATACACCTTTATTACAATGTTAATCACCTTTCTGGTACCCATTCGCGCAAAAAGATCATTTCGTCTTAGATTACGAAAATTCAGAAGGTTAAAATGTTGTTGTTTCGGAGCCAAAAACTGTTATGAGGCATGTCGCAGCAGTGCATCACATTTCCGTCACGAATATGACGTTGGTAAAATGCACGCTAAAGGATGAACGAGAAAAAAAAGTTTCGCCGCCCGGAATCAAACCCACGTCCTCTTGTCCGCGAAGATAAGCGCCCGGCGCTCTACTGACCACGCCACGGACGCACATGTGCGAGGTACCACAAACGCGCTTCATATCTTTCAGATATTCTCTCTGGCATGGTGTTCTGTTGGCGGGGTTAGGCGACATGGGGCGGTGCCGCCCTCTGTGAGCGGTGAAGTACTTTGTCATAACACTAACGAGTGTCAATAGAGAGCGATTTGGTGACGACGCAGTTGGAGCGTCTCGATGCCAGCGAGGAGCGCATAAATGATCTGTCAATCGTTTATGAACATTATTTCTGTTCTATATACTGCCTATTTCTGAATAAGAACCCCTGATTTGTCTATTTTCTGTTTTATTTCCTACGTATTTCCACCGCCCTTTATTGCTTAGATTTATTTCTTGCAGCCGAAATAATGGGCATGCACTCGCCACCCTCGGTGGAAGTTGGCCGGCTGTTCGCACCCTATTTTCGTGCGTGTCCACGTATGTTTGTGTATACATACAGCTCCCTATGTGCAAATCTTTGCAGAAATGCCTGAAGAAATGCCTGGGAAAGCATGTGCTTCGTTACGAAGATATTTGTAAAGCCTACCACGCCGTGGGCGGACCTACAAAACACAGTCTTTGCTCGAAAATTCCCAGACGGGGGCTTTGAAGCTGCTTGAACACCTCAACATACGACTCCCGGAATACTCGACGTATTGCCAAAAAGGTGAGTTACATTGTGCTAATAAAAGCATGATCCTCATGCTACGGAGCAATACGATACTTTTTATGTTTGAACTCTTACCTTATGGAAGTTAATCACGCCCGATAATCTCCGAAAGAAATATGTAAATACGTAAAAGGGGACATTAGTGAAAACACCTAAATCGGATATTTGTTAGAGTATACATTCAAAAGAACAAACAAAACAGAGGCAACTAGGCGACATAAAAATAGCGTTTTTTTTTACAATATTGTTGTGTACATAAGAAGCGATCTTCGAAGAAAACAAAAAAAACTTGGGGCAGCTGCATATTAGTGGTGTGAAGCTTGTGGGAACAGCGAAGCTGGGCCTTTCCCTCTCCTTCTGTAGTGTTGCATACATGGCTATACAGGCTTTACCACTCTCCTCCTCCCTCACGTCGCTTTCCTAACACTTTGCTATACTATACTGTAATACATGGCTATGACATGTATAGCACAGATAGTATAGCAAAGTAGTGTAGTGTAGTAGTATGCCATGTAAATCTCCTTCAGAAACGATATGGGAAAGGCTTTTTTTTAAATGGCAACGTTTCCTGACAATTTGTACTAGCTCCCTTCCCCCCTCCCATCGCTCCTACTTCGCTGCCTCGGCTTTTCCGAGAATAAATTGCATTAGTGTGGCCCGCTGGCTCAGGTGAGGATGAGACCCTTATTTATAGTAGAATCAATTTAATCAAAGTATACAAGGCATTGGGCCAACGTAGAAAAAAAAGTATTTTTTTGTTGATCTTGGTGGCACACATGTTGCCGCCTCGTTATAAAGGAATGCTCGTAGCATTCATCCATCCATCGTTCCAACAGCGTGAACAGCCCGGCTCGTTACATGCATTACGTGCCTCGCTTTTTGCAAAGATTTGTATTTGTGGGAAATCTGTCAATTCAAGCTGATCTATTAATTCATTTTAGACCTCACATGACCGGCTCCATGGTGTCTCTTGTTTTGAGCACTTACTCTTGTATTTCAATCCATGTGCCTGCTGTGATCTCTACAAATCGCTTTTATCGCGACAGCAGTTATATCGACAGTGATCTTAGAAAAGGGAACTTAGTGAGCTTTGTAAAGCTTTAGAAGGGTATCTATTCGGGCTTGTTCATTTGCCAATTCTTGTACACTGTTGCGCGTTAAAGACGTAGACAAGAGCACACACGAGCGTGCAGTGGTGTGTCTGCTCTTGTCTACGTCTTTAACACACAACAGTGTACTTAGTAAAGCAGTGACCTTAATAAAGAGGTGGGCTCACTGTTTAAAATTACTAACCTTATACCACTACTTGCGATGTTCTGTGTGAGTAGTGGCAATTGTCACGGCCCTCACGACGCGTCGTCAAAGGATTGCCCAAATATGAAAAAGCAGATGCAGGTGTTGAGGCAAATGGTCCGGGATGACAAAACCCACAGAGAGACTGCTGCCAAGGTGCGACGCCGGCGTTCTCGTCGCCGGAGGCCTTCTCAGCCTGCTACCGAAGCTGGGGACGCACCTCTCCAAATTACCGTCCATACATCACCACAAGCGTCCAGCAACACCGGCAACGAACAGTCTCAGAAAGACGCGAGCATCATCGGCCCACCTGACGCATGGCCAGCGCTGCCGACGGTGGACCCGCTAGCAGAGCCACAGCGTCGCTCGTCGAAAATCACTTCCGAACGACAGTGCGCAGATAGTCGAGATAAGGAGATTGTAGCCATGGTAAAGGCCCTCATGAAAACGACTCGTGTGCTCCTAACTAGCATCAACGGCTAAGAGTGCACTTCAAATATTGGATGCACTGAACCCGGTGCTGTCAAGCCTGGAAAAGCACCATGGCTCCTCCTCCGCAAGCCTTCCGTAAAGATGTCAAAGAAGCATATATTTTCCAATGGAATGCCCGAGGCCTCAAACCCCGCATATCGGATATTCGACCGTTTGTGTTCAAGAACCAATTCCCTATTATCGTCATTTGCGAGCTACGCCTTCACAATGCAATACGGTTATCTAGGTACGAAGCCTTCAAGTCGGCTACCTGCAACGAGCAGAGTAGTCATCGTTAATATCAGATGCGAGCCTATATCGAACACCCAGTAACACTTGATGATAAAACCAGTATGTCTGCCTGACAGTAAAATGCAGGGACTTCACTTTCACTCTAGCAGGTGCATATTTCAGCTTCAAGCCGTTTTGACTCTGCAAGACTAAGCGCAATTTTATCAGCGACTCCTGGACCGTGGATTGTTACAGCTGATTTCAACGCTCACCAGCCACTATGGGAAGTCCTACGTTTCTACGGGGATTGACATAGAGCGGCTGCCTCGACCTCACGTTTGTGTCACGAAGCCTAACTCACAAGGTGCAGTGGTTTGCAGATAATGAGACCCATGGGAGTGAGCACATTCCGAATTATTTAAAAATCAAGGGCCTGAGCAAATCACAAAATTTCACCGCTACGCCTCGCATCGACTGGCCAAAGTTCAGGTCGCTAACAGAAGAGCGGTGTCAGGAAAATGAAGCTCGTCCTCTCGAAAATTGGAGGGTATGATCAGAAATGCTGCTCAACAAGCTACTTATAATTTAGAACCTACATCGAAATTTTGCGAGTATGAAGCGGAATTGGAGCGGCTCAGAGCTATCCATCGCCCTGCCGAACGACGCTATAGGCGCACAGAATCCATTTACGAATTGAGGGCGGCAAGACGTCTGCAGAAGATTCAGCATCGAATCAACTCACCCCAGTCTTTCAGGTAGAAATCTTTGTGCGAGTCCCATGATCCACACAAGCCTCTATCGCAAATATGGAGGATTGTTCGCGGCCTACGAGCATCGCCGCACCAACATCGCCCCTTCAAATGCCTTGCTCTCCTCAAGGTCGCCGCGAAATTGAAGTCACAGAAGATTTCTGCGTGGAGGTTGCCGGTCAGGTGTCCGCGTCCACGTCGCGTTAACTAGGAAGCGCGCCAGGTTCAAAAGATTCGAGAATGGACAACCTGTTCTCTCTAGAGGAACTTCAGGCAGCCTTGACTACATGCAAGCGATCTTCATCACCTGGACCTGGTGGGGTCACCTATCTGGCACTTTGAAACCTCGGTCTAGCAGCTCGGCGTGCCCTTCTGGCGGTGTACAATGACTCATGGTGCAACGGACTGGTCCTTCTTCGTGGAAATCCAGCCTCGTTCCTCTGCTTAAGCAAGGTAAATCTCCTCTAGACATGAACTCATATCGCCCCACCGCACTTGCCAGCTGTTTTGGAAAATTGATGGAGAGGATGGTATTGACTCGCCTAGAGTGGTACCTGGTGCACTATAAGATATACCGTGAAGCTATGACCGGCTTTCGGCGCGGACGGTCGTCCATAGATAACGTTATCGACCTGGTTTCGTCGGTGCAACAGCAAAAGAACCTAATAAGATTATCTGCGGCGATGTTCTTGGACGTGAAAGGCGCATACGACAACGTATCGCATGAAGCCATTCTGGATGTCTTGAGAAGTATTGGACTTGAACACTGGAAGTAGCTGCAAGAATTGTGCTTTTTAGGGGCGAAGCTCCTTAAGGCGGCACCCGTTCGTCCCTGGTAGTCGTAGTAGTGCGTAACCAGTCGTAACGCTAGTACCAGATCTTGACCTCCAAGGTGGTGCCGGTGGGAGATTTTTCCTGTGCGTTGTTGAACAATAAAAATTCGCAGCGTGCGCGTTAACTAAAAGCCGAATTCTTCTGTCTCTCATTTCCAATTAGCAGCCATTGGCATGTTCCAGTAGGAAACGTTAGTAGAAGTAGAAGTGTAAATGTTAGCTAAAAGCCGACTTCTTCTGTCTCTCATTCCCATTAGCAGCCATTGTTTACCTCCATGGTAGTGCATGGTGAGATTTCTCCTGTGCGTGATTAAACAAAAAAATTTTGTTCAAAACGCCGTTGATTGATGAAATAAACCAACGAAAGACGCCAGATGTTTTCTAAAAGCAAAACCAAAGAACGCCGGATGTTTCTAAAGCAAAACGAAAGACGCCAGCTGCTTAACGAAAGACGCCAGATGTTTTCTAAAGCAATGGTTTTCTAAACAATGAAAATTCACAGCGTACATGTAAAATTAAAGTGAGCTGCAAGTCGTCGTAACTCATCGAACCTTTAGTATAAACGCGCCCGATCTCACGTTGGTGATGATGTACTGGGCAGAATTCACGGAAGATTCACGGTTTACCGATGAACCTCCTCAGCTTCGCCCACTCATCATCATTCACTCCGTGGATATGCTGTGATTTTTTTTACCTTTCTGAACAGGATAACAGCATTGATTTCGTGGAGTCAGACTTCGCCATTGGCTGCAATGCAGAAGTTGGCAGACACCGGAGCATGCGCTGACATGTCCCTCACTCATCTGACTGCCGGTTGCAAGGTATGCAGAAGCAACTCTCGGAGACTTGAAGTAAACATGTTCACGGCGGTTTGTTATTGCTGTTTGCAGCCTAAAGAGAGTGCCAGAAGTGACCACAGTTACTGCAGAATGCGTCATTTTTCTGTGCAAACTAATGCGGTGCAAGCTACACACATGGTGTCGAAAGGTGTGCTAAATGCTAACATAGCTGCTTGAAAAATATAAGCACTTTGTAGTTATTTCAACGTGGAGAAAATTCCAGCATTCTAAGCTTTCTACACATTCGAAAAAGTCAAGTTTGTTTAGTGATGAGACATGCCACTCCAAATGACGTGTTGAGTTACGCGGCTGTAGGAGGGCACTAAAAAGCCAGCATTCTGCTTCAGGTGTGCAGGTGGCAACTACTCCAGAAGTTCGTTCCGAAGGGACACAGACGAACTTCCAGGCTTGGTCACTGTGGGATGTGGGGATGAATTGGAAGATACTGTAGAGATACTTGACTCATCAGGTCACCGTATAAGAGCACCGCTTCCATCATCTCCATAAGATGCTCGACACCATTGCCATCTGCAAAGGATCTCGACGAAACATATGAGCCATCGTTTCATGACTCACATCCGTAAGGCTTCATGTGTTGATGTACTTCAATAGCATTGGTCCAGGGAACAGTAAATTTGTTATTGAAACAATTGTAAATGTTTGTGCAAGCATTACCGCATTCTCATGAAGCACACTGTAGTGAGGAATGGCAGAATAATTTTGGCCAACTGGTGTTTTTTGAACAAACGTATAAATGCATGTGAACAAGTACTTTTGCACATCGTGCCCAGTGAAGTGCACATGCTGTGGCCAATGTCGCAGCTGCCACCTAGAGATCAGTGATGAAACATGACATCCATGACGTTACTGTTGTAGACATATTTTCTTTACTGGTTGCTGTGCTGTTCCCACCTATTCAAATGTAATCCTCCTACAAGTAGTTATTTTTGTCTTATGCTGTTTTTTTGCAGACAAGTGATTGTGATTCTGTGCCACCTAGTGCTCAAAAACAGTACATCGTTTTTGAAACCTGCTTGATGGAGCTATTCAGCATGTGCACAGTTTGCCAAGCATCGTGTAAAGCTGAAACTACACTCTATGGCTCCCTTCTACAAGTTGAGACCACCTGTGCTTGTGGGCACAAGAGTTGTTGGTTGAGCCAACCAAAAGTTTCTAATAGGGCTTTGGGTGGCATGCTTTTGTGTGCCGCTATATGCTTCTCAGGCGCGAGTCTTGAGAAAGTTCTGAGGCTGCTGAAGCAAGCCAATATTCAAGTGCCATCTACGAGGACCTACTACACCTACCAAGGTGCACTGTTCCAGCCCGCCATACAACGTGTAGGTACCAAGCGCACTATAATTTGTACAATATCACTTTCAGCGGCAGTGTGTACAATTGCACATAACTAATTTTCGTGGCTTCTCACACAATGTGTTGCCTCAACCAGCTTTAACCACGACATGCACATTTGTACACGCCTCCCAAGTGGACAACTAGCGTTCATTTGACTTTACTGCACTGCATAACGCTGCAGATGATCGCCTTGCTGAAGACACTGCCATGGCATGATATAGCTAACTCAACCAGCATTTTGCCACACTTAGTATTGCAACACATTCCATTTAAGAATAGGAAATGCGCAGAGAATGGGTTGAAGATTATTTACATGGTGCTTCCTTGACTGCTACAAATGTAGCACAGCTTTACAGCAAAGTCAGTTTCGGTGAGGTTCAGTGGTGAGCACATTTCAGGCACTTCAATTTTTAGAATCAGTAGAGCAATATTATGATTTTTTGTTGCTACTGCAGAAAATAAAACCCATACCTCTATTCCCAGCAGCACAATGCATAGCTGCTGAGTGTGCATAGCAGCTAATCAGTCAGAAAACATAGCAGCTAGTCAGTCACAAAACGTAGCTGAAAGTTCATCTAGTTGGCTCACTCCAGATGAAAACAGCACCAACATAAAGTCTATTACCATGATTATGGGCTACAACTTGTGCTGTCTCAAGCAGTGGTACTGTTTCCATGAGAAACGTGATCACGTATGAATAAATTCTGCCATTTCCAACTTTTCTTAGAAGATTGGTGTGCTTGTGTTATAGGTTTGGGACACTGAACGAGAGGCTAAAATCGAAAGCCTTCATGGACCAGTAGCATTAGCTGGTGACGTCCGGTGCGACTCTCCCGGGTTTTCTACCAAGTTCACGACTTACACTTTCATGGCCATTCAAACTAGTAAAATCATCCATTTCGTTCAGGTGCAGCTTGGAGAGGTGAGTTTAGTTAGTTGTGACTTTGCTGTGCATTCTTGCTGTTTGAATATGTAGTTGCAGCACTAGCACCGCACTCGATGTTCTACTAATGCACTGTAAAATATGCCTTTATTGCACATTTTAGAACAATGAGGTGACATCCAGCAATGCCATGGAAAAGTTTGGCCTGAAGAAGGTACTTGGGGAGCTAAAGGACCAGCACGTCACTCTGTTCATTAACTACTGACAGACACGTGGGCATCAAAATTCATGAGGACATGTGAACCGGGTATTGAACATACCTACGACGCGTGGCATGTTGGTAAAGGTAAGCAAGGTCACTTGACAAACTTTTTGTGCCCTTAGAAAGCCAAACGAAGGTGTTGCATTACTTTTTAAGGGCCCTGGAAAGCAGCATTTTCACATACAAGTATACATGAGCTTGTTATGACTTTTCGTAAATATATGTGCAGTTTGTGTGGCACATGTAGCACAAATTCATTTAAATTTGGGTAGCTTTAGAGCCCAGCTTCAACTGATGGATAATTTATCTGAACATTACCAATAGGAAGTATAGTAAGGGAAGGAGCATGGATCTTTTTTTTGTTTAATCTTGTACTTTCCATACTGCCTAGTACTCTCCACACACAAGCGCACAATAGTGTACAGTAAAAAGTCGGAGCTCATTATTTTGCAATGCTTTTTCCCTTTCTTGTAAGCATTTTATTATCCAGCTAGTAATGTGCTAAGTTGTTGGTGTTTTGTGACAATAATACGCAGTCTATTGTTTTAAAATACAGGTGTAAAGAAAAAGCTCACAGTTGCAGCCAAGAAATCTGCTTGTGCTGCCTTGAAAGAGTGTATACAGCCAGTGGTCAACCATCTGTACTGGTGTGTTGCCGTTAGTGAAGGTGACGGGGCTCTACTGGTAGCCATGTGGAAGAGTAAGTGAACGTGATTTTACCAAACCATGTCTTAAACATGACAGTGTTTGTCAGTTTCGCTGCTAATGCTGTGAACGAGGTATTATCTCATTTATCGAAGCCCTTTTACTTCTTTTTGTAACCTTTTGCTTTCTGTCGATTTCTGTAGTTATCCTAACGTGTACATCACACTCCTGAATGATTTCTTTGTGAACTCACTTTCACACTTACTTCCAAATTTTTAATAGGTTGCATTTTGGCGCCGTAGTTGTCCGCCGCCGCCGCCGGTGTCCATAACCTGTATCGCTCGAAATAAGAAAAATAAACGAAATAAGAAAAATTCTAGGATGGAACGAGGTTCGAACCTGGACCCTCTGCGTGGGAGCCCAGTATTCAACCTCTGAGCCATGCCGGTGCTTCAGACTGCTTTGCAAAAAGGTCCTATACAGGCTTCATGTCGGGAAGGAACCACATTAGCATATGCAATATAGCGTGGTAGAGGAGTAAAATAATCACCAAGCGTTGCACAACGCGAATTCTGTAACCAGGCGTCACACAATGCAAATTGCGTAATGAGTAGGCTGTTGAATGCTTCCAACCCATTACAAAGCCTCCGCCATAATTCTTCGTCGTCATCAGGCACAGCATCACCAAAGTGCGCATAATGCCTTACATGCGTTTAGCAGGTACCAACGCTCTCCGTAGAATGACGAAAAATGGCACAGTGCCTGCTGCCCTACTTCTCAAAAATTACAATGATTTATAGCGTAGTGGGTTCCTCGCAAGTGCACTTGTATTGGTTGCCAAGGAAGCGCATCAGCGCATGATGCACTTCCTCGGGGTCTCAGTAAAATTACAATGATTTATAGCGTAGTGGATTCGTCGCAAGTGCACTTGTATTGGTTGCCAAGAAGCCCATAAGCGCATGATTCATTTCCTCAGAGTCTCAGTAAAGTTCATCGCCCCCACCCGTCTCTCTCCCACGTCAACGTATGTTATACAGCATGACGGGAGCGGGAAATATCGACTGGGCGTCACGCAATGCAAATAACATAACTGGTGGGCCGTTTAAAGCTTCCAACCAATTAAAGGGCTGAGCCTAATTCTTCATCGTCATCAGTCCTCGCGTCAACAAAGTGCACATAATGCCTTACAGACGTGTAGCTGGAGCCTCGCTTCTACGCAGAATGACGAATAATGGCTTAGTAGGTGCTTCCAAACTTCACAAAAATTGTGATTTATGGCGTAGTGGGTACCTTTCTAGTGTACTTGTATTGTAGCCCCAAGAGAGCTTAGAACGGGCTCTAGAAACGCCGCTCTTCCAGCTTTCGCTGTGACTGCACTGCGATTTCAGTCAGCGCAGGCCTGGCGTTTTATGGTCAAACTGTTTATGGTAGTTAAGAGAAAAATGGTCCTGAGCTCGCGGTGTCAGCTGTATTTACTAAGTAAAGCATTCCACAATTGTTTACACGCAGCAAATGAGTTTACTTTGAAAAAGCTTCCGCATTATCAGGCAAATGCGTAACCTGTTTGGGAACTTCAATGGCTTTCCAGGCATGCTGAACCACGTCATAAACGTGCACGCTGGCCGTGACAGCCCTTATCCGAGGTGTCTGCACGGGGATGTGCAAAATGGAAAGTGGTTGACACCAGGTAAGTGTATACTTTGTGTGTGGTTTGGCGAGGCACTCATGAAAGCACATCTTTTTAGGCACCCCGGCTTACGCAGGTCTCGCGAGCACAGAATAGGGGCTGAAGGATATAAGGAAGCTTTCCTCTTCCGGACAAACTTATGGACTTGAATCGTATCACAGTCTCCTAATAAGACTTGCCCCGAAGTCTGTCGCGTTCAGCACCATCATGATGCGTGCAAGGTGTGTCACTTGCGTGCAATATTTTCCCAATTTGATCAGAACATATTGTTGAGTTCGTGCTTGATTTGACTGTCAGGGTGCTTGAACTCTCAATGCTGCATTGCGCTTTACAGGACACAGTTGGCTGCTCTTCACCACAACGAAAATGCAGGTCGAGAGCAGGCAGTAGTGGCAGAAATTGTGAACTCATATGGAAGAGGAAAATGCTCCGTGCAAAGAAGGGAGCGGAAGTTGTTTGCCCAGTAAAAAGCAAGACAACTTACGGTATGTAGTATTCAGATGAGTGTTCACAACACGTAACGTGTTTTTCTGTGCAGCTTATGTGGGCAAGCTAATGACGGAGATGCTGCACGAGAGCTCTTCATGCAGTTCTCTCAAGAAGGCACAGCAGCAGCGAAACAGCACCAGCAGCAGCCCCAAGCCTCTGGCCATAATCCAGCTCAACCAGCCAAGGCTATCAAAGAGTGAACTCATAGCTGCACGGCAATCGCGATTTGTGGCGTGCTCAGTTCAGGACATGCCATAAGTATTGCATGTACAAATGATTCCATTTAGAGCATTGGCCGAAAGTGTTATGCATGGCTGATGGGCTTCCAAAGCTTCTTCATTTGTTTGGCTGGTTGCTTGTTTACTTCTTTGCATAACTGCTTTATTTATGCACTTATTTGTTTATGTATTCATAAATGCATACCTCTGGCCATGATCCAGCTCATCCAGCCAAGGCTATCGAAGAGTGATCTCAAAGCTGCACGGCAATCACGATTTGTGGCGTGCTCAGTTCAGGACATGCCATAACTATTGTATGCACAAATGATTCATTTAGATCATTGTCCGAAAGTGTTATGCAAGTTTCTTTTTTTTTGGCTGGTTGTTTGTTTACTTGTTTGTGTAATTGTCTTATTTATGCACTTCTTTGTTAATGTATTCATCAGAGCGTACTGCAACCCTTTCAGCAGCGCTGCATGTTTCAGCCCTATTGTTATTTTGAGGTTGAGGCAGGCTCTGACAAGAACATTGCAGATGCTTCACAGAAGGGATGAGTTGCTCCCACGGTACAACCCACCAAGGAACATTCAGCACAGTAAGCGTTTTCACGGTGCCATTGGCAGTTAGATGGTTCAGACCTCCTTTTCCACGAATGTGAGAGTGTCGCTATAAATTTGCTGATGCTTTTGAGAAGGAAATGCATTGGCAGACTAGATGATGTTCCGCAGTCCCGTTAGGCCAGCTATGGTCGGAAATGATTTGGACATTATGCTGGGAATGAGCTCTTGATGAATTGCTCTCGAAATGGCACACGTGAAAAGTGCAACATAGCACTTGACGTCACCGCATTGTGTGCTTGGCAAGAGTGAGCAGGCAAAGTAAGCACTTCATTGCGGATGTTTCACAGTATCTGGTCCCCGAGACATTGCAGAATCGACTACATCATATCACATAGCATTCGGAGGCACTGACTGTGATACGAGAAGTGCAACTGTTCTGTTTTGCACAATGCATTTGTAAATTTTATTCTGTGCCCAACATACGAGCCGAGTAGTGATGCGGACATACTTGCAACATGAGCATACAGCAATCATCACAATTATCTTCTTTAGACTGCCAATCCGTATTTAATTGCATGGTGTACACCGCTTTGTTCTTTTATTTCTTAATGCACCGCTAAAAGCTGGGCATATGTCTGCCGTGATAGTACAGTGGTTAGGTGCTCGGTTACCGACTCGCAGGTCGCCAGTTCGATCCTGACTGTGGCGGTCACATTTTGATGGAGGCAAAACGCTAGAGATCTGTGTACTGTGCGATGCCAGATGCTCAAAAATTTCCAGAGCCCTCCACTACGGCATGCCTCATATTCGTGGTAGTTTTGACAGGTAACATTGCACATTTTGTTGCACATTTTGTTGGTAACATTTTGTTTGCTTTCACTATAGTTGTCTGATGATCTATCATTCAAAGGTAGACCAAACATGTTCTCTTTGACCATCACTGTACATAACATTGCACTTGAGTGTGTTGCTCTATTATATGTTGTACGTAATTTTACTGCTACTCCTGTATGTGCACATAGCCTCCACTTTACAGTGCCTGCAGTGCGTTTACTGTAATCAAGTTCTGCATTGCCTTTGTGACAATAAAAATGAAATGGCACTTTGGCTGCATGATTTCCCATGAAGTATTGCAGAATGTACCTCATGTTGTGTTAATATGCAGTAAACTATGAAGCCACACAACCACTGTGCTTAGATTGTATTGCAATTCCGGGTACTTAAATCCTGCATAATCTTCGTTGGGAACATTTTTCTGATGGAGCCAAAAAGCACAAGCAGGAACCACTTTCCGGTTTCTTGGCCGAGCGGCCACAATCCAACGAGTAAACTGCCGATAGGCAATGTATCGATACCTCCTGTAAATAAACATTTTTATATACATTCACCTACCTCCAATGCCCATTCCGAACCTTTCAGGTGTGACACGCATTTCAAAAATTCGGTATTGTCACGCTCCTTGCAGCAGCATAATTAACAGCATGCTGCTACAGAGCATAGTGACAATTTTTCTACGAGTTTTCTAAATACTACAGCAAGTTCCATCTTATAAGACATCTCTACAGGATTGCGATTTGTACAAGCATCACCTATTTATTGCCTCGCATACTTATTTTGCATCCAGCAGTCTATTTGCATTATGTGCATGATGTAAACCTTGAAAACAATACAAGACGACATGCAATATTCCACATTATGGGCAGCGAGAGGAGAAGCAAACGTGCACTTCTGAACTTGTGCAAAAACCTGCTCGTATTCCAACTTGCAGCAATGGTTCTAAGTACAAACGTTTGAAACTGCTAACATTTCGTTGCCAAATATTTTCATTGGTCCTATTTCTTCGAACGCACAACATTTGCAATTGTGTTTGTTGTGCGTAAAAGGCATTAAATTTACCTTTGCGAGAATAGGCGCTCAGTGCCATGCGAAACGTCTGCATGCACCAAAATGCCCAGATTTCAGCTGTGAAAAAAACAAAGAAACTTTTGCCTATGATGTCTTAAAAACAGGAAAATAGTAACGCACATGCGGCATCGCTCTCTCAAGCGTTTCGCAACCCAGTGACCACGACACCAAACACGCATAGTGGGAGCGTCTTATTTGTCGACACGAGGGACGTAACTCCGGCAGTTGCTATTTTTACGCCTAGATAACGCCAGAAACTTTAGCAGTGAAAGCGCAATCTGCCGTTACAATGAATGGCAGACCGCCTAAATCATAGACAAAAAAAACACGTTCATGAGGGTACCAAGCGACGACACATACACCAGCCACCGGCCGCATTAGAGCTTTGCAATGCCACTTGTGGATGTCCATCAACGGCTGCTCGCCCCTTTCACGCAGCTCGCAGTACGCCACACGTAGCACTTCTGTGTCAAGACAAAGCGTAAAAAAATAATCGTCTTAACAGATGCATGGTTCATTGCGCATTACGCATTGTGGCATATCACGGCAGCGCACCCGCTCTGGCGCCGTAGGCATGTGGATGACACCGGCCACATCTACACCTGGCAGGCGCATGAAATGCACATAACACGTGAGCGATACGAAACGAACCATCAACGAACACACGATAGCCTCACCAATTTATGTTGGCGCGATCCACATGGTCGTCGGGGTCGTCGGGATCCTCGGGACGCGGTGCTTCCCCATGGCCCTCGTCACTGTCGTGCTCTTGTAGCGTCGCTCTCGGTGACGGTGCTGAAATTTCCAGCGGCGTGTCGTAATACTGAACGACGCTTTAGCGCTTCGCTTTCTCCGCAGGAGTTCACGTTCAAGGTCGGTCCATCCAGTCGAAGGAGCGCATCGTTTCTGAAACGTTCGAATGTCCTCCCGCCTACCGGCCTACCGTTCTTCCCCCTCATGTCAGCATACATTGATACAGTCATCTGCTAACTTGTGCGGCACAGAAGCCGTCACAAGGAGCGGTACCCGCCTTGCGACTAGAAGGCCACCATGTGCTGCGGGGTTCCGGTATGGCAAAACGTAAGTCGCGTTTTGATTGGAAGCATACAAAACTCCAGTGACACGCCTCTGGTGAGTGATGAAATACGAAAGGGTACGCCAATTTCTGTTGTCTGCTTTTATTTTGAATTTCTAAGTTCAATAACTTCCGTTTCTGTGCATCTATCTCCAAAATTCTTTTTTGAACTCATCTTAGGACGATACAAGGAACGCGTTCCGATGTAAAAATCGGAAGGTAAAATATGGGTGCAGGGCCCATTTAATCTTGTCTCATTCCGCCCACGTTTAAATAGTTTTAAATACTCATTCTTCCCTCCCACAGTCGAACTCTGGAATGGTCTTCACGGCGCACTTCGCCAGTTACCTGCCGCACAATTTGCAGAAAAATTCGACATCTGTCTCTCGAGTTCTAAGTGTGTGGTGCGCTTTTTGTATATTTGTGCCTTTTTCTACCATCTAACAAGTGTTATTTGATGCAATGTTGATTTGTTATACGTGTATTAGTAAAACTTGCTTTTTTATGTGCTTGGTAAATCACGCAGTTTAGCGTTCATTGTATGCTAATTTGTTTTATGTTATGCCTGATTTGCAAGCAACTTCTGTACCCACCCCTGCAATGTCTCGCAATGAGACGGCAGTATATGTAATTAAAAAATGGCCTTTTAAGGAGAAACTTTGAAGCAGGAGACGCTTGTGATGCAGACAAGAGATTCAAAATGAGGGCCTTGTTGGAAAAAAATTGGTGTTGGGACTGAACTTGCCACCGTTTTTGGACAAAAGAGCAATTGAGCATTGCGGAAAATACAAGAAACGGCAAATCTTGCATCTCTACGCATTCACGTTGAGAGGAGAATACAGCGCATCAAGACTTACCACATCTTCGACAGAATAGTTCCCCTCCCTCTTGGCCCTATCACCAGCCAGGTGTGGTCAGTGTGCGCCCTGCTGAGCAACTTACAGACCACAATAGTGAAAGACTATGAAGGAGCCAATGAGCAGCAAAAGTGAAATGTGTTTCATTGCAAGACACCAGCATTACTCATGCTAAACTACACTTGATTGATTGATGATTGATTTTATTGGCGCAAGGGCCACTCTTGGCCAAAGAGCGCCATTTCAATAGAAGTTAGTGGCAACTAATTAGAAGAAGTTCAAGGATGTAGATGTGACATGGCTGTAAATGGGCCTAAAATGGGTCGCTGCAAAAGTGTAAAAGACATAGGTAATAAAATATGGGGATGACTAGTGGTATACTAAAGAGGACTTAGTTGCGTAAATAATGATTCTGTATTACGGATAATATATGGCGCTTGTAAATATAACCGGGAGCACTACTGCCTTAGCAGAGCCCTTGTTTAGAAGGATCTGAAGGCGCGTGCTACACAGAGTATGACACTCGCAGCAGCACCATCTCTGAGAGGGTGTGCTACGAGTTTTTTTGGCACTATAACATTCAATGCGACGTCGTTTATGTAGTTTAATACAGCCTTACTGTCGAATAAAGGCTTCACCCCAAGAAATAATAAAGGATGTAGGGGGACATGCTCTTTGTAGATTAAAGGGAAGTGGCGTTTACGTTCTATTTCAGCTTCCCGGCACTCAATTAAGACGTGGAGGACGGTGAGTTGGTCGCCACATCTCCCACAGATGGGAGGCTCTTTACCGTTAGGAGATGTGAATGTGTGTCATATGTGTGTCCTATTCTGAGGCGACAAAGGATGACATCATTCTTTCGTATTTTTGTTGTTGGGTGCCAGTCTCCTAACTGTGGCTTAATTAGGTGTAATTTGTTTGAGGCTTCCCTTATCCCACAAGTGCTGCCAATAGCTCTTAAGGGTTTTTTTTCAGAGTTGGTTTCAGGTCAGTGGCAGGAACAGCTATTGAGGAAGTACTTGGTTTGCTTGTTATCGATGTTGCCATTTCATCGACAAGTACGTTACCTTGATGCCTCTGTGCCCGGGAACCCAGCATAATACACCCGCCGATTGTTGGCATAGCCGGCACTGATCATTGAATAGAGTTCCCTAATTATGGGGTTTTTGAGTTTTGGGGGAAGCATTAGAGCCCTTACAACACTTAGGAAATCTGTAAAAACAACTGCCTTAGCACCTTTGTTTTCTTAATTTGTTTAACAGCTGATAGAAGTGCATATGCTTCCGCTGAAAAAATACTTGTTTCTGGTGCAAGAGCTCCAGATTCAGAGAAAGTACGGTCTAATGGCCGCATACGACACACCAAGGTTTGATTTTGATGCATCTGTGTAGTATTCAGGGCTGGAGTATTTCGTTCGCAGTTCTAAACAGTACATTTGAATATGTATGTCGGGAGCATGCTTTGTGACTTCCATAAAACGACGTGTCACATTCCACCGTCTGCCACTGCCCCGGTGGTGGAAGTTTCACTGGGGCCATAAGGCTGTACTGTAGGAGTCGAACACCGACTTCCTCGGCAAGTTTCCTCACACGTATTGAAAAAGGTTCCGTCACGGATGGTCTATTGTGGAAGAGCGTTGCGCTAGAGTGGTCATTAGGATTGCGTGACAGGGGTGTTCTTGGTTAGATTGGACTTTGAGAAAGTATTTGAAGCTTGTGAGCGTTCTTTGAAGGTGTAGCGACCATTCGTTGGATTCGGCATATAAGCTTTGTACAGGGCTTGTTCTGAAGGCGCCAGTAGCCAGGCGGATACCCAAATGGTGAACAGGATCCAACATTTTAAGTGCACTGGGTCTGGCGGACTGATAGACCTCAGAGCCGTACTCTAATCGTGTACGAACAAGGCTTTTGTAAAGGGTCATTAGACAGTTCCTGTCACAACCCCATGTCGTCCTAGAGAGCACTTTCAATAGATCATCGCTTTCAAGCACTTTTGTTTTACATATTTTAAGTGGGGAATAAAACTGAGCTTTGAATCTAAAATTACGCCTAAAAACTTCTGGTCGCTTTGTACCGGAAGACGTTCTTTGTTAAGTTCTATATTTGGCTCCGCGACCAGGCTCTCTTCCTTGAGAAGAGCACGCATGTGCTCTTTGTGGGGTTTATCTTAAACCCATTTCGTTCTGCCCATTCGATACCTTGTTTAGAGAGAGTTGAACTTGTCGTTCGCAGATTCCGAGGTTACAGGACTTAAAACCTAATTGTATATCATCTACATAAACAGAGTAGAAGATTGCTTTCGGGATGACGGATGACAACGAATTCATTTTCACTATTGAAAGTGTGCAACTCAACACCCCTCCTTGGGGGACTCCAGTTTCCTGGATGAACGGTCTAGAAAGAGCACTGCCTACCTTCACTCGACAGGTCCGGTTAGTGAGGTAGCTCTCGATTACTTTAACATACTTCCCCGGATACCCATTGAAGATAGATCTTGTAGAATTCCGAATCGCCAGGTGGTGTCATACGCTTTTTTCAAGATCTAAGAATACTGACAAGAAGAACTGTTTGTGAATGAATGCATCTCGTATGTTTGACTCCATGCGTACAAGGTGATCTATTGTTGACCTCTCGTGCCTGAATCCGCATTGGAATGGGTCTAGTATTTTTCTATTTTCCAAGGTGTGGAGTAAGCGACAGTAATCATCTTTTCGAAGAGTTTACACAGGCAACTCGTTAATGCTATTGGCCTGTAGCTACTTGCTATTGCTGGGTCTTTTCCTTCCTTAAGGACAGGTATTATGATGGCTTCCTTCCATGAAGACGGTATATATCCTGCTTCCCATATCGTGTTGTAAAGATGAAGGAGTGTCATTTGTGTCTGCGGGTGTGCATGTTTAATCATTTCATCAGGACACGATCAGGACCTGCAGCTGATTTGTTGCACGTGTTCAGTGCTGCATGCAGTTCAGTTATATTAAAAGGAATGTTGTACCCCTCATCATCCGTGCACTTCCTGTCAAGTGGCTTTCCCTCCATTAGAGTTTTATGCTTTAAAAAGGCATCCGAGTAGTGTGCAGAGCTAGATACTAGCTCGAAGTGTGCCCCCAGAGAATTTGCCTGATCTTCTAGGCTGTTGCCGTCGTCGTTTACCAATGGCATCGAGAGTGCTGTCTTCCCTTTTATTTTCTCACCCTGTCCCAAGCTTTCCTTTCGTCTTTGTATGAGTTAATTTCTGTTAGGTATTTTTTGCCAACTTTCCCCTCTTTGCTTGCCGGCGTGTTCTTTTCCCTGAGATTTTATTTGCTTAAAGTTTATCAGATTTCAGCAGTTGGTGAATCGCGCAGCTGTCCCCACGCTTTGTTTTGGGTTTCTGCGCGCCTTTCTGCACTGCTCGTTCCACCAAGGGATGCGCCGCTACGAGGGCGTCCAGTTGTCTGCGGTATGCAATTTCTCGCAGCATCAATAAGAAATGCAGTAAAGTATGCCACTGCATCATCTATATTGGAGGCGATAATGTCCTCCCGTGCTAGAAGTGAACATTCTCGGAATTTATTCCAGTCTGCTGCATCGATCCTCCATCGGGGTTTATCTGGTAGGCATTCAACCTGTTTCTGTAGACTCAGTATTACTGGGAAATGATCGCTCCCATAGGGATTCATCACTACATTAAAGTCTAAATAGGGTACCAGTGCTGCAGAGGCTATGCTTAGGTCTATTGATGAGTAGGACATGTGTGTGGTTCTAAAGAATGTGGGCTCTTTGTTGTTCAATAAGACTGCATCTGAACCCAGGAGGAATTTTTCAATCGTACGACCCCTTGCATCACAACGCGTATTGCCCCATAGCGTGTTATGGGCATTGAAGTCGCCAGTTAAAACGTATGGCTCAGGGAGCTGGTCCACAAGGTCCTCGACCTCCTCCAACTCCAAACGATACTCAGGTGGTATGTATGATGATTAGTGGTGCTTTGTGGCGCAAGGGCCATGGGTGGCCAAAGAGCGCCATGTCTTTTGTGTGGTGTTGGCGATGACCAATGATTTCGATGACAGGGTGTATTATGGCTGTATAGCGGCCTAAAATCACGCGCTATAAATAAGCGTAAAAGGGGTGTATAGAGTATAAAATTATGGCAGTGACAAGTGATGTGATCTATGGGTGTGGATTGAATGACGAGTGAGCATGGTATTTACAAGTGAGAGGCGGGATAGCAGCACGAGTGCCTCCTCAAGGCCTTTGATCCCAAAGGCTGGGAGGCAGGTGCTTCCTTTGATAGAAACCGCAGCAGCAGCCTCAATCATGAGGCCGCGCTAGGGAGCGCCTGGAAAAATAACGTTAAAATTGTGTACATCTTTTAGAAATTCACAGAGGGACTGATACTTAAAGAGAGGTTCTTTGCCAATGAACATATCGGGATGGAGTGGGAACTGAAAGTATATTGATGAGAAATGCTTTTTCCTGAGAGCGTCTAGTTCCCTGCATTGCAGTAAGGTGTGGAGTACAGTGAGGGGGTCGCCACAGTGGTCACACAACGGTGGGTCGCCTCCGGACAGAAGGTATGAATGTGTACTGTATGTGTGGCCAATCCTAAGTCTGCAGAGTGTAACTTCTGTGTGGCGTGACTTTGATACTGGTGTCCAATTACCTAGTTGCGGCTTGATAACATGCAGTTTATTTTGTGTGTTCCTATCCCATGTGCTTTGCCAAAAGGCCCTGATCTTTCTTTTGAGGAATGGTTTTAAGTCTAGTGGAGGGATAGCTACAGACGTATTGGGACTGTTTTCGTGGGCGGATGCTGCTAGCTGATCCGCCAACACGTTGCCTTGTATCTCGCGGTGCCCTGGCACCCAGCACACTACGACATGTTGTTTAAGAGAGTAGATCGTGCATAAAATAGAATAGAGCGAGACAAGGACCGGATTTGTGTGTTTTGTCACAGTTTTTAAAGCTTTCACTACACTTAATGAATCCGTGTATATCACTGCCTTTTGTAGTTTTAATTGCTTTATGTGTTTAACTGCCGCAAGTATCGCGTAAGCCTCTGCCGTGAAGATACTGGAATCAGGGTGCAGAATACCGGAATCGGAAAAGGATGGACCAACGGCTGCGTATGACACAGAAGTGTTAGACTTTGAGGCATCTGTAAAGAATTCAGGGTGTGGGTACTTGTATTGTAATTCGAGGAAGTGTGTACGGATATGTGCAAGTGGCGCATGCTTGGTAACTTCGACGAAAGAAACATCGCAATCTATGAGCTGCCACTGCCACGGCGGGAGATAGGCAGCGGGAGCCATTAGACAGTGTTCGAGAAGTGGCACACCCATTTCTTCAGCTAGTCCCCTCACACGAAGTGAGTACGGCTGTCTCATCGAGGGACGGTTGTGAAAAAGTTCAGAAGCAGACAACTCATTGATTGTAGTGTGTGAGGGGTGTTCGTTGTTTGCGTTCACTTTGAGGAAGTATACAAAAGATAGGTAAGATCTCTGAAGGTGTAGCGACCATTCGTCCGATTCGACGTAGAGGCTTTCCACGGGGCTGGTGCGAAAGGCGCCCGTAGAAAGACGAATGCCCAAATGGTGGACTGGGTCAAGCATCTTCATGGCACTTGGTGTCGCAGAGTGATAGATTATCGCCCCGTAATCTAGGCGCGTGCGTACAAGGCTTTTATAAAGGTTCATCAGGCACTTCCTGTCACTGCCCCACATAGTGCGTGACAACACTTTTAGAATATTCATAGTTTTAATGCACTTGTTTTTTATGTACTTATTGTGCGGTATGAACGTAAGTTTTGTGTCTAGAATTAGCCCTAGGAACTTGTGCTCTGTTTTTACCAACAGACGCTGACCATGTAGGTCAATGTCTGGATCGGGAGAAAAGCCTCTTTTTCTGGAGAATAAGACGCAAGTGCTTTTTTGTGCATTCAGCGTAAACCCGTTCTCGTCTGCCCATTTAGAGACCTTGTTCAAGCCCAGCTGGACCTGCCGTTCACACAATGAAAGGTTGCACGACTTATAACCGATCTGCACGTCGTCCACATATGTGCAATAAAACATGTTCCGTGGAATGTACAGACGTAGCAAATTCATTTTTATAATAAAAAGTGTGCAACTCAGGACACCACCTTGCGGCACTCCAGTTTCCTGGACAAATATTCTGGACAAGGCGTTACCCACTCGAACACGGAATGTGCGATTGGACAAATAGCTTTCGATTATGGTCAGCATCTTTCCTCGGACACCTAAGTGTGAGAGGTCTCGCAGTATGCCAAAGCGCCATGTGGTGTCGTAAGCCTTTTCCATATCGAGGAACACCGAAAGAAAGAATTGCTTGTGGACAAAAGCGTCGCGAATTTGTGCCTCGATACGGATAAGGTGGTCAGAGGTAGATCTACCTTCTCGAAAACCGCACTGGTATGGGTCGAGTGATTTGTTTGCTTCGAGGAAATGTATAAGTCGGCGGTTTATCATCTTTTCAAAAAGTTTACACAGGCAGCTTGTTAGTGCAATGGGCCTGTAGCTCGTAACGGAGGATGGGTCTTTGCCCTGTTTTAAAATCGGAATAATAATGGCTACCTTCCAGGCCGAGGGGATCTCGCCGGAAGACCAAACAGCATTATACAGTGAGAGGAGGGTTTTTTGAGTTTCAGATGGCAGGTGTTTCAACATTTCATATACAACACGGTCGGAGCCTGGGGCGGAATTATTGCAGCAGTTAAGCGATGCTTGTAGCTCAGCAATGCAGAAAGGTTCATTGTATGCTTCGTGTTTTGTGGATTTGCGCTCTAATTTCTGTTTTTCGATTCTTGTTTTGTATCTTTGGAAAGCTTCACTATAGTGCGACGAGCTCGACACCTGTTCGAAGTGTGCACCTAGGAAGTTCGCCTGGTCTTCCAAGCTGTCGCCTTGTGTGTTTACTAGAGGAAGTGAATGTGCTTGTCGGCCTGCTACCCTGCTAACCATGTTCCAGACTTTGGCCTCCTGTGTATATGAATTAATGCCCGATAAAAACTTCTGCCAACTTTCCCTTCTGGCCTGTCGGCGCGTTCTCCTGCCTTGGGACTTTATGTTCTTAAAACTGTCCAGATTCTCAGCTGTCGGGGAGTCCCGAAGCAGCCTCCATGCCTTGTTTTGTTTTTTGCGCGCGTTTCGGCACTCAGTGTTCCACCACGGCACACGTCTTTTGCCGGGCAGTCCACTTGTTTGTGGTATACACTTAGTTGCAGCATCAATCAAAAAGCAGTAAAATATTCTACAGCTTCATCCATGCTTAAAGCACACATGTCGTTCCAACTTAGGAGAGCCACTTTACGAAAATGTTCCCAATCTGCTTTGTCAATTTGCCATTTGGGAACCTGTGGAGGACATTCATTTACTATTGGTGTGCTGAGAACTACAGGAAAGTGATCACTTCCGTAAGGGTTATTAATGACTTTCCATTTGAGTAGGGGTAGAAGTGATGGAGATGTGATGCTGAGGTCTATGGCCGAGTAGGTATTGTTGGCGAGGCTATAATATGTTGGCTCTTTTTGATTCAAAAGACATGCGTCGGAAGAGAAAAGGAAATGTTCAATAAGACGACCTCGCTCATCGCAGCGAGAATCACCCCATAGACAGCTATGTGCATTAAAGTCCCCAAGTACCAGATACGGTTCTGGAAGTTCATCTATTATTGACTGGAATTCATGTTTCTGAAGGTGGTAGTGTGGAGGTATGTAGATAGAGCATATGGTGACGAGTTTGTTCAAAAGAACCGCTCGAACAGCCACTGCCTCGAGGGACGTTTGTAGTGGTAAACGTGTGCATGCTACTCCTTCATTAACTATAACGGCTACGCCACCTGATGACGCTACAGCATCTTCCCGGTCCTTTCGAAATATAAGATAGTGGCGTAGGAAATTGGTGTTCTTAGCTTTTAGGTGTGTTTCTTGTACACACAGCACTTTTGGCGAGTGTTCGTGTAGCAACTCTTGGATATCGTCAAGGTTTCTTAGAAGACCTCTAACGTTCCATTGTATAATTTGTGTGTCCATTTTGAGTGTAAGTTAGTGCTGTGTGTACTGGAAGAACTATTGCCTTAAGTCACAGAGCCCTTTCCAGGCCCTGTGATGCGGGCTTTTTCTTTTTTGGCGCGCTCCAAGGAGCTACGCCGTTCCTTCGGCGCTTGAGACGCCGTTGGGCTTGCCGTTGTTTCCATCGCCTCGGCAGAGGCGCTGGATGCCCGCTCGCGGCTTACGCGCACGGGTGTCAGAGGTTTGAGGCTTTCTGCCTGAGCAGAAGGCCCTGGGCCTGCAGATCCAGAGGCCTGCGTGCCCTTTGGTTGCGGAGCAGCATGGGCTGCTTCCGCTGAGGGGGCGGATGGCGCTACCGCCCGTCCACTGTGCGTGGTACGCGCGGCCGCCGCGAACTTTTGTGGCACTGCCCCCGTGCGTGCCACATCCGCGTACGAATGACCCTGTGCAAAAGAAAGGCGTTTGCGCGCCTCCCTAAAAGATATGTTTTCTGTGACCTTGAGTGTGATTATTTCCTTTTCCTTTTTCCACGAAGGACATGTGCGAGAGTAGGCGGGGTGCCCACCGTCGCAGTTTGCGCAGTGTGGGGTTTCGACACAGTTGTCAGCAGGGTGTTCGTGTGAACTGCACTTGGCACAGGTTTGACGGCCACGGCAACTCTGAGAGCCGTGACCGAAACGCTGGCACTTAAAGCAACGGCGCGGGTTGGGGATGTAGGGTCTGACCTTAAGTTTCAAGTATCCTGTTGCGACATGTTCTGGTAGGGTGCTTGTGCCAAATGTGAGGATTAGGTGCTTTGTCAAGATTTCTTTGTCGTCGCGCCTGATTTTGATCCGCTGGACATTTATCACATGTTGTTCACTCCAGCCCTCGAGGAGCTCCGCTTCTGTCAGGTCGAGAAGGTCTTGATCTGATACCACACCTCGCGAGCTGTTGAGAAAACGATGCTGGGTGACTGAGACAGGTGTGTTTCCCAAAGAAACAAGTTTAGACAGTTTTTCGTATTGGGTTTTGCTTTGAACTTCAAGGAGAAGGTCTCCGCTAGCCATTCTAGTTGCTTGGTAACCATGGCCCAAAGTTTCAGTAAGGCATTTTGACACAACGAAGGGAGAGATTGATCTGGCATTCTTATCGAGAGTTTCACAGTGGATGACGTGGAATCGCGGGAAAATTTCATTTGGCTTTAAGAATAGGTTGACTGTATCTTCGGTGCGTCCCCTCTTTGTGCGAGGACGATCATTGAGTCTGGGAAAGGAAGTGGAGGCCATAAGATAAGTGTATTTTCGGCAGCCATGCCAGCCGCCCACCATGGAGCCCAACATGGGGACGCGACAGCACTTATGTTTATATAAGGCATGCCAACGCCAGCTGTACACAGCCACTATAACCAAATATAATGTGCCCAAGAGAGGGCACACACACAAGGTTAACCCTCGCCGCCAGGAAAAGTGGAAGTAAATGGAAGAGAGGAGAGGACAGAAAAGATGCAAAGTGAGAGAGAAAGACGAAGATGTGAGAGGAGAGAGAGACAGGAAAAGGCGACTGCCGATTTCCCCTGGGTGGGTCAGCCCAGGGGTGCCGTCTACGTGAAGCCGGGGCCAAAGGGGTGTGTTGCCTCTGCCGGGGGGCCTTAAAGGTCCAATCACCCGGCGTCGGCTCAACCCCCAGGATCCCCTTTTCCCCGGACACGGCAATGCCACGCACGGCTAGGCGTGGGAGGGGGTCGAAACCCCCCCGTTAGCTCGGGTCCGTGGTGTCGCTACACACCAAACGCCTGCTTGCGCAGACGCCCATGCGGGGATCAGGTGGTATGTACAAGGAGCATACTGTGACCAGCTGGTCAAACAGGATGGCCCTAACGGCTACTGCTTCTAGCATTGTGCGAAGGCGCAGGTGTTGACAAGCAACAGACCTGCCAGCTATAATGGCCACGCCTCCTGATGCATTGAGGCTATTGTGGCGGTCATTACGAAATATTGTATACTGCGTTAAAAAATTCGTGTTCGATGGTTTGAGATGAGTTTCCTGAACACAGAACAGCCTCGGATCAAACTGCTGTAGTATTTCCTGGATGTCATCTAAGTTTTTCAAAATGCCTCGAGCATTCCATTGGACAATTTGTGTCGCCATATCAGAGGCAAAAGTGTTCTGTGTTCAGGTATGGGGTTGCGAATTTCAAGTGGTACCAGGATCGTCTCCCGGTCCTGTTATAGGCTTTTTGCCTTTCTTGACGCGCTCAGTTGAGCAGCGTCGACTTGTCGGCACCAGTGGTGCAGGCGTTGTGTCCATCGCCTCCCGAGAGGCGCTGGCAGCCCGCGTCTGCAGGCTGGTACTCCGAGTTTGCGACCTCGCCTGGTGTGACGAGGCCTTGAGACCCGACGTCCCTGGAGCCGCCGGGCTCAATGTCTGAGGAAGTGGAGCAGGTTTAGCTGCGACCACCTCAGGGGCAGGTGCCATAGCCATCGGCTTGCTGTGCACAGGCCGGGCTGGTGGCGAGGGCTGGTGCGGCGGTGCCCCCTGACGCGCCGCATCAGCATATGTTGGGCCATAGAATGGCGAAACTCTCCTTCGTGCTTCCTAAACGAAATGTTCTCCTTCACCTTCAGCGTAATGATCTCTTTTTCTTTCTTCCAGTGTGAACAAGAGCGTGAATATGGGGCATGATTTCCTTCACAGTTTATGCAGTGCGGTGGTTCTTTGCAGTTGTCGGACGTATGGCCTGTTACTCCACATTGCGCACAAGTTTGTCGACCACGACAGCTTTGCGAACCGTGGCCAAATCTTTGACATTGGAAGCAACGACGGGGGTTAGGAATATATGGCCTCACAGATATCTTTGTATAACCGGTTTGAATGGTTTCCGGCAGGTCACTTGAAGCAAACGTGAGTATTAGGTGTTTTGTTGGTATCTCCTTATTGTCTCTTCTGATATTAATCCGCTGTACGTTAGTCACGTTCTGGCTCTTCCATCCTTCCAAGAGCTCAGTTTCGGGCAGGTCAATCAAATCTGCGTCAGATACCACTCCGCGTGCTGAGTTCATAGACCTGTGCGGTGTAATACTGATCGGTATGTCACCAAATGTTGCAAGACAATTAGCTTTTCAAACTGTTGTTTCTCCCGAACTTCTAGGAGGAGGTCTCCGCTGGCCATTTTGGTAACATTGTACCCGGCACCAAGAGTTTCTATTAAACACCTGGAGACTACAAAAGGGGATACGGTTCTGGCTTGCTTGTCACTTTTCTCACAGTGTATTACATGGAAGCGAGGGAATGTTTCTCTTGGCCGGTTCAAAAAGTAAGTCTTCGGTGCGTACCCGCTTTGAGGAGGTACGATCGTTTATCAGGGGGAATGCTCTATACATAACAATTGTAATTCGTTCGGCAGCGCTGGCGGCCACCCACCATGGAGCCCAACGAGGGGACGCTGCAAGTTTGTGGATGCTGAAAGCTTGCAGACGCCAGCCGTACAACGCTACTATACCCCAATGCAGCTAGACCAAGGTAGGCTATTTGCACAAGGTTAACCCTCGCCGCCAGGAAATTCGGAAATAAAATGAAAAGAGGAGGAGACAGGACAGAGTGGAAAGTTGTGAAAGTAAAAGGAGTGTGAAGACGTAGACAGGAAAAGGCGACTGCCGATTTCCCCTGGGTGGGTCAGCCCAGGGGTGCCGTCTACGTGAAGCCGGGGCCAAAGGGGTGTGTTGCCTCTGCCGGGGGGCCTTAAAGGTCCAATCACCCGGCGTCAGCTCAACCCCCAGGATCCCCTTTTCCCCGGACACGGCAGTGCCACGCACGGCTAGGCGTGGGAGGAGGCCGAAACCCCCCCGTTAGCTCGGGTCCGTGGTGTCGCTACACACCAAACGCCTGCTTCCACAGACGCCCCTGCGGGGGCTAAACTACACTTACCAAACAAAATGTTTCTTCGTCAGAGAAAAGGATCACTTCCCTTATCGACTATTGCACGGAAGTACAAAAGCTGACGTCACAGACTCGACAGTGCATTTTTGGAGGTCACGCATATTCAGAACAGCTGAAAAAGGATTGTGGCGGTGCCCAGGGAGCTTTTGTTGAGAAGTTGCACAAAAATTCATTTTGTGAGAGTGTTCGGAAACAAAAAACAACAATTTTTTCTTCCTTTTCTGTCACATGTGCTTCAACATTCTGTGCAGTCGGTGTAGTACTCTATTTTTAATGATGATGATGGTATGTGGGATTTAATGGCGCAAGGGCCATGCTTGGCCAAAGAGCGCCATGAAAAATGTCAAAAAAATAACGATGGTTTGAAAGAGATGTGAGCTATGATGTTGTTACGCGGCTGTATAGGGGCCTAAAATTCCACGCCCTAGGGCGGGTAAAACATATAGGTATTAAAATTATGAGAGTGACGTGATGTATGCAGTGAGAATGAATGACAAGGGGTCGTGATAATGGGACTATACAGAAATGGCCAGAGCACGAATGCCTCGGCAACAGCCCTTGTGTCCAAAGGCCGCGAGGCAGGTGCTGTTTTAATGTAGTCACCGCAGCATCAACCTCTTCTCAGAGGTCGTGCTACGGGTTGCCAGAGAAGATGACGTGAAAACTATTTACATCTCTTAAAAACGCGAACAATGATTCGTATTTAAAAAGCGGTTCCCTACCTATGAACATGGATGGATGCAATGGTATTTGATGCCGGTAAGGAAACGGAAAATGTTTTCTTCTTATAGCATCTAATTCCTTACATTGTATTAAAATGTGTGGTACGGTGAGTGGCTCACCGCATCTATCACACACAGGTGGATCACCACCGGACAAGAGGTATGCATGTGTACTGTGGGTGTGTCCTATTTGTAGCCTCGTAAGTGTTACTTGTGTGTGCCGTGACATGGATACTAGGGGCCAAATTCCAAGATTCGGCTTAATAAGATGTAGCTTGTTTTGAGTTTGTCTGTCCCACGAGCGCTGCCAATAAGCCCTGAGCTTTTGCTTTAGGATGGGTTTAAGGTCTAGTGCAGGGACAGTATTTGATGTATTGGTGGCAACGTTGTCGTGGGCAGAGGCAGCTAGTTGGTCCGCCAAAACATTTCCCCCGATCTCGCGGTGCCCTGGCACCCAGCACACTACAACATGTTGTTTGAGTGTGTGTAGCGTGCATAAAAGGGAGTAAAGCGACACAAGGACAGGGTTTTTATGTTTTTTCAAAGTTTTCAATGCTTTTACGACGCTCAGAGAATCCGTGTATATGACTGCACGTATTAATTTTAATTCCTTAATGTGTTGAACGGCTACAAGTATCGCGTAAGCTGCTGCTGTGAAGATACTTGAATTGGGGTGCAGAATGCCAGAGTGGGAAAAGGATGGACCAACGGCTGCGTAAGACACAGAAGTATTGGACTTTGAGGCGACTGTAAAGAACTCTGGACAAGTGTATTTGTGCTGTAGTTCGAGGAAGTATGTACGGATATGGGCAATAGGAGTGTGTTTCGTTACTTCCACGAAAGATACATCGCAATCTACAAGTTGCCACCGCCACGGCGGTAGTTGTGGAGCGGGAGCCATTAGACAGTGTTCGAAAAGTGGCACACCCGTTCCTTCAGCTGAGCCCCTCACGCGAAGCGAGTAGGGCTGTCTCACCGAAGGACGGTGGTCAAAAAGGGCAGAACTAGATAAATCATTAATTGTGGGGTGTGAGGGGTGTTCTTTGTCTGCGTTCACTTTGAGATAATATAAAAAGGACATGTAAGATCGCTGCAGGTGGAGCGACCACTCGTTTGATTCGACGTAGAGGCTTTCCACGGGGCTGGTGCGAAAAGCACCCGTAGAAAGACGAATGCCCGAGTGGTGGACAGAGTCAAGCATCTTCAACGCGCTTGGTGTCGCAGACTGATAAATTATCGCCCCATAATCTAGACGCGTGCGTATGAGGCTTTTATAGAGATTCAACAGGCACTTCTTGTAACTACCCCACGTAGTGCGGGACAATACCTCTAGAATGTTCATGGTTTTTATGCACTTGTTCTTTATATACTTTATGTGTGATATGAAGGTAAGTTTCGCGTCTAAAATTACACCAAGGAATTTATGCTCCGTTTTGACAGGTAGCCGCTCGCCGTGCAGGTCAATGTCCGGGTCAGGATGGACGCCTCTCTTTCTTGAGAATAAGACGCAAGTGCTTTTTTGCGGGTTGAGGCTGAACCCGTTCTCGTCTGCCCATTTAGTTACCTTGTTCAAACCAAGTTGAACCTGCCGCTCGCACATTGTAAGATTGCAAGATTTAAATCCGATTTGCACGTCATCGACATATGTGCAATAAAACATGTTACGCGGGATGCACAGACGCAAGGAGTTCATTTTGATAATAAAAAGTGTACAACTCAGTACGCCACCTTGCGGCACTCCTGTTTCTTGGACAAATGTTCGGGACAAGACGTTGCCTACTCGAACACGGAATGTTCGATTGGACAGGTAGCTTTCAATTATAGTCAGCATCCTACTCGTACACCTAAGTGGGATAGGTCTCTTAATATTCCAAAGCGCCATGTGGTGTCGTAAGCCTTTTCTATATCGAGGAACACCGAAAGGAAGAATTGATTGTGGACAAATGCGTCGCGAATTTGGGCCTCGATACGTACAAGATGGCCAGAGGTAGATCTACCCTCTCGAAAACCGCACTGGTATGGGTCAAGTGAGTTGCTGGCTTCGAGGAAATGTAGGAGTCGCCGATTAATCATTTTTTCAAAAACCTTGCACAGACAACTTGTTAGGGCTATTGGCCTGTAACTGGAAACTGAGGATGGGTCCTTACCCTGCTTCAGAATCGGAATTATGATGGCTTCTTTCCAGGCCGAGGGAATCTCGCCGGAAAACCAAACAGCATTGTACAGGGAAAGGAGGGTTTTTTGGGTTTCAGAAGGCAGGTGTTTCAACATTTCATATACAACACGGTCGGAACCTGGGGCGGATTTATTGCATGAGTTCAGCGATGCCTGTAGCTCAGCTAAGCCGAAGGGTTCATTGTATGCTTCCTCGTGTTTTGTGGATTTGCGCTCTAGTTTGTTTCTGTTTTTCGATTTTTGTTTTGTGTCGTTGGAAAGCTTCCGTGTAGTGTGACGAGCTCGACACCTGTTCGAAGTGTGCACCTAGGAAGTTCGCCTGATCTTCCAAGCTGTCGCCTTGTGTGTTTACTAAAGGAAGTGAATGTGCTTGTCTGCCTGCTACCCTGCTAACCATGTTCCAGACTTTGGCCTCCTGTGTATATGAATTAATGCCCGATAAAAGCTTCTGCCAACTTTCCCTTCTTGCCTGTCGGCGCGTTCTCCTGCCTTGGGACTTTATGTTCTTGAAATTGTCTAGATTCTCGGCTGTGGGAGAGTCCCGAAGCAGCCTCCATGCTTTATTTTGTTTTTTGCGCGCATTTCTGCACTCAGTGTTCCACCACGGCACGTCTTTTGCCGGGCAGTCCAGATGTTTGCGGGATACACTTAATTGCAGCATCAATCAAAAAAGCAGTAAAGTATTCTACAGCTTCATCTATACTTAAAGCACACATGTCGGTCCAGCTCAAGAGAGCCATTTTACAAAACTGTTCCCAATCGGCTTTGTCAAGGTTCCATTTGGGAACCTGTGGAAGACATTCGTTATTTATTGGTGCACTCAGAACTATCGGGAAGTGGTCACTTCCGTAAGGATTAATAATAACTTTCCAATTGAGTAAGGGTAGAAGCGATGGGGATGTAATGCTGAGATCTATGGACGAATAGGTATTGTTGGCGAGGCTATAATATGTTTGCTGTTTTTGATTGAAGAGACACGCTCCGGAAGAGAAAAGGAACTGTTCAATGAGACGACCTCGCGCGTCGCAGCGAGAGTCACCCCATAGGCCACTATGTGCATTAAAGTCGCCAAGTACCAGATAAGGTTCCGGAAGTTCATCTATCAAGGACTGAAATTCATGTTTTTGAAGGTGGTAGTGTGGAGGTATGTATAGAGAGCAAATGGTGACGAGTTTTTTCAACAGAACCGCTCGAACAGCCACTGCCTCCAGGGATGTTTGGAGTGGTAAATGTGTGCACGCTACTCCCTGATTAACTATAACAGCTACACCACCGGATGATGCCACGGCGTCATCCCGGTCCTTTCTCAAAATAATGTGACTGCGTAGAAAGTTGGTGTGTTTTGATTTTAAGTGTGTTTCTTGTACACACAGCACTTTTGGTGTATGTTTCTGTAATAGTTCTTGGATATCGTCGAGATTTCTAAGGAGTCCTCTGACGTTCCATTGTATGATTTGTGTTTCCATATTGAAAGTAAGATAGTGCTGTGTGTACGAAAATGAAGTGGCTCATGTTTAGGCGGAAAGACTTAAGTAGCAGGGCCGTCGTTGGGCCCCGTTATCGGTTTTTTGATTTTCTTAGCGCGCTCCAGGGAGCTACGCCGGTCTTTCGGTACCAGGGGTGCCGAGGTCGTGTCCATTGCATCTTGCGAGGCACTGGATGCCCGCACGCGCGAGCTGGCAGTTCGGGTTTCGGGCCTCGCCTGGTGAGACGAGGCCTTGAGATCCGACGACCCTGAGGTCGCCGGTCCCTGTTCGCGAGTTGGCGGAGTAGTCGGAGCTACTGCCGCCTTGGGGGCAGGCGCCACAGCCAACGGCGCGCCCTGCGCAGGCCGAAGGAGTGGCGGAGGCCGGTGCGACGTTGTCCCCCGGCGCGCCGCATCAGCGTAGGGTGTAGTGTGAAAAGGCGAGCACCTTTTACGGGCTTCCTTAAATGAGATGTTTTCTTTGACTTTGAGAGTGATAATGTCCTTTTCTTTTTTCCAGTTCGGACAGGACCGCGAGTATGCTGCATGGTCGCCGTCACAATTGACGCAGTGAAGTGTGCTCGTGCAGTTGTCAGAGGGGTGGCCTTGTCCTCCACATCTTGCGCATGTTTGCTGACCACGGCAGTTCTGCGAACCGTGGCCGAATCGCTGGCATTTGAAACATCGCCTTGGATTTGGTATGTACGGACGGACGGCTAGTTTGATGTACCAGTTTCAATGGCTTGTGGTAGAGTGCTTGATGCAAAAGTTAGTACTAGATGTTTGGTGGGAATTTCTTTGTTATCACGTCTGATGGTGATACGTTTTACACTGGTCACGTTTTGATCTTTCCATCCTTCTAACAGTTCTTCTTCGGACAATTCAAGGAGGTCTGTTTCTGACACGACTCCACGTGAGCTGTTCATTGATCTATGTTGGGAGACAGATATTGGAGTGTTGCCGAATGTGACAAGGCTGCCAAGTTTTTCATATTGTTGTCTTTCGGGCAGCTCCAGCAGAAGGTCTCCACTGGCCATCTTGGTCACCTTATAGCCCGGTCCAAAGACTTCAGTCAATGACTTTGCTACGACAAACGGGGAAATGCATCTGGCTTGCTTCTCTGAATTTTCACTGTGTATGACGTGGAATTTCGGATAGGTTGTTCGAGGTCGGCAAAAGGAGGTTAGTTCGTCGGTGCGTACCCTCTTTTGAGGGTAACGATCGAGTAGACGTGGAAAGGCAGGTGTTTCCATAGTAAGTATTTGTATTTCGGCAGCAGTGGCGGCCACCCACCAGGGAGTCCAACTAGGGGACGCTGCAGCACTTAACATATAAGGCTGCAGACGCCAGCCGTACAATGCCGCTATAACCTAATATATTATGTCCAATAGAGGACACATATACATGGTTAACCCGAGCCGCCTACGAAAATGGTGAAGTAAACGAAGAGATTAGAAGACAGGACAGCGTGGAAAGAAGATGGAAAGTAAGAGATCGGAGAGGGGGATAGGAAAAGGCGACCGCCGATTTCCCCTGGGTGGGTCAGCCCAGGGGTGCCGTCTACGTGAAGCCGGGGCCAAAGGGGTGTGTTGCCTCTTCCGGGGGGCCTTAAAGGTCCAAACACCCGGCGTCGGCTCAACCCCCAGGATCCCCTTTTCCCCGGACACGGCACAGCCACGCACGGCTAGGCGTGGGAGGGGTCGAAGCCCCCCGTTAGCTCGGGTCCGTGGTGTCGCTACACACTACTCTTTTTTTTTTTAAATCACTGGATGTCTTGAATGGTAGAGTCGTCAAACTTAGTGCTATGAAAGTCTTTCTCTTTCTGTTTTTCGTCTCAGCGTAGGTTCTACAGTCGCATTTCGCTATGTCGGCTGCACCGAAAGTAGCCTACGTGGTCTACAAGGATGGATACCGTGCAACCCTATCGAAAAAACACGGTGTCCCAGTGCGATTTTGACACTGGGTGACACTGGAAACGCTGTTTCTCGCTGGAAAAGGCGCTGGAGCACGCTGTGAGACACTGGGCAGCACTGCATTTTCGCTGGCACGCACTGGGCAACGCTGTCATGTCACTGGGTAGCGCTGTAATGTCACTGGGCCGCACTGGATAGCGCTGGAACGGCACTGCACACACTGGGTTTGTCGCTGCACGCTGGGACAGCGTGCATATAAACCACACTGGACGCTGTCACTGGACGCTGTTAGTGCACGCTGTCACGCTGCACTGCCCTTTGGCTGGGATACTTGGGCGCCGATATATTGCCGCGTGCGTTTCTTATTATCACTTTTGCTGTATTCGGTTTTCGCCGACAAAGGCAGCGACGCTCAGCGCGAACCGCGCGTCATTGTTCGAGAAGCTTCACGATTATTGTAGATCATTTTGTTAAGATTGCGCACAAGACGCGAACACTCGAGCTTATTATAGAGATTTCGCAACAACCAGCGACATCCGCTGCCAGTACCGACTGATACGGCTACGGGATTCGCCGTCAACGCGCCGCGCCCGCCGACAGGCGAACGGCCTCGCGACGTCGACGACTACCTCAGTGGAACACAGTGGCAAGAACGACGACCTTCCCGCTCGCTGTCGCCCGGGCGGTACATGTCACCGCACCGCCGACAGGTCGCCTAGCCCCTATCCGGAAAACTAAGGGCAGCAACCGACGGAAGTGCGGTTGCTGTACGACGAACTACCGAAGATCGTCCGCCGCCGACGACGACGCCGCGACGAAACCTTCAGAGCACGACGCAAACCAGACAGCCCCCTGACGACAAAATCTCGCGGACCAAAAAAGACCCGACGACGCAACATGGAAGCAGCGGAACAAACCGCCGCAGCCGTGACCCGACGCGGCGACACAACCGCAACGCAAGACGACGAACTAGCGACCTCGACGTTCTCATCGACGGCCACAACGTCACCGCTCTCGTCGATACTGGAGCCGACTATTGCGTCATGAGTGGACCCTTCGCCACGAAGTTGAAGAAAGCTAAGACTGATTGAGAAGGCCCCGAAATCCGTACCGCTGGAGGCCATCTAATAACGCCGTCTGGAGACTGCACATCAAGAGTCACAATCAATAATCGCACGTATCCCGCGAGTTTCGTAATCTTGCAACACTGCTCCAGGAACGTCATACTTGGCATGGACTTCTCAAACCATCACGGCGCCGTCATTGACTGAAAAACCAAGTCGATAACGCTATCATCGGACAAAACGACACCGCCGGATACGAATCCATGTCAACATGCCTTGAGCGTGCTCGAGGATCAAGTTACCATTCCGCCTTGCTCCAGCGTCATAATTCCTGTCAGCACCAAAAAAGCTGAAGACATCGAAGGTATAATCGAGAGCGATCAGTGTTTGCTGCTAGACCGTGACATCTGCGTCGCAAGGGACATTGCTCGGTTGCATGAAGGAAAAGGAAGCGTGATGCTAACGAACTTAGCCAAGAATACAGACACCTGAGCAGGGGCACGACTATTGCATACATCGCAGAAATCTTGGCCGTCAGCGATGCGTTTGCCTTTTCAGATTCTGACGAAGCTATGACGACTACCCCAATACCTGAGCCACCCTTTGATGTAAACCCAAGTCTTCCTGCTCGCCAACAGCAACAGCTTCCATGCCTCCTGCAGGAATACAAGGACTGTTTCTCGTCATCATATCGCGGGTCCGACAAACGCCCCTTGCTAAGCACCGCATTATAACAGAAGAAAATGCTCGACCACTCCGTCAGAGTCCCTACCGGGTTTCGACGAGGGAATGGGAGGCCGTTAAGAAACAAGTCGACGAAATGCTACGCAACGACATCATCCAGCCGTCCAACAGCCCGTGGGCGTCTCCGTAGTGTTTGTGAATGAGAAGGATGGGACCCTACCTTTCGACGACGCCCTGGATCGACTCCACAACGTGAAGACCGGCTATTGGCAAATCGAGGTCGATGAGAGAGACCGAGAAAAGACTGCATTTATAACACCGGAAGGCCTGTTCGAGTTCAAGATCATACCTATTGGTCTTTGCTCGGCACCTGCAACTTTCCAATGCGTTATGGACACAGTGCTGGGCGGCTTGAAGTGGCAGACGTGCCTTGTGTACTTGGTGACGTCGTTGTGTTTGCCTCAAACATCGACAAACAGCTCCGGCGCCTTGAAGCTGTACTTCAAGCAATCAAGACCTCCGCGGGCTCACCCTGAAGCCAGAAAAGTGCCGTTTCCCATACGAGGAGCTCCTGTTCTTGGGCCACGTCATTAGCAAATCTGGAGTTCGCCCCGATCAGCGGAAAACAGCTGCCATCGCTGCGTTCCCGCCGCCCACTGACAAGAAGGCCGTACGCCGATTTCTCGGCTTGTGCGCCTATTAGAGACGCTTTGTCAAGGAATTTTCACGAATCGCCGAGCCACTAACTCACCTCACGAAGAGCGACGTGGAGTTCAAGTGGGGAACGGCGCAAGTCGAGGCATTTCAAGAACTGAAATGACGCCAGCAGACGCCTTCGATACTTGCGCATTTTGACCAATACGCCGGTAACAAGTGGATCGTCGTAGCAACTGACTACCTCACCCGCTACGCCGAGACAAAGGCCTTGCCCAAAGGCAGTGCCACCGAGCTGGCCAAGTTCGTGGAGAACATCGCCTTGCGCCATGGCGCCCCAGAGGTCCTCATCACAGACAGAGGTACCGCCTTTACTGCGGACCTAACTCAGGCGATCTTCAAGTACAGCGAGACGAGCCACTGCCGCACCACCGCCTGTCACCCGCAGACCAATGGCCTCACCGAGCGTCTAAATAAGACCATCGCCGACATGCTGGCCATGTACGTCGACGTTGAGCACAAGACGTTGGATGCCGTCCTTCCGTACGTGACCTTCGCTTACAACACGGCCGTCCAAGATACGACGCAGATGACGCCGTACAAGATGGTTTACAGAAGGAGGTCGGCGACGACGCTCGACGCCATGCTACCCAACGTCACCAACGAAGAAAATCTCGACGCCGCCGCTTACTTACAACGTGCCGAAGAAGCTCGACAGCTTGCCCGCCTGCGCATCAAGACCCAGCAGCACATCGACAGCCGTCGCTACAATCTTCGACGAAGCTTCATGGAGTACGAGCCCGGCAACCGTATCTGGGTCTGGACGCCAACGCGATGACGCTGACTGAGCGAGAAGCTTCTTCGACGATACTTCGGACCGTACAGGGTACTTCGACTATGAGGTTGTCCCCGACGGCATCACGAACCCTCAGAGGCGCCGAGCTCGACCCGAGGTCGTGCATGTGGTGCGCCTTAAACCGTACTATGTTCGTTAAATGACTAATGTTTGCTTGCTTTGTTAGTTTTCTTTGGTATTGCATGTATTCCTGTTCTGGGGGTTTTAAGCATCGGGATGATGCTTTTTCGGAGGGGGGCATTGCCATGTGCGTTTCTTTTATCGCTTTTGCTGTATTCGGTTTTCGCCCACAAAGGCAGCAACGCTCAGCGCAAACCGCGCCTCATTGTTCGAGAAGCTTCACGATTATTGTAGATCATTTTGTTATGACTGCGCGCAAGACCCGAACACTCGAGCTTATTATAGAGATTGCGCAACAACCAGCGATATCGCTGGAAAGTTCGATAACGCCTGTAAAAAAGCCGACGCACTTGACCGCTTGTCAGTTGATCGATGGCCGACGCTCTGTTCTCTGCTATCAGTGCATATCGTGTGTATTGCTGTAAATTAACTTTCCTTTTCTCGGCCACAAGTTCGGCCAAATAAAAAATTTCATCTTGGACACGTCGCCTGCGGTCTTCATGGACGTCACGACCCCGTAACAATATTGTCTGTACAGGAATTATAGCACGGTATACGTACTGTAGCGACCAAAGAACAAGTATGAATATATGTGAAAAAAAGAACAGCTAAAGACTACGCCAACATACCAGTACCTACAAATGTACAGGTCGGTCCACTGTTAAAGGGAACACTCGAATGAGCCCCCTTCATTTTGCTGGCCCCCTCATTCCAAGTGGATGTGGAAACGTTGTTTGTTCAAGGTACTGGTCTGTCAAAGGGAGTCGGAACTGTCAACCACCAGTAGTCTTATGTAAATCTAAGCCACTGTACTGTTGCAAGAGAGCGATATCCTGACATGCCCTGAACGCAGTTGTTCCCTTTAACAGTGGACCGACCTGTACACATAGCATGCTCCTTTAAACCCGGTTCATCTAAGAAAGAAGTCTTCGGATTTTAAAATACATGCACGATGTACCTATTTGTACAAGGACATGTTAAGTGCTTACAACAGTAAAACCAGCACTATGAACATATAGCAGTGTGCCAACATGATAAATTTGAAGAGAACCACGACACACAATAAAAGCAAACAAAATGCACACAGCAATGAGAACTAAGTATTCCAGCATACTTTAACATCTTTTTTGAATACAGGTGCCTATTATGTCCACTGTAAGATAAAATAAAGTTGCATGATAAAGAAATGACATCTTTGCAGTTATGGAGCAGCACTATCAAAACACAGCCAGTATTCACTTCATTCACAGGTCAGTTTTGTGCTGCCTAAATAAAGTAGCCTAGTGATATCTCAGACCCGAATAATTCGAAATTGTAGATATTTCAGGCGTCACAAGTGAACTGTCAATTGCCGCATAAGGCCTTGACGTAACAACAATTGTTTCGGAATTATGCCTATAGGTCCAAAAGTTTGATTTTTTAGGCTAAATTGTTGTGAGATATAAAATAGTGTAGGGGAATTACTGTTTCCCCAGATGTGAACGAGAGACAACCGTTTTTTGCTGACACTATAGGGGAAATGCTGCAGCCTGAGTGCCAGTGCTTCGTGCCCATGCCACCTTTGTTTTTTTTCTTCGTTAAGAGTCTGGCATGCCCCAGGTTGCTCCGTTGCCTGCTATTTTTCTACATCCTTCCAGGAGGGCAAAGGTGAATTGCACGCTTTGAGGGTGCAGCTTGAACGGTGATAATGTGACCGAAACAGTAATACATAGGCGCTCTTGTGCCTTTTCCACAGTTCTACAGTTGAGTTGCTAGCCACACGATGACGAGCCTTTCATCGCAACACAAGTCCAAACGGGAGCCCCGGCATGCTAGCATGTTTTGGCATTCAGATGTTGCACGTTCCCAGCATGAAACAGGACGGCTTGAAATGCTGGAGCTCGTTCGGCTCGCTCTCGAGATGCCTTAGTGGTCTAATACTCTCCAAACTGAGCGAGCACCAGCAAGACGCTTTAAGCGGTCTGCCGGCAATCATTATGCCTATAAAGTCAAATTCATCAATGAACTGTGGCAGGCTGACGTGCGACAAGTTCATGGGCTTCTCAGTCGCCACACCACATCCTCGTTGTTCTCATAGACGTGTACCACGTTAGTGTCCATGCGAATCTCACAGTTCGTGCTGAGAAGCACTTGGTCCCATCACCAGGGGTCAGCTGCGGAATGTTTGGTCCACTGAGCTGAAGATTTATTCTAGAGATTCCAGTTACTCTTCGGCTTTCCCTTTCATTAGTTAATAACACTTTCTGTAGCCTTCAGGAATGACTGTTGCACAATCTCTATATTCCCCTCTGCCATTTTGAGTGTGGAGATGAGAATATTAGGAGCCTGATGTGAGCCCTCCAACAGAACCCACGATGCGTTTTTTTTTTTACCGAGTGCCACATGACCAAAGTGAGGCATGAAGTCCAGATCATTGAGCTGCACCAAGTTGTCCTCCATTTTGCTGACATCACTGTCGAAGAAGCTATTGCACTCGTTGTATTCCCTGAATGATGTGTGGTCCAAACGCACTCCAGCGGGCTTTTGCACTTGGCGAACGGCACACGAATGAATGTATGCTGCTCGCTTTGCTTTCGGCAGTCCCTGTGCACAACAGTCATTCATTTGCAGCTGCCGCACCCCTTCCCACCCTCGGAACCAACGATGATGCAGCAGAGAGCGCCTTCGACGTGCTTGATGTACTTGGCGTGAAGAATATCGTACATGCCATCCTTATTGTGGTTGTAGTTGCACAAAAAAAGGTCAGTCTATGTCAAGTTGCGCAAGTCCCGCATCACCACCATGCTGCCACCGATGTTGACAATGCCCTGTACCAAGACAAACATTGACCTGCTCGCCTGGCTTCTCAGCCTTTTAGGGGCGTAGCTCCTCTTAGTCTGACCTTGTCACGCGTCCGTTGTCCGGCGTATCTCCCGGCAGCCGGCAGTAAACGGCAGTATCTGTCCGGTGGTGGTGGTGGTGGTGTGCGGCGTGACCACCCTTACTGCGCATTCGGATACCCTCTCCACACACATCTCCACTCCCCCCTCACCATTCCCCATGTCCTCTACCCCTCTCCCTCTCCGCTCACCCTCTCACCTACCCCTCTCCCATACCTCTCTCTGCACTTCCCCTCTCATACCCCTCTCCCCTCCCCCTTTCCACTCTTCCTCTGAAACGCGGGCTAGACATGCCGAAATTCTCTCCTGCGCAACGCCGCGATGAGCTCGAGCGCGTGCGTGTCCCCTCCCCTTCTCTCTCCTCTCCTACGCTGCCCCCCTCTCGCCCGCCTGTCGACCGCGTTCCCCGCTCGCCCTGTGAGAATTAACGGCCAGGCTAGATGGAAGATACAACGCGCGTAGCGTCCCACTTCGCGTTCCACGACGCGAGGTCGGTAGCATGCTCACCGAACGCCAACGGAACGCGATCGTGGAAGTGCTCCGGCTTCGCATCGCCTCATGGCTACGGTCCCCGCCCCCCCCCCCTATCTTGCCTCGCGGCGCTGCGGCGCCGACGCAGGCAGCGTCTTGATTGAAAAAACCGACCGCTCGCGCTGCACAACCGTTCACTGACCACCCCGTATATATAGGCACTGGATTTTGACCTCCAAGGTAGTGCGTGTGTGCGATTTCTCCTGTGCATGATTAAACAATGAAAATTCAAAGCGTACATGTAAAATTAAAGTGAGCTGCAAGTCGTCATAACTCTCATCGAACCTTTAGTATAAACGCGCCCGATCTCACGTCGGTGAGGATGTACTGGGCAGAATTCATGGAAGATTCACGGTTTACCGATGAACCTCCGCTGCTTCGCCCTCTCATCATAATTCACTCCGTGGATATGCTGTGATTTTTTTTCAAATTCCTGCCGCCAGTGCCACCATTGTCAATTTGATGACGCTTGTCTCGCTTGGAGATGCCTTGCTCTAATCCAAACAGGTGATGGCTACTTTCTAAGGTTCATGAATGCGTACCATCAATTCCGATGGCATCAAGACACCAAACTGATACGTCGAGGCCTATTGCAGAATTATTGCTCGAGAGAAACAGTGCGTTAAACAAGAACTGGATGTCAGACAATAAGAGGCGTTGTACCATCCATCCAAATGTTATCTCTGTCGCTGTTAGTTTCTCATTGATGTGATCAATTTTCCCAGTTTTTACTTTCGAATAGGCGTCAGATGCTATGAGCATAATTATGTCGCCGTCTTGCCACATCCGCTGGCCATGTATCAGATAGTGTGCGCTAGCAGTGGCATATATCTCTGGAATCGTTAATACTTCTAATTCCACTGGCGCATCATTAACGTGACTCCGCAGTCGCACAGAGACACGCTCGGCAAGAGTTGCCTCTGCAATTTGGAGCTTACAAACGTGGTGAGAGAAAGCTCTTTCCTTCCAACAGCACTGAAGTATTATAGCCACATTTGCACGAATATAACTATGATGGCTACCACTGTCTAAAACACTCGAACAAGAAGTTCTCGAGTTTCAGATTCTGCCCATACCACTTTTACTCGATTGTAACGCGAGGGGCGACATTTCATCGTGTCATGGAAGGAAAAAATGAAACAAAAATAGAAGACTTGTGTGCATCCTTACACTTTTTCGACAACTTTATTTCGATAATTTAGGTATTCGATTTTAACACGGGTCAACATCAGGCCGCAAAAATTTTGAAAAAAAACTTGCATTTGCATTACATTCAAGTAATGCATTACTTTCCTTACATTCAATTTATTAGCCAAACTAGAGGCCCAGTCCGGTGAAGCTTCCTAACATCACTTTTTGCCGCAAGCACCATGACAATCACGCACTGTTGCGCAAAAAGGATAAATAGTAAATAATCAATAAGAAACATTGCATGCCAAAATGACTATTACCTATACAACTCTGCAGCACGGCAAAGGGCACTTTTCTCGCACATATATTGAAAATTGTTCAATTACTTGCACTATTCACAGATTTTATTGCAGTCCAAAAGGGAAAAAAATCAATCGGAGGATGTACATTGAATATCGCCATTTCGTGGTTTCCAAACTGTACTTAAGTCTCGCTCAATCATGTTGGGAATGATGGCAAGAAAAGTCTTTTGTTCCTGAGCCGTTGGAGTAGACATGCGCCAGACCGACACGGCGTTACGAATATTACTGTTGTAGACGTCCAACGAGGTGCTTGCTTGTACTGAGTCGGTGTGCGAATAACTCGTGTTTAAAATATAGTCGTCACTTCCGAGCGAAAAGGAGCCTTTTTTTGAACATTTTCCATTATTTGCCACGATCTAACAGCAGTGAACTCTGCTAGCTCCGACTCTGCTTTTTCTAATGTTTTTCTACAACGCCGCATGAACGCCGCCATGTCTGTCCCATCTGTTTGCAGATGAGTAGGCGTAGCCCTAATCCCTTATCTTTGTTTTTATGTTTTCATGCACTAATGCTAAATAAAAACCTATTCCATAATATTACGCTAAATAAATAATGTTGTGCTTTTTATTTAGAGCTAAAAGTGTTACTAACAGCGCTCTAATATACTGTAGAACTTATTAAGGCACCTCAATTTCGTACAACACATGGGGCTCGTCGTGGGTTTTCTTCCTGTATGTATCCGTTATTGTAGCGAGTTTTCTAGAGTGACCTGTCTACCATTACCATGAAATAGTTGGTGTTCTTGGTCAGATTTATCTGTGGAAAGTGTTACACGTAATGACCAACACGTTTGAGCGGTCTCTGCTGCTGTACCGGCGGTATCTTGGATTCATCAGCGCTGGTCGAACCACCGATTTCCTCAGCTATAATTCTTCCATGAGGAGTTACGTATTGCATTATTACAATTCAAGTATAAGTGAACGTTTATCCCGAATGTTTGTGGGCTTTGCTAAGCATGGTACCGTATTGTACAGTCCTGTATGCGATATCTATGTATGCGCGAAGTACTACAGGGCTCAGCGATTGGAATGCGGTAGTCAGCCGGCATGGCACCTGGCGCTTTCTTACACGACCGTTGAGCGCTGATGACGCTGATATATTACTACTTAACGTTATATATGAAAGGAAAAGTCCTGCTTCCGCACCGTGAAATTATTTGACTATCGGGCGAAAACCCAGCATTCACTGATGACAAAAAAGCACCAGCCGTCATGCGTTTCTGTTGAGCATTCCAAGTACATGAATGAATGAATGGTTGGATGGGTGGATTCTATGAGCGTCTCATTGTAACGGGGTGGCGACCTGTGCGCCACCAAGCTAAACAAGAACTTCTTTGTTCTTTTTAATTTGGCTTAATGCCCTTGTCTAGATCAATTAAATAAAAGTCCATGAATTTGCAGCACAACTTTCTATACCCTACGGCAAAGTGACCTTAGTTTTTACGACTATTTATTTTTGTCATTTCTCGTTACTTTTACTTCACCAATCCTCTAAACGTATATTACTTACTTCTATCGTAGATCTGTTTACCTTTCTATGGTCCCTGAAACCCAAGACTTCATGTAGGTGAGTACCCAAACATAAACCCTGGTGAATATATTACATTCAATTAAAACATGCTGTGTTGTTTCCTGTAGCTTCTCTACAGCTTCTCTGTACAGTACTCAAAGATTGAAACAGGACACTCGGAGCGCGTGGCCGCCTCTCGTGGGTGCTCGTAGAACCAAGCTGTTGCATAGTGGTATAGAGCGAGGGAAAGAACATGTACGGAGCAGAATTTGTTCTTCCGGTCGCCAACGTGTCGGCCTGCAGTTCACCACGTGCACACTGCCAGCGTGGCGCTGCAAGGCCCGTGTGCTTTCGCATGCCGACCGAGCAGGCTCGCCGGTGCACACCATTTATACCGCGGCGCGAGCAGACGACGCTCTCGTTCTGCGCGCTTTGGCGATGCGGCACGCATGCTGCGCAAGTGAGACAGGATTCAGCTAAGAGAATGCGCCTTACGTGCTTTCGTACACACAATAAACACTTTCACAAGAGCATAGAAAGTTTATTTAGTGCTTTTTGTCACGACAAAAAAGAAAAGAAGCAGTCAACGTCCTGTCTTCGTGCAACATTGCAACAATCTTTTAGTATTTTGTTGTTTCGCCGCGAGCAGCCAACACTGCAGCCATTTTGCGCGGCAAGCTTTCGTAGAGGCTATGGGCCAAGCAAGAACGGGCCAGCTTCCGCCATTCTTCTTCCACGGCCGCCCAAGGGATGTCCGAAGAACACTTGTGGAGCGGCTGCCGCAAAAGAGCCTTCTTCATTTCAGCCCATACATTTTCAATAATATTCATGTCTGCACCCTGCGGGGGCCAGGCCAGCACCGTTACACACCTCTCTTCCAGCAGGCGCTTTACTGATGCTGCGGTGTGAACTGGGCTCCGGTCGTGCTGCAAAAAAAAAAAAGAGAGGCCGTCTTTAAACGGGCCGTTCAGGGCGTACGGTATAAGGATGGTGTCCAAGAGGTCCGTGTATGCTGCGGCTCTAAAGCGACCGTCCAAGCGTACCAACGGGCGCAAGCCGTCTTTGGAAATCGACCCCCACACGTTGACACTACAACGGCCGCTGCTTGCCACGCGAAGCAGATTGGGTGCGTCGAACCTGAGCAAAGGAACCGGGAAGAACACAGGCATTAAATTATTTTACCACGATTTGTCACTGCTTTTGATAACCGCCACGATAGCGGGCCCTACTCTTGAATGTTGGCAGAATGCACTGCTTTTGGTAGCCATTTCTACGAGCTGCTTCTGTCTAACGCACGTAACAAGGCGCTGATGAAACTTTTCCGGGGGGGGGGGGGGGGGGGGGGGGGGGCACTCTTTCCTCGCGGCAGCGGAGTAGGCTGAATAAAGAACCTAGCTTTTCATGAAAACTCATACGTAGCCCCCACATACATTTGCCCATCTATCATGCGCTAATGGAATATAAAGACAGCTAAAGGTTGGTTGATTCTTTAGAGAAGCTGTGTAACTCCCGCATAGTAAAGCATTCCACATACCTCGTGCCTTGCTTCCTCCATGTTTGCTGCTGCTGGTCCCATCTTGAAGTAAACGTGCTCTCGTCCGTAAAAATAACATTCTGCCACTCTCCCACCGTCCAGGATCTATGCTCCTGTGCAAACAGCAGCCTTTTGATCCTGTTTTCTGACGAGACGAAAGGCTTCATCGCTGCACCACGGCTACGAAGGCCACCTACGTGAAGGCGTACTACTTGCGCGCTGGCTACGAGGCCCCAGGTCGTTCCGTATTTCTTTTGCTGTCATCTTCGGGTTTCGTCTCGCTGCTTCCACTATTCGCTCGTCGTCAGAGTCGGTCGTCACCTTCGGTCGGTGACCTCGGGGCAGATTAGTCAAGCGAGCTTCAGTGCTGAAAGCCTTCACGATCCTGTTCACCGACGACCGGGGCATCCGGTCATATCAGCGATTCGTTGCTGCGGTAAACCTGCCACAGACAAAGTAACCATCTGCATCCTTTCTAAGATCGGTATTCCTGGCATTGCTTCTCGGGATTGAAACGGAAGCACGCATTGTGTTCACCTTATATATAGCTATACCTGTGGCTCGGCTTCTGCTGACGTCAGCAGAAGCCGAGAATGTATGGGCTGAAATAAAAAGGCCCTTTCCAGCCTCTCCACAGTTGTTATTCGGGCTACGATGGACGGCCTTTCAAGACGATTGGCAGAAACTGGCGCATTCTTCCTTGGCCGATCGCCTCTACGAAAGTTTACCACGCAGAACGACCGCAGTATTGGCTGCTAGGGGCGAACCAAAAAATACAAAGAGATTGTTTGAGTGTTACACGAAGACGGGCCTGCGGCTGCCTTTTTTTTTTTGTCGTGACAGAAAGCACGAAATAAACTTTCTATGCTGTTGTGCAGATGTTTATCATGCCTACGAACGCACGTAAGGCACAATGTCTTAGATGAATCCCGTGTCTTACTTGCACAGCATGCGTGCCGCATCGCCAAAGTGCGCAGAACGAGAGCGTGGTCTGCTCGCGCCGCGATACGAGTGGTGTGCACCGGCGAGCCTGCTCGGTCGGCATGCGAAAGCGCACGGGCCTTGCAGCGCCACGCTGGCAGTGTGCACGTGGTGAACTACAGGCCGACACGTTGGCGACCGGAAGAACAAATTCTGCTCTCTACATGTTCTTTCCCTTGCTCTATACCACAATGCAACACCTTGGTTGCACGAGCATCCACGAGCGGCGCAACATGTAGCAGCGGCCACGCGCTCCGAGTGTCTGTTTCAATCCGTGAGTACTGTAAATTTTCCTTCCTTACTGAATCTCGCTTTATAACTGCGAATTCTAAGGCAAACCGACGTCACTTCAAATAGTAAAGCACTTCCCCTTGATTATCATAAAATGCTTCCCTCCTTATTTCGTCTGTGCCCTTTCGCTAGTTGGTTGGTTGGTTGGTTGGTTGAAAACTTTATTTGGGTCCTGCAAGGCGCGCGTCAGCGCGTAGCGGCGACTCCCACGTCGGGACCGTCAGACCAAGCCTGCCGGCCGCTCCGCGGGCTTGCTGGACGGCCCAGTACTCAAAATATTTCTTTTTTCTAGGATTATTATCCAATAAATCTTTTTCGCCTCTATGACTTTTCACCTTATGTCTTATGTTGTCAGATCGCTTACGCTGCCAGCTGGCAAGTCTCCTTGTTTTTTATCCACTGTGAGTCAACACTCATCCTATACAAATACTGGAGCACTTTCTTTGCCCATTTTCCTTAGCCTCTCTTTGCCCGTTTTCCTTAGCCTCTCTTTGAACCTCATTTCACCCTGTGCTTCTGTCACCTCAATCCTTGCCCATGACATATTGCCCTTTGCAGACTCATTTGTCGTCTTCCCGTGAGTGCCCAACTCGAGGTGTCTCACAGTCCTTTGATGCATATCAAGTCCTCATTGCACCTCTGACTTCATACAAGTCCCTGAACCATTACACCATTCCAAGAACGTCAAAGTACCTCGTACCTATTGTATCCCCATAACGCTCTGTGCTTCATTATTGCAGCATTCCTCTTTCCATTTATGGCGGTGGATTTTTGTGTAGCTTTCTGTGTCACCCTCAATAATACACCGAGGTACTTGTATTCTCTTACCGTCGGTATTTCCTGGACCTGTATTGATGCGACCTGATTATTGGGATCGTCCATTATTATCAATCTGATGATGATTAGTGGAGTTTATTGGCGCAAGGGCCAGATGTGGCCAAAGAGCGCCAGAGCGATGATAATGAACTGTGCATTACGCAGTGTGGGTAAAACAGATGTGACGTGGCTGTAAATGGGCCTAAAAGCAGTCGCTGTAAGTGAGTAAGATATACATACATTAAAATTATGGCAATAACAAATGATGTGTGCTATGAAGACATAAAATTCATTAAAAACAATACGAATATCAAATAAAAACTTGGCGTGGAGCACTAGTGCCTCGGCAGAGCCCTTAAAACAAGGGCATGGAGGCATGGGCTCATTGAAAGCTACTATCACAGCGGCATCTTCTGGACAGAGGACGCGCTATGAACTTGTTGGGCTAAAAACATTCAATACTACATCTTTTAAAAATCCAAGGACTGATTTTGCGTCAAAAAGCGGCTCTTCGCCGAGAAACATAATAGGATGTAGAGGAAGATGATAGCGGTATGCTAAGGGAAAATATTTCTTTCTCTCTCTTTCAGCTTCCGGACATTCCAGGAGGACGTGGAGGACGGTTAGCCTCTCGCCACATCTACCACACATAGGAGGTTCATCGCCAGTCAGCAGAAAGCTATGGGTACCATATGTGTGTCCTATTCTGAGGCGACAGAATAGGACATCAGTTCGCCGTGTTCTCGTAGCGGAGGGCCAGTAACCTAACTGCGGCTTAATCAAGTGAAGCTTATTATTTATTTCTGTGTCCCACAAGCGTTGCCAGTGGCTTCGCAGTTTCTTACGTAAGAAGGGTTTTAGATCTGTTGCAGGGACAGTAGCGGTAGGGTTAACAGCGCGCAATATAATTGACGTGGCCATTTGGTCAGCTAACACATTGCCTTCGATGCTTCTATGGCCAGGTACCCAGCAAATAGTAACATGCTGGTTGGACATATACGCTGTACACAGAACGGAATACAGCTCAATTATTACCGGGTTTTTGAATCTAAAAAGTGATTTTAATGCATTTACGACGCTTAACGAGTCTGTGAATATAACTGATTTTTGTATGTTTGACTTCCGTATATGCTTCACAGCCGACAATAGTGCATAACCCTCAGCCGTAAAGATACTTGTTTCCGGGTGCAGTACACCGGATTCCGAGAAGGATGGTCCGACGGCTGCATAAGCCACCCCTGCATGCGACTTAGAAGCGTCGGTATAAAACTCTACGCATGAGTAGTTGGACTGGAGTTGTCGGAAATGCATTTTAATATGTGCTTCTGGTGCATGTTTAGTGATCTCGACAAATGAGGTGTCACAATGTATAAGCTGCCACTGCCACGGCGGTAAAAGTTTCGCTGTGGGCATAGGACAAAGTTCTAGCAGTGGAACATCCATTTCCTCACTTAAGTTTCTCACACGCAAAGAAGGAAAGCAGATGATTTTTCAAGGGCTCGTTTATCTTTGTTAGACACAATATTAATGAGAACAGACAATAACGCCAAGGAAAGTACAGGGGGTGTTATCTGTAGTATTTAGAATATAAATGTGAAGAAAGTAAAGTGGACGAAAAGATGACTTGCCGCCGGCAGGGACCGAACCTGCGACCTTCGAATAACGCGTCCGATGCTCTACCACTGAGCTACGGCGGCGGTCATCCTCCCGTCCACTTTCTGGGGTATATATGTTGATTTAAACCTAGGAGTGTTAGTCAGCGCCAATCGCAGCCATGGCGGCGAGTGTGGAACACTCTTCTTTTGCCTGTTGGCGTCCCTGCCGGCGGCAAGTCATCTTTTCGTCCACTTTACTTTCTTCACATTTATATTCTAAATACTACAGATAACACCCCCTGTACTTTCCTTGGCGTTATTGTCTGTTCTCATTAATATTGTGTCACACGCAAAGAGAACGGCTTTCTCGCTGCGGGTCGATTATGGAAGAGGGTGGCAGCGGTCATATCGTTTATAGTTGAATAAGAAGGATGTTTGATGTTTGCGCGTACCTTTATAAAATATATGAAACTACTATAGGATCGCTGTAGGTGAAGTGACCACTGATTCGACTCTACATAGAGGCTCTGGATCGGACTTGTCCTGAAAGCACCGGTTGCAAGTCGGATGCCCAGATGGTGGACGGGGTCTAGGATTTTTAATGCACTTGGCGTTGCGGAATGATAAATTATGGAGGCATAGTCAAGCCGCGACCAGACAAGACCTTTGTACAACTTCAAGAGGCACTTTCGATCACTACCCCATGTTGTACGTGATAGAAGCTTTAGGACGTTCATCGCTTTCAGACATTTCATTTTTACATATTTAATATGGGGTATAAACGTGAGCTTAGAATCTAAAGTGGTGCCCAGGAATTTATGCTCGTTGCTGACAGAGAGTTGGTCTCCCTTGATCGCGATACTTGGTAGTGGCATTACCCCTCGTTTGTTGGAGAAAAGTACGCAAGTACTCTTCTGGGTGTTTATTTTAAAGCCATTCTCATCCGCCCATTTAGAGAATTTATTCATTCCAAGCTGCACTTGTCGTTCGCAGATAGACATATTGCATGATTTGAAACTCATCTGCACATCATCAACATACACGGAATAAAACATCGCGCTTGGAATTACTGACTGCAGAGAGTTCATTTTTACAAGAAAGAGTGTGCAACTAAGCACGCCCCCTTGCGGAACACCAGTCTCTTGGGTGAATGATCTAGAGAGAGCATTTCCCACTTTTACGCGAAAGGTTCGCTTAGACAGATAACTTTCAATTGTGTTTAACATGTTCCCATGGATGCCCATGGCGGCAAGATCGCGTAGAATCCCGAATCGCCATGTGGTATCGTACGCTTTCTCTAAGTCTAGGAAAACCGAAAGTACAACCTGCTTATGAATAAATGCATCTCTGATGTATGTCTCTATGCGAACAAGGTGGTCTATTGTCGACCTCCCCTCTCTGAAACCACACTGAAGGGGGTCTAGTATACTGTTACTTTCTAGAAAGTGAATTAAGCGCCGGTTTACCATTTTCTCATATAGTTTGCATAGACAGCTTGTTAACGCTATTGGCCTGTAGCTGGCGGTTAAGGACGGGTCTTTGCCTTGTTTAAGTACCGGGATGACTATCGCTTCTTTCCATAACAATGGAATATACCCAGCTGCCCACATGGTATTGTAGAGGGTTAGGAGTGTTTTTAGTGCTTCGGGGTGAAGATACTTGATCATTTCGTACATTATGCGATCGCCACCTGGCGCCGAGTTGTTGCAGCACGCAAGAGATGCCTTAAGTTCAGCTAATGTAAATGGGCAGTTGTAAGCCTCACTGGATGGACGTTTACATTTAAGGGGCTGCCGCTCTTCGCGTTCTTTGAATCTTAAGAACGTTTCTGTATAGTGTGATGCACTTGAGACATATTCAAAGTGTTCACCTAGGCAGTCCGCCTGTTCCTCCAGGCTCTCACCTCGGCTATTTACCAAGGGTAGGGGGTGTGACTCCCGACCCATTAACTTGTTTACCCTATTCCAAACCTTCGTTTCGTCGGTGTAAGAATTTATACCGGAGATGTACCTATTCCAACTTTCTTTCTTTGCAAGACGACGCGTTCTTCTGGCTTGTGACTTAACCTGTTTGAAATTGACGAGGTTTTCAGCCGTTGGGTAATTTCGGAGTAATCTCCAAGCTTTATTTTGACTATTGCGCGCTTTCCGACAATCGTCGTTCCACCATGGTATGCGACGCTTATTAGTCATTCCGTTAGTTTGCTTAATACATTTCACTGCAGCGTCAATAATAAAAGCTGTTAGGTATGCCACAGCATCGTCTATATTAAAATCACCAATGTCATCTCCGTCTAAAAATGTGCTTTCTCGGAACAGTTCCCAGTTGGCTGACTTGGTGTTCCAACGAGGAAAGTCAGGCGTGCATGTATCTTCTTTTGTTAACTTCAACATAATCGGGAAGTGGTCACTCCCAAAGGGGTTCTTGACAACGGAACACTCCAGATATGGAATTAGTGTACTCGAGACAATACTTAGGTCTATAGAAGAGTATGTGTTATGTGTAGTGCTATAATACGTTGGTTCTTTTTTGTTAAGTAAACATGCGCCTGACGAAAACAGAAAGTGTTCTATTAGGCGTCCTCGCGCATCCAAACGGGAGTCGCCCCATAGGGGATTATGTGCGTTTAGATCACCAACGACTATATATGGCGGAGGAAGTTCATCAATGAAGCTTTGAAATTGTGTCTTCGAAAGTTGATAGCACGGAGGAATGTAAATAGAAGTAATTGTTAGTAGCTTACCGAACAGCACTGCTCGGACAGCAACTGCCTCAAGAGAAGTCCGGAGGTTTAGTTGCTTACAGGCAACACCTTTATCAACTATTATAGCGACACCGCCCGACGAGGCGGCAGCGTCGTCACGGTCTTTGCGGAAGATGGCATATTGCTTTAGAAAGTTTGTTTGTGTGGACTTGAGATGTGTTTCCTGAACACACAGCATCTTTGGGGTATGTTTATTAAGAAGTTCTCTAATATCATCAAGATTATGGAGAAGTCCTCTCACATTCCACTGCAGGATCTGTGTGTCCATTTTAGATGTGTTTGGTGCTGTGTGCTCAAGGATGGAAAATTAGCTCACGGACCCTTTCCAGGGGCCGTGACTCGAGATTTTTCTTTTTTGGATCGGTCGACGGAGTCGCGCCGATCCTTAGGCGCTGGCTGCGCCCTCACGCTCGGTGTTGTGTCCATTGCATCTTGCGAAGCGCTGGACACGCGCTCTTGCGAGCGCTGCGTTTGTTTTAAGGGCCTCGCCTCAGAAGACGAGACCTTCGCGCCCCCCAACCCGGAGGTTGGTGGGTCCTTCTTGGATGGCGGAGCAGCACTGGCTGCAACCGTCGAGGGGGCGGGTGGCGTCACCGCCGGCTCACTACGCGTGTGCCGGACAGCCGCCGAAGGCCGTCGTGGCGCTGCCCCCTGACGCGCCACTTCGGCAAAGCTGGTTTCTGGTAGGTAGGACACCTGCCTTCGTGCCTCCTTAAATGAAATGTTTTGTTTTATTTTAATTGTGACAATTTCCTTTTCTTTTTTCCAGTATGGGCATGACCGTGAGTATGCGGCATGCTCCCCATTACAGTTCGCACAGAGAGGAGAGTTTTCACAGGCATCAGATGTGTGTTCTTCAGCACTGCATTTGGCGCAAGTTAGGCGGCCTCGGCAGTTCTGTGAACTGTGGCCGAACCGCTGGCATTTGAAACATCGGAGAGGGTTTGGTATATATGGCCTCACTCGAAGCTTGATGTACCCAGCCTCGATGGAGTCGGGCAGTACACTTGAATTGAAAGTAAGTATCAGGTGCTTAGTCTGGACTTCTTTGCCATCACGCCTTATCCTAATTCGTTTCACGTTGATGACATTCTGTTCGCTGAAACCCTCCAGGAGTTCAGCCTCCGTCAGCCCTAACAAGTCATCATCTGAAACAACGCCACGGGTGGTATTCATGGTTCGGTGTGGGGTTACTATTAAGTTGGTATCTCCAAATTTCGCTAGATTAGGCAGTCTCTCATATTGTTTCTGGTCGCGGAGCTCCAAGAGGAGGTCACCACTTGCCATTCTCGATACTTTATATCCTGGGCCAAAGATTTCGGTCAGAGACTTCGAAACTAGAAAAGGTGAAAGTGTTCGCACTGGTTTGCCGGGTGTGTCAGCGTGGATAACGTGGAATCAGGGGAAAGATACTCTCTGGTGACCAAAAAACTGGAAGACTTCGTCGGTGCGCCCTCTTTTGTGAGGGCGATCAGGGAGTGGGGGGAAGGAACTAGCCATATGTAAATGTTTATATTTCGGCAGCAGCGCCAGCCACCCACCATGGAGTCCTACAAGGGGACGCTGCAGGGTCTGTAAGCACAGGCCCTGCAGGCGCCAGCTGTACGCCACCACTATAACCGAATATGGTGTATCCAAGGTAGGATAACCACACAGGGTTAACCCTTGCCGCCAGGAAACAGGGAAGTCAATGGAAGAGAGTAGAGGACAGGAAAGATTTAAAGTAAGAGAAAAGACGAAGATGTGAGGGGAGAGGCAGGAAAAGGCGACTGCCGATTTCCCCTGGGTGGGTCAGCCCGGGGGTGCCGTCTACGTGAAGCCGGGGCCAAAGGGGTGTGTTGCGTCTGCCGGGGGGCCTTAAAGGTCCAATCACCCGGCGTCGGCTCAACCCCCAGGATCCCCTTTTCCCCGGACACGGCCAAGCCACGCACGGCTAGGCGTGGGAGGGGGTCGAAACCCCCCCGTTAGCTCGGGTCCGTGGTGTCGCTACACACCAAACGCCTGCTTGCGCAGACGCCCCTGCGGGGATTATTATCAATCTACATTTTGTTACACTAAATCCTTGTTTTACACCTTCCCTTCCGCATGTGCCTTAACTTCATGTGCTGTTTTACAAGTTACAATGAGCTGTATACATCGTGGTTATCTGCGAATAAGACAATATCCTTATAACATAAACCTGGAAGCTGCTGCTCTTGAGTCACACTCACGTGTTAGTTTGGCATATGGAAACCAGTGACGCTTCATTCTCACTTTTTTCCATCTTCACCATGTATAACATGAATAACAGCTGAGACAACGGACATTCCTGCCTCAGCCTTTCTCTTATATCAATGTTCTCTTTGCTACTTACTTTTTCTCATTTCACGCAGACTATAATTTCTCGGTGCATCTTCCACACACGCATACAGTCATTACGTATGCCAGCTTCTTTCAATATAGTGATGAAGATTTCCTAATTAACGTTTTGATGCACCCCAGAGATGTCTAGAAAAGCCACGCTTAATAATGTTTCATATTCTAATAGATATTTCTATACACTGTGTAAGAACAAATGGGTCATCCTCTAAACGCCTGCCGATTTGGAATCTGAAGGTTGTTCCGAAATACTGTTATCTTCTACCCATGTTTATATTTTTTATTTCATTGCTTGCATCGTCAACCTTTATAATACCGATGTAATGGCCAGTTGTCTACATGAGCAAATGTTATTTTCCTCTGCCCTGCCTTTATAAATTAAGTGCTGGTTTGTGTAAGCAATTGTGTGTATGCGTGCGACTGGAACACATTGACAGTGCACTTGTAAAGCTTGTCAGATGATGATGATGATGATGATTAGTGGGGTTTTGTGGCGCAAGGGCCATGGGTGGCCAAAGAGCGCCATGTCTATTATGTGGTGTTAGCGATGACCAATGATTACGATGACCGGGTGTATTGTGGCTGTATAGAGGCCTAAAATCACGTGCTTTAAAGAAGCGTAAAAGATGTGTATACAGTATAAAATTATGGCAGTGATAAGTGGTGTGATCTATGGGTGTGGGATATATGACGAGTGAGCATGGTATTTACAAGTGGGAGGCAGGATAACTGCACGAATGCCTCCTCAAGGCCTTTGAGCCCAAAGGCCGGGAGGCAGGTGCTTCCTTTGAGAGTTACCGCAGCAACAGCCTCAATCATGAGGCCGCGCTACGAGCGCCTGGAAAAATAACGTTGAAGTTATGGACATCTTTTAGAAATTCGAAGAGAGACTGATATTTAAAAAGTGGTTCTCTGCCAATGAACATATCGGGATGGAGTGGGAACTGCAGGTAGATTGATGAAAAATGCTTTTTTCTGAGAGTGTCAAGTTCCGTGCATTGCAGTAGGGTGTGGAGTACAGTTAGTGGATCGCCACAGTGATCACACAGAGGTGGATCGCCTCCGGACAAAAGATATGAATGTGTACTATGTGTGTGGCCTATCCTCAGTCTGCAAAGTGTAACTTCTGTGTAGCGTGACTTCGATACCGGCGGCCAATTATCGAGATGCGGTTTGACAACGTGTAGCTTATTTCTTGTCTGCATATCCCATGTTCTCTGCCAAAAGGCCCTGAGCTTTCTTTTGAGGAAGGGTTTTAAGTCTAATGGGGGAATAGCTACGAGTGTATGGGGGCTGTTTTCGTGGGCGGATACTGCTAGGTGATCCGCCAACACGTTGCCTGGAATCTCGCGGTGCCCTGGCACCCAGCACACTACAACATGTTGTTCGAGTGTGTATATCGTGCATAAAAGAGAGTACAGCGAGACAAGGACCGGGTTCTTGTGTTTTTTCAGTGTTTTTAAAGCTTTTACCACACTTAGGGAATCCGTGTAAATAACTGCCTTTTGTAGTTTTGATTGTCTTATGTGCTTAACAGCCGCAAGTATCGCGTAAGCTTCCGCTGTGAAGATACTTGAGTTTGGGTGCAGAATACCGGAATCGGAAAAGGATGGACCAACCGCTGCGTACGACACAGAAGTATTGGACTTTGAGGCGTCTGTAAAGAATTCTGGAGAAGTGTACTTGTGCTGGAGTTCGAGGAAGTGTGTACGGATGTGTGCAAGTGGCGCGTGCTTAGTAACTTCCATGAAAGAAACATCACAATCTATAAGCTGCCACTGCCACGGCGGGAGATGTGGAGCGGGAGCCATTAGAGAGTGTTCGAGAAGTGGCACACCCGTTTCTACAGCTAGGCCCCTCACGCGAAGCGAGTAGGGCTGTGTCATCGAAGGACGGTTGTCAAAAAGGGCAGAGCTGGACAAATCATTGATTGTGGAGTGTGAGGGGTGTTCCTTGTAGGCGTTCACCTTCAGAAAATATACAAATGATAGGTATGATCTCTGTAGGTGGAGCGACCACTCGTTCGATTCGGCGTAGAGGCTTTCTACGGGGCTAGTTCGAAAGGCGCCCGTAGATAGTCGAATGCCTAGATGGTGGACAGGGTCAAGCATCTTTAGGGCGCTTGGCGTCGCAGATTGATAGATTATTGCCCCGTAGTCTAGGCGAGTGCGTATGAGGCTCTTATACAAGTTCAACAGACACTTCTTGTCACTACCCCACGTAGTGCGTGACAACACTTTTAGAACATTCATTGTTTTTATGCATTTGTTTTTTAAATATTTAATGTGTGATACGAACGTAAGCTTACTATCCAGGATAAGGCCTAAGAATTTGTGTTCCGTCTTCACGGAGAGATGTTGACCATGCAGGTCAATATCTGGAGCAGGATGAAGGCCTCTCTTTCGAGAGAACAGGACACAGGTGCTTTTTTGAGGATTAAGACTAAAACCATTCTCATTTGCCCATTTGGAGATCTTGTTCAGCCCTAGCTGGACCTGCCGCTCACACATGGAAAGGTTGCACGATTTAAAACCGACCTGGACATCGTCGACATATGTGCAGTAAAACATATTTCGTGGAATGCAAAGACGCAAGGAATTCATTTTGATAATAAAGAGTGTACAGCTAAGTACACCTCCCTGTGGCACTCCAGTTTCTTGAAGGAATGGTATTGATAGAACATTTCCTACTCGGACACGGAACGTACGATCCGACAAGTAGCTCTCTATTATATCTAGCATTCTACCACGTACACCAAGGTGGGACAGGTCTCTTAATATTCCAAAGCGCCATGTGGTGTCGTAAGCCTTTTCCATATCGAGGAACACAGAAAGGAAGAACTGCTTGTGTACAAAAGCGTCACGGATTTGTGCCTCGATACGTAACAGGTGGTCGGTCGTGGATCTACCCTCGCGAAATCCGCACTGGTACGGGTCAAGTAGATTGTTTGTTTCCAGGAAATGTTTAAGACGGCGGTTTATCATCTTTTCAAAAAGTTTGCACAGGCAGCTTGTTAGTGCGATTGGCCTGTAGCTCGTAACGGAGGATGGATCCTTGCCCTGTTTTAGAATAGGAATGACAATGGCCTCTTTCCAAGACGAGGGGATTTCGCCAGAAAACCAGATAGCATTGTATAAGGAAAGTAAGGTTCTTTGCGTTTCGGCAGGTAGGTTTTTCAGCATGTCGTATACCACACGGTCAGAACCTGGGGCGGAATTACTGCAGCTGTTAAGCGATACCTGGAGCTCAGCTAAGCTGAAGGGTTGGTTGTATGCCTCGTGTTTTGTACATTTCCGCTCTAGTTTTTGTTTTTCTATTCTTGTTTTGTACCGTTGGAAGACTTCAGAGTAATGCGCGGAACTAGACACTTGTTCGAAGTGTGCGCCGAGGAAGTTTGCCTGGTCTTCCAAGGTGTCGCCTTGTGTGTTTACTAGAGGAAGTGAATGTACTTGCCGCCCTGCTACCCTACTAACCATGTTCCAGACTTTAGCTTCCTGTGTGTACGAATTGATCCCCGTTAAAAACTTCTCCCAACTTTCTCTTCTTGCCTGTCGGCGCGTTCTCCTGCCTTGAGATTTTATGTTTTTAAAACTGTCAAGGTTCTCGGCTGTCGGAGAGTCCCGAAGCAACCTCCATGCTTTGTTTTGTTTTTTGCGCGCCTTCCGGCATTCATTGTTCCACCATGGGACCCGTCGTTTGCCAGACAGTCCACTTGTTTGTGGGATACATTTGGTGGCAGCATTAATCAGAAAAGCTGTGAAGTAGTCTACAGCTGCACCTATGCTTAAATCACACATGTCTGTCCAACTTAAGAGAGCAGTCTTACGAAACTGTTCCCAGTCGGCTTTGTCAATGTGCCATTTGGGAACCTGTGGGGGACATTCATTTACTATTTGTGTGCTCAGAACAATAGGAAAGTGGTCACTTCCGTAAGGGTTATTAATGACTTTCCATTTAAGTAAGGGTAGAAGCGATGGAGATGTAATGCTGAGATCTATAGACGAGTATGTATTGTTAGCGAGGCTATAATATGTTGGATCTTTCAGATTCAACAGGCAAGCGCCCGAAGAGAAAAGGAATTGTTCAATTAGACGACCTCGCGCATCGCACCGAGAGTCGCCCCATAGACTGCTATGTGCATTGAAGTCCCCAAGCACCAGGTATGGTTCTGGTAGTTCATCTATTAAGGACTGGAACTCATGTTTGTGAAGGTGGTAGTGTGGAGGTATGTAGAGAGAGCAAATGGTTACGAGTTTGTTTAAAAGAACCGCTCGAACAGCCACTGCCTCCAGGGACGTTCGGAGCGGTAAATGTGTGCACGCTACTCCTTGATTTACTATAAGAGCTACACCACCGGATGACGCGATGGCATCATCCCGGTCCTTTCTGAATATGACATATTGGCGTAGAAAATTCGTGTTCTTGGTTTTTAGGTGTGTTTCTTGTACACACAGCACTTTTGGTGAGTGTTCATGTAGCAGCTCTTGGATATCGTCGAGGTTTCTTAGTAGGCCTCTGACGTTCCATTGTAGAATTTGTGTCTCCATTTTGAGTGTAAATTAGTGCTGTGTGTACTGGAAGAACTATTGCCTTAAGTCACAGAGCCCTTTTCAGGCCCTGTGATGCGGGTTTTTCCTTTTTTGGCGCGCTCCAACGAGCTGCGCCGTTCCTTCGGCGCTTGGGACGCCGTTGGACTTGCCATTGTATCCATCGCCTCAGTAGAGACGCTGGATGCCCGCTCGCGGCTAACGCGCACGGGTGTCAGAGTTTTGGGGCTTTCTGCCTGAACAGAAGGCCCTGGGCCTGCAGATCCGGAGGCCTGCATGCCCGTTGGTTGCGGAGCAGCCCGGGCTGCTTCCGCTGAGGGGGCGGATGGCGCTACCGCCCGTCCACTGTGCGTGGTACGTGCGGCCGCCGCGAACCTTTGTGGCACTGCCCCCTTGCGTGCCACGTCCGCGAATGTAGGACCCTGTGCGAAGGAAAGGCGTTTGCGCGCCTCCTTAAACGAGATATTTTCAGTTACCTTGAGTGTAATTATTTCTTTCTCTTTTTTCCATGAAGGACAGCTACGAGAGTATGCTGGGTGAGTACCTTCGCAGTTTGCACAAAGGGGAGTTTCCACACAGTCGTCTGCAGGGTGATCGTGTGAACTGCACTTGGCACATGTTTGACGGCCGCGGCAGCTCTGAGAGCCGTGACCGAAACGTTGGCACTTAAAGCAACGGCGAGGGTTGGGTATATAAGGTCTGACCTTTAGCTTCAGGTAGCCTGTTTCGAGATACTCTGGTAGGGTGCTTGTCGAAAATGTGATAATCAGGTGTTTTGTCGGGATTTCTTTGTCGTCACGTCTGATTTTAATTCGCTGTACGTGTGTTACATGCTGTTCATTCCAGCCCTCAAGGAGCTCACTCTCAGTCAAGTCGAGCAGGTCTTGGTCAGATACTACACCTCGGGAGCTGTTGAGGGATCGGTGTGGTGTAATAGAGACAGGGGTGCTTCCAAAAGAGGCAAGTTTTGAAAGTTTTTCATACTGGGTCTTACTTTGAACTTCTAGCAAAAGGTCCCCACTAGCCATTCTTGTAGCCTTATAGCCTTGACCGAGTGTATTGGTGAGGCATTTCGATACAACGAAAGGAGAGATGGTTCTTGCGTTCTTGTCGAGTGTTTCGCAGTGTATTACGTGGAAGCGTGGAAAAATTTCTTTGGGTTTGAGCAAGGCATTCAGAGTCTCTTCGGTGCGACCTCTCTTTGTGAGAGGACGATCATTCAGTCGAGGAAATGAGGTTGAGGCCATATATTAAGTATAGTTTCGGCAGCCATGCCAGCCGCCCACCATGGAGCCCAACATGGGGACGCGACAGCACTTATATTGATATAAAGCATGCCTACGCCAGCTGTACACAGCTACTATAACCAAATATAATGCGCCCAAGAGAGGGCACATACACAAGGTTAACCCTCGCCGCCAAGAAAAACGGAAGTAAATGGAAGAGAGGAGAGGACAGGAAAGATTAAAAGTGAGAAGGAAAGACGAAGGTGAGGGGAGAGAGAGACAGGAAAAGGCGACTGCCGAATTCCCCTGGGTGGGTCAGCCCAGGGGTGCCGTCTACGTGAAGCCGGGGCCAAAGGGGTGTGTTGCCTCTGCCGGGGGGCCTTAAAGGTCCAATCACCCGGCGTCGGCTCAACCCCCAGGATCCCCTTTTCCCCGGACACGGCAATGCCACGCACGGCTAGGCGTGGGAGGGGGTCGAAACCCCCCCGTTAGCTCGGGTCCGTGGTGTCGCTACACACCAAACGCCTGCTTGCGCAGACGCCCCTGCGGGGTAAAGCTTGTCAGCTTTAAAAAGATGTGTCCCTTTGCACTCCCCCACCTCCTTTCACACCTCTTAGTGTCGTCTTCGCATCACATTTAGAAAATTTGTACGTCTGTTCAGAGTTTACCTTGTGCCATGTAATATTGTAATGTATTACCGTAACCTATTTGTGCCTTTATGTGGAAAAAAAAAGCACTGCATTGGCTAAGCTACCCAAGTTTTATAAGGTCTCTATGCTGTGGAAGTAGTGCTTAATATTATTCTGCTTTATTCTGTTTCATGTATTTTATACTAGCTTAATTTACTAAATGCAAGTGTCGGTACTTGCAGCACAGTGGATACCTCAGTAATTGCTGCGAAGAGGGCATTGCTACTGTCGGAGCTACATTTCTTGCTCATTAAACCTGCAGATCTTGCGTTTACTGTTTTGAGGTAGTGCGATACAGTAAACTACTGGCTTGGCAATGAAGCCGCGCTGCTGTTTTTGTGCTTGCTTGTAAAATGCATTCGTGAAATCTTTTTTTTTTTTTTTTTGAGGTGGTGCGCAGCAGCATGGAGCTGTAGCAACACCTCTGCAGCTTTTTGAAGAAGTCTGGGAAGATTTGACTACTAAAACTAGTGTTTCAGAATAATGCACAGCTTATACGTAATGAATGAATGCGTGATGCATGTGAAGAGATTTCTTGCATTTAAAAATATTCGTGACCTTTTTGATAATGTCTGTGACTATAGGTCATCAGTAGAGAATCTGTAGGAACATATCGGATCTCAGTGACATCACTCTTACATTCTGGTGCGACAGTTAAGTTCTAGACCCACCTGCATTGCTCTGGGGAGATTGTTTCACTGCTCAGCATGAGGTAGTGATTGTGATTCGAGCCACTGCAGTCGCATTTTAATTAGGGCAAAATATCACTTCGGTTTAAACATTGATTTTGATTAATTTTGATCTGTTTGATATTTGGCCTAATATATCTGGCAGTGAAATCTTGTGAAGACAATTGTCTGACATCATATCCACAAAATAATTGACTTGCTTTAAGACTTCTGCAGTTATGGAACTTTTGTTTGTTACGTATAAAACAGTGTAACTCCGTATGGAGGGGTTTTGTCAAGATAACATTTAAGAGCTTGTTTTGCAGAAATTCCAATGTCGGCATCAATGTTGTTGGTTGTAAGCTAAACATTAGTGTTCGTGATTGAAAATTTGAGATGCATACGACTGAAGAAATTAATAAAAAATCTTCGGTTTGAGTGGGAATCAAACTCGGGACTTCTTCATGGCAAGCAGGTGTTCGACCCTAGAGCCATGGCTGTGCTCAAAATTGCTTAAGAAACAGCACTATGTGAATACAGCCGCCGACCGGTTTTCTGGTCCTGGCGGTTACTGCAAAATAGTCCAAAAACTCAGTCCGATAAAGTTGTTAATACATGAAAATGAAGTTTCTTTGGATTAGGGCAGCCTAATAAAATACCCAATAATGCCCTGCTTCATGCCACGCTTGGGGACAAGCAGATTTGGTTGTATTTCAGCTATGGTAACATCGTCAGTGTGCTGGCAATGGATATTTTTCACGGGCGCCTTCTGCGCATGCGCACCGGAAACACTTCGACGGCGCCACCCCGAAACATTTTTGGTGGCTCGTGGCCTTTGAAACCGGTCGGCACGCCATCTTGGAGGCCATGGATGCGAAATAACGCACAAGCTCCCAAGCTGTCGCCTTGACCGAAAAGTCCCCAAATATGCTTTTGGCTCACGCCGCTAGGGATGCTGTACCTATCGTGACAAAGGTCCATTGCTGCCGCCGACCGTTGCAGGTGGCACAGTTGGTGGCTCCATGGCATTAAGCTAACAATACTTGACACCCGTCACAAAAAGATGCACGCAACGTCTCGCCTGTTTCTTGGGATTTTAAATAACACGGTACGTTTTGATGAAGGCGAAATGGTTGAGGCTTGTGGCACAGCACACGAGCCTTCACCATTTCGCCCCCATTGAAACTCTACTGCTGCAGCCGCAATCGAACCCGCGTGTTTTAGGTCAGCAGCCGAGCACTGTAAGCACTGAGCAACCGCAACAGCAGAGAACACGTGACGCGCTTGACAGCTCAAAAACATTTGACACACCACCTACACGACCACATGTGAAATGACAACTGGAAAAAGAAACGCACTTAACAAACAAAACAAAAGAAAGTTCCACCGCCACATTAATCATGACGATAAGGCTAACTGAAAAAGGAAAGTTGGGTCCCCTAAAACATTTTGAAAGGCATGGAAGATCGGACACGGCCTCCGAAACTGGAAGACTGTGCATGCTCAGCGGCATCAAAACCGGCCACTGGAAGCCAAACTTTACCATGGCAGCCGAAAATCCAACATGGTGGCTTTCAAAATCAAGTGGCATGGCTCACAACGAATGATTTAGGCCAAAAATCAAACTTTAGGGCATCGATTTGTCGTAAAATCGGTCGCAAAAATGCATTAGTTCTATGGGAACCTTGACTGTGCATTTATGAAGATCAAGGTATCCAACAGGTCCGAATTTTCAGAGTCCAAAAAATCCGCTGGTGACTGTGGTGGGTACCTGGCCAACTTGCAAAATGAAGAATCGTGTCATAGTGGGCACTTCACAAGCGTACTTGCGGTAGGCATTCTAGGATAGTTTGAAAGGGCCAATTTACAGGCGCGCAGACATTCCTTTTCTTGCGGCACGGGTTAAGTGTCCACCAGGAAGTGAAACCACGCTATGCTCAGATACAAGTCAAGAGCAGTGCGGCTTTTCGCCGTCAAAGGACCCCCCTCATGATGATGATGATGATATGTGGTGTTTAATGGCGCAAGGGCCAATTGATGGCCAAAGAGCGCCAGTTCATGAGACAAAGGATGTGAGCAATGGTTGCGGTAAGTAGCTGTAAAGGGGCCTTAAAATTCCTCGCGCTAAAGGCGGGTAAAACATATATATATATATTAAAATCATGAGAGTGACGTGAAATATGTGCAGTGGAATTAATGACAAGTGGTCGCAAGAATAAAACTATGAAGATATGACATCAGCACCACTGCCTCGTCAATGCCCTTTAGTCCAAGGGCCGCGAGGCAAGTGCTATCTTTAACGTATTCACCGCAGCAGCGACCTCTGTTTAGAGGCCGTGCTACGGATCACCTTGATATATGACATGAAAACTATGTACATCGTTTAAAAATGCAGACAATGACTGGTATGTAAAAAGCGGGTCCCTACCTATGAACATTGAAGGATGAAGTGGAAATTGCTGTTGGTAGGGAAATGAAAAGTGCTTTTTTCTGATACCGTCGAGTTCCTTGCACTGGATAAGGATGTGAAGGACAGTGAGTGGCTGGCCACATCTATCACACAAAGGTGGCTCGCCACCGGACAGAAGGTGTGTGTGTGTACTGTATGTGTGACCAATCCTAAGTCTGCAGAGTGTAACTTCTGTGTGGCGTGATTTCGATACTGGCGGCCAATTACCCAGATGCGGTTTGACAACGTGTAGCTTATTTCGTGTATGCGTATCCCATGTGGTCTGCCAAAAGGCTCTGAGCTTTCTTTTCAGGAAGTGTTTTAGGTCTAATGGGGGAATAGCTAAGGATGTATTGTGACTGTTTTCGTGGGCAGATGCTGCTAGCTGGTCCGCTAACACGTTGCCTTGAATCTCGCGGTGCCCTGGCACCCAGCACACTACGACATGTTGTTCAAGTGCGTAGATCGTGCTTAAAAGAGAATACAGCGAGACAAAGATGGGGTTTTTGTGTCTTTTCAGAGTTTTTAAAGCTTTTACCACGCTTAGAGAATCTGTGTAAATAACTGCCTTTTGTAGTTTTAATTGATGAATGTGTTTAACGGCCGCAAGTATCGCGTAAGCTTCTGCCGTGAAGATACTTGATTCAGGGTGTAGAATACCGGAATCCATAAAGGATGGCCCAACGGCTGCGTAAGACACAGATGTATCGGACTTTGAGGCGTCTGTAAAGAATTCTGCACAAGTGTATTTGTGTTGTAGTTCAAGGAAGTATGTACGGATATGTGCAATAGGCGCGTGTTTCGTTACTTCCATGAAGGAAAGATCGCAGTCTATAAGCTGCCACCGCCACGGCGGTAGTTGTGCAGCGGGAGCCAATAGACAGTGTTCGAAAAGTGGCACACCCGTTTCCTCAGCTAAGCCCCTCACACGAAGTGAGTAGGGCTGTCGCACCGAGGGACGGTGGTCGAAAAGGGCAGAACTGGATAAATCATTTATTGTAGGGTGTGAGGGGTGTTCCTTGTCTGCGTTCACTTTGAGATAGTATAGAAACGACATGTAGGATCGCTGCAGGTGGAGCGACCACTCGTTCGATTCGACGTAGAGGCTTTCCACGGGGCTGGTGCGAAAAGCACCCGTAGAAAGACGAATACCCGAGTGGTGGACAGGGTCAAGCATCTTCAGCGCGCTTGGTGTCGCAGACTGATATATTATCGCCCCATAATCTAGGCGCGTGCGTATGAGGCTTTTATAAAGATTCATCAGACACTTCTTGTCACTACCCCACGTAGTGCGTGACAATACCTTTAAAATATTCATGGTTTTTAAGCACTTGTTCTTTATATACTTTATGTGTGATATGAAGTTTAGTTTCGTGCCTAGAATTACGCCGAGGAATTTATACTCCGTTTTCACAGGTAGCCGCTGACCATGCAGATCAATGTCTGGATCGGGATGTAGGCCTCTCTTTCTTGAGAATAATACGCAAGTACTTTTTTGCGGGTTAAGGCTGAACCCGTTCTCATCTGCCCATTTGGTTACCTTGTTTAAACCAAGTTGCACCTGCCGCTCGCACATTGACTGGTTGCAAGATTTATAACCGATCTGCACGTCGTCGACATATGTGCAATAAAACATATTCCGTGGAATACACAGACGTAGGGAATTCATTTTTATAATAAACAGTGTGCAACTCAGGACACCACCTTGCGGCACTCCAGTTTCCTGGACAAATATTCGGGACAAGACATTACCCACTCGAACACGGAACGTGCGATTGGACAAATAGCTTTCGATTATAGTCAACATCTTTCCTCGGACACCTAAGTGGGATAGGTCTCTTAATATTCCAAAGCGCCATGTGGTGTCGTAGGCCTTTTCCATATCGAGGAACACCGAAAGAAAGAATTGCTTGTGAACAAAAGCGTCGCGAATTTGTGCCTCGATACGGATAAGGTGGTCAGAGGTAGATCTACCCTCTCGAAAACCGCACTGGTATGGGTCAAGTGATTTGTTTGCTTCGAGGAAATGTATCAGTCGGCGGTTTATCATCTTTTCAAAAAGTTTACACAGGCAGCTTGTCAGTGCAATGGGCCGGTAGCTCGCAACGGAGGATGGGTCCTTGCCCTGTTTTAAAATAGGAATAATAATGGCTTCTTTCCAGGCCGAGGGGATCTCACCGGAAAACCAAACAGCATTATATAGGGAAAGGAGGGTTTTTTGTGTTTCGGATGGCAGGTGTTTCAACATTTCATATACAACACGGTCGGAGCCTGGGGCGGAATTATTGCAGCAATTAAGCGATGCTTGTAGCTCAGCAATGCAGAAAGGTTCATTGTATGCTTCGTGTTTTGTAGACTTGCGCTCTAGTTTCTGTTTTTCGATTCTTGTTTTGTATCTTTGGAAAGCTTCACTATAGTGCGACGAGCTCGACACCTGTTCGAAGTGTGAACCTAGGAAGTTCGCCTGGTCTTCCAAGCTGTCGCCTTGTGTGTTTACTAGAGGAAGTGAATGTGCTTGTCTGCCTGCTACCCTGCTAACCATGTTCCAGACTTTGGCCTCCTGTGTATATGAATTAATGCCCGATAAAAACTTCTGCCAACTTTCCCTTCTTGCCTGTCGGCGCGTTCTCCTGCCTTGGGACTTTATATTCTTAAAACTGTCCAGATTCTCGGCTGTGGGAGATTCCCGAAGCAGCCTCCATGCTTTATTTTGCTTTTTGCGCGCATTTCTACACTCAGTGTTCCACCACGGCACACGTCTTTTCCCGGGCAGTCCAGATGTTTGTGGGATGCACTTATTTGCTACATCAATCAAAAAAGCAGTAAAGTATTCTGCAGCTTCATCCACGCTTAAAGCACACATGTCGGTCCAACTTAAGAGAGCCATTTTATGAAACTGTTCCCAATCTGCTTTGTCGATTTGCCATTTGGGAACCTGTGGAGGACATTCATTCGCTATCGGTGTGCTCAGAACTATTGGAAAGTGGTCGCTTCCATAAGGGTTATTAACGACTTTCCATTTGAGTAGAGGTACAAGTGATGGAGATGTGATGCTGAGGTCTATAGACGAGTACGTATTGTTGGCAAGGCTATAATATGTTGGCTCTTTTTTATTCAAGAGACATGCGCCGGAAGAGAAGAGGAACTGTTCAATTAGACGACCTCGAGCATCGCACCGAGAGTCACCCCATAGACCACTATGTGCATTAAAGTCCCCAAGGACCAGATACGGTTCCGGAAGTTCATCCATTAAGGACTGGAATTCATGTTTATTCAGTGGGTGATGCGGAGGTATATAAAGAGAGCAAATGGTGACGAGTTTGTTCAGAAGAACCACTCGAACAGCCACTGCCTCAAGGGACGTTTGGAGTGGTAAGTGTGTGCACGCTACTCCTGGATTAACGATCACTGCTACACCACCGGATGACGCGATGGCATCATCCCGGTCCTTTCGGAAAATAATGTAACTGCGTAGAAAGTTAGTGTATTTGGATTTTAAGTGTGTTTCTTGTACACACAGCACTTTTGGTGTATGTTTGTGTAAAATTTCTTGGATATCGTCGAGGTTTCTCAGCAGTCCTCTGACGTTCCATTGTATAATTTGGGTTTCCATATTGGAAGCAAAGTGGTGCTGTGTGTACGAAAAGATGTGGCTGTGGTTTCAGTGGCAAGTTGGAGCTCAAGTAACAGGACCATCCTCGGGCCCCGTTATCGGCTTTTTCGTTTTCTTTGCGCGCTCCAAGGAGCTACGCCGTTCTTTCGGTACCAGGGGTACCGGAGTTGTGTCCATTGCCTCGTTTGAGACACTGGACGCCCGCGTGTGCGGGCTGGTTGTTCGTTTTTCCGACCTCGCCTGGCGAGGCGTGGTCGTTTGACCCGACGACCCTGGAGTCGCCTGGATCAGTGGCTTGGTAGGTGGAGCAGTCTTGACTGCTGCCACCACGGGAACAGGCGGGGCAGCCTTGGCTACTCCTACCGCGGGGGCGGGTGGCCGTCGCCCCAGCACACTGTGCGTGGCATGGGCGACTGCCTGTGGCCGTTGTAGTGCTGCCCCCTGTTGCACTACATCGGCAAATGATGGTTTGTGAGGAAAAGCTCGTGAAACACGTTGTCGCGCTTCCCGGAAGCTTATATTCTCTGTCACCTTGATTGTGAGGACTTCTTTTTCTCTCTTCCACGCTGCGCATGCTCTGGAGTATGCGGGATGGGCGCCATCGCAGTTCGCACAATGGGCCTCCGATTCAGTCTTGCAGTCATCGGTTGAGTGTCCTGTAGTGGCGCACTTTGCGCAAGTGAGCTGCCCTCGGCAGCTTTGGGACGCGTGGCCAAATCTCTGGCACTTAAAACAGCGCCGGGGATTTGGGATATATGCTCTCACACGTAGTTTTAGATAGCCTGTCGCGACTGTTTCCGGGAGTGTACTCGAGCCAAATGTGAGAATTAGATGTCTGGTAGGAAGTTCCTTGTCGTTGCGCCTGATTTTGATACGCTGCACATGTAAAACATTTTCATTTTTCCACCCATCAAGCAGTTCTTCGTCTGTGAGATCCACGAGGTCGTCGTCTGAGACTACACCTTTCACTGTGTTCATGGTTCGATGCGGTGTAACGGATATGGGCCAATCCCCAAACACTACTAGGTTGTTGAGTTTCTGGCACTGTGATCTGTCCTTAACTTCGATTAATAGATCCCCGCTTGCCATTTTGGTGGCTTTGTAACCACTGCCAATGGCGTCAGTTAGGCATCTGGAGACCAAGAACGGTGAGATGTTGGTGGCTTTCTTTTCGGTGCTTTCGCAGTGAATGACGTGGTATTTGGGGAAGTTGTCTTTCTTTTCCACGAGGGAATCTCGGCTTACATCGGTGCGCCACCTTTTCGGGGGGCGATCAATGGAGAAAGGGTTTGGTGATCCCATGAGAAGAGGTTGTTGTTCGGCAGCCATGCCAGCCGCCCACCATCGAGCCCAACGAGGGGACGCAGCGAGACACGGAAGGAAACGCGGACGTCAGCTGTACATGGCCACTATAACCAAATATGGTTTACCCTAGGTTGGATAACCACACAAGGTTAACCCTTGCCGCCAGGAAAAGTGAAATAAAGGAAGAGAGGAGTAGACAGGAAAGATCAAAATAAGAGAGAAAGACGAAGACGTGAGTAGAGAGAGAGAGATAGGAAAAGGCGACTGCCGATTTCCCCTGGGTGGGTCAGCCCAGGGGTGCCGTCTACGTGAAGCCGGGGCCAAAGGGGTGTGTTGCCTCTGCCGGGGGGCCTTAAAGGTCCAATCACCCGGCGTCGGCTCAACCCCCAGGATCCCCTTTTCCCCGGACACGGCAAAGCCACGCACGGCTAGGCGTGGGAGGGGTCGAAACCCCCCGTTAGCTCGGGTCCGTGGTGTCGCTACACACCAAACGCCTGCTTGCGCAGACGCCCCTGCGGGGAAGGACCCCCCTCCAGCCAATAGTATCGCCGTTTCATGATGACTCTGCGGCAGACTGCCTTTGTGCTGTGCTTAAAGGGGCCCTGCAATTTCCAAGTAGCCATGGAGTGGATTCACTATAGGAGCTTATTGCCTCATGAATTCACCACCGCAAAAACTTTTAGAATCCATTCAGTACGAGCGGAGTTACGAAGATTTGTCGCACGCTGCAATAGACCTTTTTCAAGCAATCCCAGAGCACTCCGCGGGCGCGCGTGTAGGTATTACCGAGCAGATGTATACCGGATGTAGCATTTAAGCGACATGCGAGTTATCACGTGCCGATATATGCAGTCAAAACGTGCTATCGTGAGCAATGTGAGCTGGAACACCGGATTCGTATTTATTCAATGATTACTTGTTCACAAGCCACTATGGCATTTAATGCCATAGCAGCTCGTGACCGGGTTTAACCAAACTGTAGAGAGGTGTTACAGTGCTCAGGTATACAGCTGATTATTTGCTTTTAATTGACAAGTCACACGCTGTACAAAGAAGTGAGCGCATTCTAAATGTGCCCAAGAAAAAAGGGATGGGACTAGAATTCACTTGCGAGATGCCTTGCTCTGATAATTTGCAGTTTCTTGATACATGCTTTTAAGTTTCACTGCGGAGCATGTTTGCGGGCTGTATATATCCCGCGTTCAGCGAAATAGTTGTTTAATTTTGCGTCAGCGCAATCAAATATTGTTAAACGAGGAATTGTAATGTCATGATTACGTGCGGCATTGGAAAAAAAAACTTGCACACATAAGATGAGCAGTAGTTTCCAGCTGCAAAGAGGCTGGATATCCTGCGTATCGTTGTATCGGTTTGCGAAAATCTGTTCACATGGCAAAGAAAGATTAATATGGACGCCCTCCATCCGTAAATAATGAACGAACTAGAAATATTGCAGTTATTCCACATATGTATAAGAAGTCGCATGGCCTGAAGAACATAGGGAAGCGATGTGAGGGTGAATGTCGTGTTTGCCGCCCCAAATAATCTTATAGTCGCATTAAGGTCGCAGGGGTCTGCGGTGGGCAAAGAAAAATGCGGTCAGAGGCATGCCAATTGTTTTGTAAATTGTGTAGGAGTTAACCACAAATTTCTCTTTCATGTGTCCACACACGGCCACCTGGATCGGGGCGCGCGGCGGTGTTGCTCCGGCCGTCCCATTCGGCGCGCGCCCCTTTGAAAAAATGTAATTGAGGTAGTTCAGCCGCGCGCCGCGACGCGGCGCTCTTCTCCTACCCCCTTGGAAAAAGCGCTAGAAGGATGGAAAAAGCGCTAGAAGGTAGCAACATTGGATTTAATTTGTCACACAAACAGGTCGGCACGATGGTTGAGCAGAAGCTTCCAGGTCTATTTTATGCTGATGATATTGTCTTATTTGCGGACAGTCAAGATGATATACAGCGACTGGCAGATATATGCGGAAGGGAATGTGAGGCTCTAGGACTAGGATTTAGTGCAACAAAATGTGGATTGATGGTATTCAATGATCACGAAGACCATGCGGTCTTCATACAGGGCCAAAAAATACCGAGGGTAAGCGAGTACAAGTACCTCGGAGTATGGGTAAATGAAGGGGATAGATATATGGAGGTACAAGAGAAAGCGGCGGTAGCAAAGGGAAAGAGGAATGCTGCAATTATGAAGCACAGAGCTTTATGGGGATACAATAGGTACGAGGTGCTTCGAGGGCTGTGGAAGGGTGTGATGGTCCCGGGGCTTACATTTGGGAACTCAGTGATTTGCATGAAGTCAGAGGTACAATCAGGAATGGATGTAAATCAAAGGATGGTGGGCCGCCTCGCGTTGGGCGCTCACGGGAAGACGACAATTGAGGCTGTAAAGGGTGATATGGGATGGACAGGCTTTGAAGTGAGGGAAGCTCAGAGCAAAATGAGATTCGAAGAGAGGCTGAGGAAAATGAAGAAGAGTAGATGGGCAGAGAAGGTTTTCAGGTATTTGTATAGAAAAAGCGTTGACACGCAGTGGAGAAAGAGAACTAGGAGGCTCACCAGTAAATATACGGCTAGCAGTGCGGGCGATATGGCAACAGGGAGCATTAAGCGGAAGGTCAGGGAGGCGGAGAGGACTTATTGGATGGCAGCGATGGAAAAGAAGCCGGCTCTGAGTAACTACCGAAAGGGAAAAAACGAAATAAGGAGGGAAAGGTTTTATGATAATTCAAGGGGAAGCGCTTTACTGTTTGAAGCAAGGTCGGGCTGCCTTAGAACGCGAAGGTATAAAGCGAGATTCAGTAACGAAGACGAACACTGTACATGCTGCGGGGGAACTAAGGAAACGATGGAACATGTACTGATTGAATGTGGCGATATTCACCCAGGTATACTTGTGGGCACGAGTCTACAGGAAGCCTTGGGTTTTAGGGACAACAATGGAAAGCTGAACACGTCCGCGATAGAAATAAGTAAGAGACGGTTAGAGTATTGGTGGCAGAAGAGTAGAGATAAAGTACAAAAATAAATAATGGGGGGGGAATAAGGTCATTCTGCCTTAAGAGGCAGAGAGATAGACCGTACGTGAATTTATAATTTTTTTTGGTATAATAAGATAGATTTAATCAATGTAGACAAGGTATTAGGCCAGCATGAGACAAGGAAGTTTTTTTTTTTCTTTTTTCTTCGAGCATGGTGGCAGACATGTCACCGCCCCGTTATAAAGGGGACGCTCATAGCATCCATCCATCCATCCATCCTTGCGGGTGATGCCGCGCTCGCCGCGCCGTAGACAGCCGCAGATGTGTTTGGAAAAATGCACACTGGACATTGTGCACGTGGTCACTGGAATCAAGGTACGCTGTTATGTATTATTAATCGGGCTTTACACAGTGGGTGTTGTTCTCTGTAGCATATTACCATCGAGATAGAGCCAAGCAGCGTGCTTAGGCGACTTCGTATGGCGCGGCGCGTTCATATCCCATGACCACGGCCGCTACATAAGTGCCATATGACACATGTATTGTGCCGAGTACGTGATTTGCCGTGCTTCTCATTCTTTCTTTTGGCGCTCGTTTCTCCCACGGCCGCCTGGACCGGAGCGCGCCATGCTTCTTTCTAAAGGAAATACATTTCGTCGTCGTCTGCACTGCATAGCTATCTTCTGCGGTCGAGCGCTGTCTTAAGAGCATCACGTTGCTGGAAAACTAAATTGCGGTAATGATAATGCTGTAGACGTTTTCACCTTGCCGATGGTAGGCAACATTTTGGTGGGCACGTCTTTTTGCATTGTGAAGTTCCCACGATACGACAGTGATGTGAATGAGACGTTCTTATTTAAGCGCAGGCCGCATGTAGGCGAATTTGAACGCGAAAGCGATGAGCGCGCGCTTGTCGCCTGCGAATTAGCTAAGGGTCGGTCGCGCAATGGCCACTTTCGTTTTGGTATCGCTTGTCGTTTTAGCGCGACAGCATGGAAGAACCCGTTTCGCAGTAATTCCGGTGTCGGCGGCGGTGTGTGTGTGTACGTTCGTGTGCGTCTGTGTATGCGCGCAGATATCGCTGTCGCATTTAACTCTTAAAGGCGAAGCTTAAGGGTCCCCCAATTTCCACCTCCATTATTGCGTGCATGTGGTTTGCCCTTTAAGATTCGAACTAATCTACCGGTTCGTTGGCTGAGCGGCTGCTGATAAGGCTTTCTGCGTCTAGCATATATGTTTTCATATGCATTTTCACATTGTCATACCACGTTGATTTCAGGCAAGTAATTTGTTTTTTAGTCTGCGTTGGGATTCCGTGTGTAATTTACCGTGTTTTTCAGAAACGTGCCGTACTGCTGCGTGCCTTACTGTAAGTCAACACCAAGGAATATTACGTTGCCTCGACGCCAAAGTGGCATTCCTTCCAGCAGGTAAAGCTCGCGCACTCAAGGCCGCAGCATCCCAAGGGAAATACGCCAACCTCCTTTAAGCAGCGGAACCAACCTTCGGATCGTTTCCGCTATTCTGGAAGCACTCAGAAAAAAAAGGAGTTTTTAATAAATCTCGTGCTTTCCTTCGCATGTATACTTCTTACTGATATGCTGCACTTAAGAACACCAAAACAATTTTCTTAAAAAGTGACTCACGGGTGTTTTCGCTTCGGTCACCATCATCACGACAAGGACTGCCGCACACACACAAAAAAAATAAAGAATATAGCGATAGCCGCCATCCATTCTTTTATGTGCTTTTTGTGAACGTGGCGGAAGTGCTATGCTAACCCACGGTTACTCTACAGCGATATCTTCAAGGCGCCGCTGTGCGCCGCAAACCTTCCCGCATAGAGCGCAAAGGAATGGAGGGGTAGTAGGCGCGCGCCGCGGTGCGGCGAAAGGAGTGGTCACGCCCCTTTCTGCAATTACACCTCCTCCGTCCGAATGGGACGGCCGGAGCAACACCGCCGCGCGCCCCGATCCAGGTGGCGGTGGTCCACATGTACATTGGCCAGACTGGTCAATGTATTAATGCGCGCCTCAGCGAGCATCGAAATTCATTGGATGGAGCCGTCTCATCTCGCATCGCTATGTCATTCATGAAAATGTAATCCCATCTTCGAAAGCACAGTAATTTTTTACCATCAACCTAATCAGACAACGGGAGAAATTTCGGGGGCATGTCATGTCACAAATAACGCCACACTGTGTCAGTCAGTTCACAAGTTCTCAGTTCACAAGGAATTCAACTTTATTAATCGACTGTAAGCACGCGCCTTGGTTGTTTGACTTTTTGTGGCTCTTTATGACACGCGCGACGCACTCCCATTTTTGTATATATGCTTTTTTCACGCGTGCAATAAACTTTCAGTTGTGTGTGAGCGCTGGTTTTTGCATTTCCTCCTTTGTACTGCTCCTTTCTTTTTTCGCTCTAAGTATTATTCCAACCTGTAGTTATAGCACCAACGAAGGTTAGTAGGCACTTATCGTTTGTTACATATATGGTGCGAGCGACGCAACTAATGTATCTCATTTCCCTAAATGCCGACTACACTTTCTAGTGTACTCTTTAAATATCAGTGCCTCACACTGTACTCGTCGACATTGCCGATGGACGTTGATTCCAAATGCATCTGCCAATCATAGACCGCTCCTGCACTGCATAGGCAACCGAGTTGTATTTTTTTTTCATTTATGCCGTAAGGCGCACTGGCGCCAAAATAAAAAAAAAACATGGTTGATCCCTCCGTCATAGGAATCGGAATAACACGAAAGTAAAGCGTGCCCTTACAGAAGTAACTGAATGTTTACTGTACATTGATATAAGGGGAGCTTGTAAAATGTATATTGATGTCTGGCAGCTAATGGCACCGTTTAACGTGTATGCACCCACTTTGATGATTGGTGGTAGATCTCCATCCCGACGACTAACGTCCATGTTAAATGATTAAACAAACCCTTGTGGTAGCTGCAGTAGTCAGCGGTGAAAGCGTAATCAAAGAAGGAGGTGTGATAGCCAGAAGAGCGTCACATATTGGACGCAGAACTTTGTCGCCATCTCGCGGCATGTTAAAATGTGATTGAACACGACGGCCGGACTAGAGGGAAACGGAAAGCACGTCGTGCCGCCCCGGTAGCCCGGCCGCGATTTTTCTCGGGGCGAGCGCGTGAGCGGGGAACGCGGTGTTACAGCCAGGTGTGGCAAGTGCGTGTCGCAGAGCTATTTTGGTTTAGATTAGAGTGATGCTATGAGCGAGGTCGGCGCTTCTACCATGCTTGGGCCAATGTTACCACCTCGCGGTGTGTTAAGGCATTGATAAAATTGAACTTCTATTGAAAACGCGCCAAATGGGACGGACGTGTAACGCGTTGCAGGTGCTAATCGCGGAGGCCATAGTAATGACGAATTAATTTAACTTACTGCTCCCAGAGGGCAACACCACCCCGCCGACCGGGAGAGTGGTAGATATAAAAGGCGCGTTTATAAAACCTCTAGAACCTTTTTTTTCTTACCCATCTATTCGTGTACATTTCTTCGACGTCATTTCCGTGACGGAAATACGTCATTGAAGTCTTGGTGTACTCCTGCATAAAACACTTTCGTGTTAATAAATAAAAGGTGACGCTTCTGAGCCGCTCAACTGGTCCAACAGTGGAACAGATAGAAATCGTCGAGAGGCCGTAGCAGCTAAACACTGAACTTCGTTATTGATTTGCGCAGTAACATGTTCCACCTTGCCAAATTCACTGTGTCTAAGAAGTCCTGGCACGGCGCAAGCGGACAGCTACAGCGCGAGGCCCGTGCGCTTGTAGCGGCGGATGCTGCGGCGTACACACATTTCCCGTGAGCGTTTGCACGCCCGTTGGTGGCGCTCGACGAAAGCGCTGGAAGCTAATCAGGGAGGGATGGCACGGGAAAGGAAAATATGTCACGAGCGCCTTGTGACCTTGAGCACTTCTCTTTTTTTTTCTTCGAATACGCAGAATTTGCAGTGCGATCACGTGTGCACGCGTGGACAAGTCGCAGCCTCCCACGGCGGGCCTCTGTAACGACCGAGCACGCCAGGCTCAAATCAGCCAATGGCTGATACAGTGGCTGTGACGAGTGATTTTTGAGCTTGTAGCGTCAATATTTGAGGGAAGAGAAAGGAATTTTTAGCTGACCGATTGGCAGTGTTTTCTGACTATGCTCATAAAGTGTTACAGGGCCCCTTTAAGAGAGGAATCACAAAGCAGCGTGTCAAAAGGTGTCGCAAAGTGGCCTCGACACCATTGGCTTGAGGGGAATCCTTTGGCAGGAAAGCTGCACTGCTCTTGACCATGGAGGAAGGAAAAACTAAGGAGAGGCCCTGACGTCACATTCGTGAAGCCTCCACATCGCAAACACCCGCATTGCCTCCTAGCGAAGGCACAGCGAAACATTTCGCGACTTCCGTCTCGATGTTTGCAAGCGCATGCGCGCATCGCGAAACTTTGCAGCCTTTTTGTTTGTTTGTTTGTTTTTTGCCGTGCGAGCGGTGTAGTCGATTCACGCATGCTGCTCTTTGTGTGTGTTCTTTAGGAAAGCTACGCAATGCCCAGCTGTTGCGTATACCCGGTGCAAATCGCGTGCACGCGGACAGTACCGGGTGTCACTTTTCATGTGTACGTATACGTTCGCTTCATTGCTGATCACTAAGGCATGGTATTTGCGTGCGAAGCTCTCGGATGTGCGCTCTGTTGCTTGTTACTCATTCTGTCAACTTAGAACTCATGTGAACTTTCGTTTTTGGGCGTCTGACGCGCCGTACATAACATGCGCTGAAGGCATCGTACGTTTTAGAGGCTGTGTCGTTCAACGAAAGGGCAATAAACTTTTGTTGTTATTATCGGACTACGTGATGTATGTATTGTTCGGTGTGCGCTCGCTGCGTGCTTGTGTTGTGTGCGCACTGGAATTACAAACTTTACGTGCACGATCGCCTATACAATTCAGCGGTGTCCTCTTTTCGACGTGAAGTTACGTCAACTATAGGTTGGCGTTGCGCCGCAACCGCTAATCGGGCAATCGGGCTACGAGAACGGAAAAGAGAGATCTAACGCCCAGTAGAACGCGTAAGTCACTGCTAGGTGAGTTCGAATACAATGATGCAGGGGCTGAATGTTTTTGATTACGGAACGTACCGGTACTTTCTGTACTGTTGCACAAAAACGCTCGCTCGGGCCTGCCACGCACGAACAGCCTGGTAAACGTCTGCTTGCAACGTTTTACTACGTGCAAACCGCACAATACGCGCTAAGTTTACGGCGGGACTACAAATCTGAGCAGAAGCGAACCACCGCGGAGAGCACGCCGCGGGGCGTCTGCTGTTTTGTTTGCCCCATACCGGTTTGTTTGCCCCATAAATCTGACGTCACTTCCGCCACACTTTTCGCAATGCATTGGGATACGATAGGGCCTCTCCTGAGTTTTCCTTCCTCCATGCTCTTGACACACTCGAATACGATGCTAAGAGGGTCCAATTACGCTATCATGTTCTGCCCTTAAAGGCGAAGCTCGAGTGTCCTCCAAATTTTCTTGAGTTACATTATAAAACTTTATTCATAGAGTGCACAATAGGCATTCTTTTTGACCTCCCGATGGATGCAGCCACTACGCGAGATTTTATGCAGCAATCACAGGACATGTCAGAGTTGGAAATGGATGGCATTCTGGTCAGAGTGCAAGGCATGTTGTCTGAGCACAATGGGACTAATATTGCACCTGCCGATTTGTGTGGCATGTTTGTAAACTCGTAAATATATTCACATTCAGTGAAATTGCATACTTGTATGCACTAAGACAATAAGAGAGGACTGCGTTGTATTTTTAGACGATTGAGCAGGTTAATCTAGCACAACAACAAATATAGCTGAATAAAGCACGGCTCATGGCTTACTGATCTGCCACTACCGATGTATTAATGTACTTTGGTATTTTATGTTTCAGGTTCACGCTGGCTCCGGCATTCTAATGAAAGCCGCAAAGCTTCGCGACATTATGCGGCGCCAAAATAAGATGAAAGTGGCGAGGGAAATGGCGAGATTCTTTTGGACGCCTGCAGAATTGCAGGAGAGGAGCCTGACAGGGCAGCCGTGCAGACGGCAGGCGGACAGCATGGGCAAGCTCTAGGCCACGCCACAGAAAGCGGATGCAATAATGAGTATGTTTTATGTTCTTTCTTTCCTGAAATAATAAACTATATACATAATAATTAAGCATGACTGACATTTCAAGTGGCTTGCAATGAAAAAAAAATTGAGTAAGAACTATACTTGTGCAGCCACACATGTTTATGGCACCTTGAATGGCTCATAGGTGTGATACACTGTAATGACTGAAATTGTGCATGCCTTACAATGTGTAACTCTCCAATTGATGCTCCTCTAGGACAACAGCTTGTTTATTTGGTCAATTATCGCAGCAGAAAGCGCCAGTTCTTACATCAAAGCCTACCTAAAGTCGGGTACAACTTTAGAAGGCAGCGGCAATTTTCCCCTTAAAGGCGGATGTATACGAGCCTCCACCAATAGGCGCGCACTTCAGATGACGTCATGAGCCGGACGGCTGGTGGCCCCACCGACAGAGAAACATGCCTAACATGGCCGCCCTCGCTTCAAACTGGGGCGAGTCGCGTCAGCTGTGTGCGTCTCCCTTCGTCAGAGTGAATTCGAATTGTTTGTGATGGTCTGTCATGCCGGAAATATTATTGTGAGCTTACGATGCACAATTTGTGCCGCGTACGGTTCTTCTGAACCGTGAGCCAGCGAAGAGAGATTGCAGCGAACATTGGTGACGCTGCGCTGTGCTTCGTCTGGAAACTGGATCTCGCGGCGACATACCGCTGCAGAGAAACATCGTGCGTGTTTGTTCCGTGGTGTTTTGTTTTGCTCCTAAGTGAAGTTACGACGAGGAGAGTTTGCCAAAGTCTGGTACCTGTACTGTGAGCGGCGGTTGTGTTTGTGTACTGTGCCCCTGCGTTTCTCGTCGGACGTGGCGAAGTGGAGCAAAACCATTATCAGGATAAATAAGGAAAGCGTGCGCAGATGACACCAACCTACGAGTTTCTCAACAGAAAAGATTTCCGAAAGCAACCCCCAACGCGAAGATTCGTTGCTGCCAGCTCAGCGTCCGATCGTTAGCAGCAGTGTCCATGATAAGATAGCCGAACGTCTAGCAGCATCGTTCGAGTGTTGTGTAGCACCGTCGATTGATTGCTTTCCACCAATGCTAACAATCGGTGACTGACACGCGCTGCTTGATTGAATGCCATTGGATTATTAACCGTCAGGCATTTGGGAGCAGTGTTTGTTTCTTTATTGTCCGCCTCAGTGCTAATATAAAATTATGACTGATACACTGGTGCCGTTACAAGGGAGCTTGGCATGAATTCGCACCGCTGGGTGGCTTAGAACTCTTCGCTCACTGCACGCGCCAGCTGTAGAATGCCTGCTGTGACACAATCGCGCATAAGTTGTGCTTCCATCGATAAGCAGCGAGTTGCGGCTTCTCTTTTCATGCTTGAAGCCGATCTCGGCAAGCAGGCGACGCACAGTACGTACATACATCGCCTTAGTGATGGGAGTTCCATACGCTCTGAGAACTCGGTAGTTATCTTCTCGACCGTCGGTATCTCGTTGCGGCGAAAGAAATCGTGCACACAACACCTCAGCGCGCACAACGTGAAGCTGTCAAACTTCGTGCTACGTCTTCTCTTGTCCGCATTGCGTGGCCGCTTTCGCGAGGTCGTCGTCACTTTGCCACTCGAAAAAAGCGAAGCTTTAACTTCCTCCCTCACCCTGAACACAGTCCTTTCGCTGACACCGAGCATGTCGGCGACAAGCTTGCTCGTATCCGCCACGCTGTGTTCAGGCTCCCTGTTGCACCAACACGTGTAGCAGTGGAAGATCATGTTGCGTGAATTGCTGTTCAGGATGTGGCAGCTCTTGTTCTTGCCAGGGCTCCTTGGTGGTGTGGCCATCGAGGCGGCGCAAGGCTCGTTCAGCAACAAAGGATCGCGTTCCGATATCACCTCGCTGGGCTCCATGGCGGAAAACAGGCACGGAATGCCGTGCGCAAACGTGCGCGAACTCACAAGATTGCGTGTTCGCAACCGAAAAAACAAACAAAAAGAAACATAATAATTAAAAAATAAGCCTAACACATTGAAAAAAAATAAGCTTGTGCAAACACACAGATAATATATACAGTTGAACACCTTTATAAGAGACACTGATATAAGAGACACGTGGGGTATAAGAGACACCAGTGTGCTACATGAAAGTAAGGGTTGATAGGAAAATGCATCACTTAGTACCCTGCTTATAAGAGACACCTCATATAACAGGCAAAAATTTCTCCCCCATGCGCGCCTCTTATAAAGGGGTTCAACTGTATATGAATCTTATGCTATGCTATTAAGTCAGCGACTGCTTTATAATTACACGCCCGGTGCCGTCGATCTTGGTCCACAGCAGACGACGCACAGAGTTGTAGAAGGCACAGAGTTATCTTTTCTCTCGCGATCCGGCATGTGCTATAGCATTTCCATCATGACAGTTTTTCCCAAAGCACTCGTCAAGATACAGAAATCTTATTTATAACGACAAATACGCGTTTTAGAAGCAGTCAATTTTTTCAGCAGGGCTATTTCTTTAGTCGTGGATGCAACTGGCCGCTGCGCTTCGGTCATCTGGGTGGGGCCTCTCCTGTCTTTAAGGTTGTACCCGACTATAGTAGTCACAAGCTGCTGCCAAGCTAAGAGTTAAATTCTACTGCATTTCTTCGGAATGTTGAGAACACGTGACATAACTTCTTGCTGCTAGTTGAACAAGTAAACAAACAATTGGACTAAGCAGCTTGCCATCAGTGGTGCACTGTTTGGACTTGCCATGTTGGAGGCTATAGCGATGACACATGGCCATGGAGTTGTTTATGCAAGATTCTTGCAAATGCAGATTTGGTTTTGTCTTCATTTGCACTGCCGGGCAAATTGCCTAAGTACTAATTTTCAGGACAAAAGAAGCTCACAGTGTTAAAGAGGTGTCGTAATAATGCATTCGGAGCCTTGTGTGGATGATGAGTCTTGGGGCAATTGAAAGCAGCAATTTGGAAGCCGAATGACAAATTCACTGTAACCTTATTGCCACGAAGCATTAGTTGCACAGTCAAAATGAAGACAGTTTGTTCTCAACAAAATGTATGAGCTGCCGGCCGGGACTTTTGGGTGAGGTTAACTGATTAATCGAATTAACAGAGGTGTACTGTACAGAATTTCACAGTACTCAGTTTAATTTTGCAGTCACTCTTTGATCCTTGCAGATGTCATCCAAAAGGTCATCGAGGACCACCCTTCCGACGTCGCGGTGGCCAAGAGGGTGGCACTCGGGCGCGAGGCTCTGCGCAACATCTTTGCGGAGATGGACCGCCTAGGAAAACGGAAGCAGACGCCAGCCTGATGAGGCTAAGATTTCTTCTTTTATCAGTAGTGGAAGTGCTGTTGTACAAATATTAGATCGTAAGGTTAGACGTGTCACTTTAAGGTGAGACGTGTCCAGACAGACCGTTCTCCATGTCTTGATAGAGTACCGCGAAGCTGAAACCGAACGCAAACACCACTTCCCTTTAATCCACCGAGAGCATATCCCTTTAAAGTCGAACTCCGCTACAACGAACTCCGCTTCAACGAAATTTCCGGTACAACGAAAAATTCTCGGTTCCCCGTCAACAGTCTATAGGAGTCAATGCATAAATAGCTCGCCCCAACGAACACTTTTTCTACTGCCATTCCGCTTCAACGAAATTTGACGATGCCATTCGGGGCTCAAAAATTTAATTTACCGTGCAATAAACACAATCTCGGACATTTTGATGCATTTTAGAGCATAAAAATACGAATTCAAAGTCTGAATCGCGTGTTGGAAGCACCAGAAACCGCCGCTGTTGACTGAGCATGGGGGCCGCCATTGCTTGATAGCGACGGCGATCAGACTGCCCTGCTTCGCAACTGGCTTGAGTTGCTTTGAGTCGCAGACAATACGAAGCCAAAGCTCAGTTGTCGACACTGGGGTGCAATCAGTGCAATCGCGAAACGATAGCTTTTCCGATGCCTTTCCAATACTTTTCGTGCTTTTCGCGCTTCGCTAGTGGTCAGAGCGACGGTACATCCGCCACATCCGCATTATCAACGCGAGCAGCCCTGGGGTGCAGTCGCGGAATGGTGCCTTTTCCAATGCCAATGCTTTTCGTGCCTTTCGCGCTTGGCCAGTGCGACCGGTTGTCGGAGCAACAATTCGTCCGCGTTATCAACGGGATCAGCCAGCCGCGAGTGGTGGATAAGAATAGTTGCTCTGGCTCGCGACTTCGGTTTGGGGGCCATGATCGGAGACGGAGGGTGGGGTTGCGTTGTTAAGACTACCCAGTCTGCTAGCGCCCGGTGCAGACGTGCCGGAGTCTTTAGTCAAGTCAGGCTCATCGGGAGAGACTCTTAAATTTTGAGAGGCGGTTAATGTCCGTAATGGGCCCTACGCGTTTAAGGACGCGCGGATTGTCTTGTATCCATTTTTGGATAATGTAAGTTACGGCTTGTGTCACCTGTGTGATGACACTTCAATCACCCTCTTCTGAAGCTCCCGGTTCCTTTCTCGCTCATCCGCAAGCTTTTCTTCAAGATTCTGAATGCGCCTCTCAAGGCGTGCTGTCTTTGAAGCACAACGCGTGCACTTCTCAGTGTTTTCTACCTCTGAAGATTCTCCATCGTTGTTCAGCATGCTTAAAAAGCGCTTCCGCTTGCTGTCTGCCTTACGTTTATGGAGCTCTTTTCGGCTCACTTGTGCCTCAAAGAATACTTTGTTTAGTAGAGCAGCCTACAGCCAACAAAAATTCTTAGCTTACTGTCTTTGCCGAGTAGAATTGCACTGAAAAACCTATAAGGAAATATTTGCTCTGCAAACATTCGTGTCAGCGCTCACTGTAGCAACATGCACTAAAAACCCTTTAAAGCAACTTTAAACCGCAAACTTTATTACATCCTATTCACTTATTTGACAGGTTGTTATGCCTACCACCTTGAAGCAAATGGTAGGGCTATGTGAGACATTGCAGTGAAAGGCTCCAGGGAAACTGACTGTCTTGGATCCTCGCACAAGCACACAACACGTAACAAGGCATTTTGTAATGCTGCTATTGCTTAATTAATGGGATACTGAACAAAATTCTTGCCGCCAAGATTTCCGGGTGCAGTGCCACGCTTCATCTTGCGCAAAGCCGCCCGGAGGTCGTGGAGCTGGAATGGGGTGTCCAGCTGCGTGTTCTCTTTGCCTGCGTAAGAGCACGCGGCCATCCGGGGGTCCTTGGTGGTGCACAGGTATCGGTCTCTGAGCGTGTGCGCTAGCTCTGTTGTCGTTCCTGTAAAGTTGTACATGGCCTTATGTAAGTGGCGTTGGGTTTCCGTGGGTGTTTGTGTTGGATCGATGAGAGCGCGGAACAGGCGCCACGTATTGCGGCCAGACATCTGGCGCGCAACCGTGTTGCACCCGTCCACCCAGTTAGTGTCGGCTAGCTGAGCAGCACATTCCGCAGCTTGCTGCATGAGTTCGAGGATGCGCTTCTTGAGGCGTTTGTTTTGTTTCTGTTTTTAACATCGTTTGGTGAGGCTGCGGCGGGGAGGCCCGCCGCAGCCTCACCAAACGGATAATGTGAGTTACGGCTTGTGTCACCTGTGTGATGACACTCTCCACCTGACGCGCGATGGCGTCGTGGATAATTTGGGGGAGGTCAGCCAATTGTGTTTCTATTGCAGTCACCTGGGTCTTCAGGGCCACGACGCGACTCTCTCAGTAGTTGGAATCTCCCTGTGTGTTATGTTTTCCTCCTCTTCGCTTGAGGAGGGCGAAGTAATGGGGTGGGTTCGGAGCGAGTGAAGTTCGCTGGCTAGTTTTTCGTTTTGAGCTCGCAATAGGGCGAGCTCCCGCCTGAGTTCCTGTGTTTCGGCAGTGCTTGTGGGGGAGGAGGAAGGAGGAGAGTGAGAGGAGGCACTCTCCGCCCAGCTGCCTACCTTGTCTTGGTCGCGGGCAGCGCCACCAGATGGAGCGCTGAGAGCTGGGGATTCCGCCGCTCCAGGCGGCAGCGTTGCTGTTGCTGTCTTGCCGGGGGTTGGCGCCTTGCCAGTCGGCTGGCGCTTCGGTTTTGTTGGGGACCCCGATGTCCTGGGCCCTGGCTGCTGAAGCTTGGTGAATTTCCCAGTGCATTCGAGGGATCTGGTGAGGTGCGGGCCCCCGCAGGCTATGCACATTGGGTTGCATTCGTGGGGGACCATCTCCTCAGTATCAGCATCCCCGTTTTGGCCACAAAGGCCGCATCTTTCGTTGACCGGGTTGGGACAGATATCCGACCGGTGCCCCAGTGTGCCGCAGTTGGTAGCACGCTGGCACTGTCTTGTACTCCCTGACGGGAGTCAGTTCTGCGTTGTAGTGGACGTAACGCGGTACGTCCCGCGAATCTCAACACAGCTACGTTAGGGTTCCCCAGCTTGCGCGCATAGACCAGTTCACCACCTCGCCACTGCACATTATGTTTCAGGGACGCACTGATGATATGTGGTGTTTAATAGCGCAAGGGCCAATTGATGGCCAAAGAGCGCCAGTTCATGAGACAATGGATATGAACAATGGTTGCGGTAAGTAGCTGTATAGGGGCCTTAAAATTCCTCGCGCCAAAGGCGGGTAAAACATATATATATATATATATATATATATATTAAAATCATGAGAGTGACGTGAAATATGTGTGGTGGAATGAATGACAAGTGGTCGCAAGAATAAAACTATGAAGATATGACATCAGCACGAATGCCTCGTCAATGCCCTTGAGTCCAAGGGCCGCGAGGCAAGTGCTGTCTTTAACGTATTCACCGCAGCAGCGACCTCTGTTTAGAGGCCGTGCTACGGATCACCTTGATATATGACATGAAAACTGGGTACATCGTTTAAAAAAGCAGACAATGACTGATATGTAAAAAGCGGGTCCCTACCGATGAACATTGAAGGGTGAAGTGGAAATTGCTGTCGGTAGGGCAATGAGAAGTGCTTTTTTCTGATAGCATCGAGTTCCTTGCACTGGATGAGGACGTGAAGGACCGTGAGTGGCTGACCACATCTATCACACAAAGGTGGCTCGCCACCGGACAGAAGGTGTGTGTGTGTACTGTATGTGTGACCGATCCTAAGTCTGCAGAGTGTAACTTCTGTGTGGCGTGATTTTGATACTGGCGGCCAATTACCCAGATGCGGTTTGACAACGTGTAGCTTATTTCGTGTATGCATATCCCATGTGGTTTGCCAAAAGACTCTGAGCTTTCTTTTCAGGACGTGTTTTAGGTCTAATGGGGGAATAGCTAAGGATGTATTGTGACTGTTTTCGTGGGCGGATGCTGCTAGCTGGTCCGCCAACACGTTGCCTTGTATCTCGCGGTGCCCTGGCACCCAGCACACTTTCAGGGACGCACTGGTTTCGAGGTTGTGCACAGAAATCACGCCAAGACACACGTCACCAGTGAGCTTGAGGTGGCCGTGAAGCGGAAGCGGACCTTTGCTGGTGTGGATTTGAAAGTCCGTTAGCAGTTTCTGAACTACCTCGTGGTTCTGCGTGCCACAGACAATGTTTTGTTCCCAGTTGGGGGAAGTTGTGATGGCGTTCATGTGCTGCTTTCCGATGAGTTGGGAAATAGCAGCGCCGAGCTCACCTTGTTGAAAGGCTCTTGAGGGCGACCGTAATGCGTGGCTTGAGCACGATCACGTAGTCGTCAGGATTCATCCTGACCGTTGGCTCTGGCGTCCACTTGGAGACTGGTGGCGAAGTCTTCTGTGGAGGTTTAGGAGACAGAGCGCAAGTGTCCCCGGAGGCTGGATTGTTGAGAGGAGTCTTGGGCGTAGACGCCCCTTTTGTGTTCTTCCGGCGGCGACGCCGGCCTTCGACGAGTTGAAAAATGTCGGCTTGCTCCGCTGACATGGTGGATGGGCCCTCCTCTGGTTGGTTTGTAGGGATAGACGACCACGACAGAGTCGTGGGGTCGTAGCCGCGTTATTCAGGCAGCGCCATGTTGAGAGGTTGGCCGACGGGCGTGTCCGCGTCCAGCAGCGGGGGAGCCGGAGCCGTGAGGCCCAGCTCGGCCGCCACGTGGTGGTGCGCAAAGTTGCTCGATATGGCCGAAAGTTGGGTGTACCTGGGTAAGATCGGTGTCTCCAGGATCTTGCTAACTTTCCAGATGCAGTCGCAGAGGTTTTAGAGGAGTCCCCGTCTAAATTTCCACAGCTCCAGCCGAAAAACGACGGAGCCGATGTGCGTCGCGTCCGATCGCTTCGCGATGTGCCCTCCTCTCCCCGACCCGGACGAGGTTTACCGCCTTCTTCAAGCGATCGACGCCATGGAGACTCCCACTGACGCACCGGACATCTCCGCCGTCGACATCAGGCTCCCGCCGTTTGGACAGCGGACCCGCAGCTATGGTTCCTGCAGGTGGAGTCCCAATTCACCGCTCGTCGCCTTGCCGCTGAGCTAACAAAGTACCACCACGTGGTCGCTAGCCTCCCACCGGCGATAGCGAGCGAAATACGCGATCTGCTGGTCGCTCCACCTGCAGATAACGCGTACACAACGCTCAAACAGCTGCTCATCAGCTGCCTCACGCCGTCGGAGCCTCAGCGACTGCAGCAGCTACTGCACGACACCGAGCTCGGGGACCGGACGCCCAGCCAATTGTTGCGCCACATGAGGCAGCTGTTGCATACGCCGGCGCAACCACCACCGAGGCCGACAGCAGACTGCTTCGCGAGCTGTTCCTACAACGACTTCCGGTCAACGTGCGCATGGACCTCGCCTCGGCTGCCGAAAACGCCTGTCTCAAATCGCCGCGCTCGCGGACTCGGTGCTGGCGGTCGCTCCGCCGTCCGTCGCGGCGCTACAGCCAGACATTGTCGGCCGCGCGCCTACGACCGCACTGCATGACATCCGGGAGCAGATATCCCGCCTCGCCGATACCGTCGCAGCGATGCAGGCCCGCAGCACTCCCGAGGAGTGCCAGCGCCCAGCAGCGCAACAGAGAACCTGCTGGTATCACAGAAAGCACGGCAACGCTGCTCGCAAATGCATTCCTCCTTGCGACTATGCGGGAAACGGGAGCGGTCGGCACTGAGGACGACGACCAGTGTGCCAGAGGCCCCCAAACGTCGTCCATCAGTGTCTTTCCTCACCGACCGCGACAGTGGCCTTCGATTGCTCGTGGACACCGGCGCTGAGGTGAGCGTGTTGCCGGTTGGATTCACCGATTGCCGTGTCCCCAGTGCGTCCCCCCCTTCAGGCGGTCAACAACACAACCATCGCCACCTACGGACATCGCTCGCTGCTACTCGATTTAGGCTTGAACAGAACGTTCCGGTGGATATTCATCGTGGCAGCAGTGAAGTCCACCATCTTGGGTGCGGACTTTCTTCGGCATTTCGGCCTTCTCGTCGACGTGCGCACCGCCGCCTTCACGATCCCGTGTCGCAGGCAACTGTGCAAGGCAATCCCTCGCAACACCCTCCGCTGAGCCCACTCTGCTCGGGCCGTCCAGTGCAGAACGTTTTACTCGCATTTTACAGGAGTTTCCCGAGTTGGCGAGGCAGCCGCCAGCCAGCGCCGCGGCGAAGCACGAGGTACGCCACTACATCGCCACCAGCGGCCCACCGTGCACGCGTGGCCTCGCCGTTTGCCTCCAGAGAAGTTGAAAGTCGCACGACAAGAATTTGAAAATATGATGGAGCTAGGGATCATCAGACCCTCGTCGAGCACTTGGGCATCTCCACTCCATATGGTGCCAAAGTCAACTCCGGGAGACTGGCGACCATGCGGGGACTACAGGGCGCTGAACCAGGTAACGACTCCAGACAGGTACTCGGTACCGCACATACACGACGTCACGACGACGCTTCACGGTGCCACTATCTTCTCGAAGATCGACCTGGTGCGGGCATACCATCAGATTCCCGTTGCCCCGGAGGATGTCCCGAAGACCGCCATCGCAACGCCTTTCGGACTTTTCGAATTCCTCCGAATGCCATTCGGACTCCGAAACGCGGGTCAGACGTTCCAGCGGTTCATGGACGGTGCTAAACGCGGTCTCAACTTCTGCCACGCCTATCTTGACGACTTACTAGTGGCCAGCAGCACTCCGGAAGAGCACGTGAATCATCTGCGCATCGTCTTCCAGCGCTTAGTGGAGCATGGCGTGGTCGTGAACATGGCCAAATGCGAGCTTGGTGTGCGACAGCTCTCGTTTCTTGGACACGTCATCTCCGCCTCAGGAGTTCTTCCACAACCCAACAAGGTTAAAGATGTCGAGCAGTTCCCACAACCCAACACTAAACGTCAGCTCCGCGAATTCCTTGGTCTCGTAAACAATTACCGCCGTTTCATCCCCCAGTGTGCCACTATTCTACAGCCTCTCCACCTCCTGCTGTCGACACACGAAGGTGCCGCTAAGGATACCAAGGATGCTGCTAAGGAGCTCTACTGGACGGAGGGCGCCCAAGCGGCCTTCCAAGATCATCAAGAGACGTCTTGCCGATGCCGCGCTTCTCACTTACCCACAACCGGGAGTTCCGCAGTGCGTCATGGTCGACGCATCGAACGTACCTGTGGGTGCCGCACTTCAACAACTCATCAAAGGAGTATGGCGACCAATCGCTTTCTTTTCCCAGAAACTGACATCCACCGAACAGCGGTACAGCACGTTCGGGCGCGAACTGCTGGCCGTCTACGCGATAATCCGGCACTTCCGCCATTACTTAGAAGGTACCGTATTCTTTTTTTTTTTTGACGGACCACAAGCCTCTCATGTATGCCTTGCGGTCACTGAATGCTGAGGGGGGCGCCCATACAGCCCGCGAACTGCGGCAGATGTCATACATATCTGAATTTACCACGGACATCCACCACGTCAAAGACGGCGACAACAAGGTAGCGGACGCCCTCTCGCGGAATCCTGTGAACGCCATCACGCCCACACAACCGGTTGATTTTCCCGCTTTGGCAGCCGCTCAACGTGAATATGACGAACTGAAACACCTATTGACCGCGACCACTGCCCTGAATCTTGAGTGGATCCCAGTTCCCGGATCCGAGGACAAGGTTTGCTGTGACACAAGCGTCAGTAGAACTCGCCCGTTCGTGTCCGCGAGCCTTCGTCGCCATGTGTTCGAGTCCTTGCACAGACTGTCTCATCCGGGGATTAGAGCCACCCAAAGACTGGTGACGGCGAGATTTGCCTGGCCGGGCGTAAGTCGGGACGTCCGACGCTGGGCACGTGAATGTGTAGCTTGCCAGCGCTCTAAGATACAACGCCATACCTCGACAGCACTGGGAACACTCCCCACTCCGGGTTCTCGCTTTGATCATGTCCACCTGGACATCGTCCGCCCACTGCCACCCTGCCACGGACAGGTTTACCTGCTGACCTGTGTCGACAGGTTCACCCATTGGGCGGACGCCATCCCTATTGCGGACATCACTGCCGAGACGGTTGCGAGTGCTTTCCTGTACCACTGGGTAGCCCGTTTCGGGGTGCCCTCCACGATAACAACAGACCGCGGCCGACAGTTCGAATCAGCCCTTTTCACTGTCATCAGTCAGCTCATGTGCACCTCACGCATACGCACGACGGCGTACCACCCCATGAGCAATGGCATGGTGGAGCGCTTTCACCGCCAGCTGAAGGCTGCGCTCACGGCAACCGAGGAACACAACTGGGTGGACGCCCTCCCACTCGTTCCTTTGGGTATAAGGTCCACCTTGAAAGAGGACATTGGCTGCAGCGCCGCTGAGCTGGTCTACGCACAACACTCAGGCTGCCGGGAGAGTTCTTTGCGCGCGGCTCAGAGGAGGCATCTAGCTTGCAGCGACTATGCACTTCGCCTACGCGACGTCATGAGCAAACTGCGCGCGGTACCTCCACGGCCCCCAGGGTCGCGTGTGGTCCACGTCGACCCACAGCTCACATCGTGCCCATATGTGTTTGTACGACAAGACGCGGTTCGGCGACCTCTTCAGCCGCCCTATAATGGGCCGTTTCAAGTCCTCCGCCGCGGCAACAAACAATTCACAATCAAGAGAAGCGGCCGTGAGGAGGTGGTGTCGTTGGACCGCATCAAGCCAGCACACATGGACCGTGACGACGCTGTGTTGCCTCCACTAAGGGAATCGCCGCCAGAACCCCCAGCTTCAATGCCTGCCCAAGTCCACGAGGTGCCCTCCCGGCTGACGCACAGCGGGCGGCTATCAAGAGCACCCACGCGCCTGGACCTTTAACTCCGTTAGGCAACTCACTAAGGGGGGAGTGCTGTGGCGGCAGCCAAGCCAAGCCGCCAGGCAGCGCCACCCACCGCAGCTCTCCGGAACCTCCAGAGAACCCGAATAAAACCAGTTCATGTTTGGGATCCCCGCCGCGCGGTTGTGTCTGCTTCTCCCGAGCGTACACGCGTCCCAACAGAAAATTCTTTTTTTTTTCGTGTCATTTTTTACAAAACGTTATGACAAGATCATGCACACAGCTCAGGTTGCAGACAGGGAGGGTGGCAACAAATAAGCCATTGGAATGGTGATTTCTAGAACCCATACGAACACGGCTAAGCATCGATCATCCAAATGACACGGTTCATATCGGTGAGTGCAGAGCATTCAGAGCAGCGCAATGGAACAGTTTTGACTATCTATAGCTGAAGCATATGGTTGGGCATGCGAGCGAGTACATCTCCTTCAGGTGCGAATTATGAAGGACTGCCTAGAATAGCGCATATTCACACAACACAATTCCAAGGCCCTCGATATTACATGGCAATAAAGAAAATGAGGCTGTATTGTGCTCCGTGCAACTTTCAGTAATTAATGTTGATTAACGAGTAATTATTTTGAAATTGCTCAGCTTCAATTTTTGTACAAAAAGAATAAAATATTAAGCTTAAAATGTATGCTCACTTCGTTTCTAAGTTGTGTTCATTTTGAGCAAAGAAAAAGTCACAGTTTCGCCGCAAGGGCGAAGCAATGAATGCGATAGCAAGGAACTAATGCTATACGAAGTGAGGCTCGCCAATGGATACTCTCAGTTTGAACAGCGCTTATGTTGCAAAGGCGGCCGAAGCAGCGAAGGAAACTAGCGTGCTTCAAGTGTCCAGCTGTGACACTTGATAGTTCGCGCTCATCTTCTGTTTGTTCGTTTAGCGGCTTCCCTGAGCTCGAGTGACATTCGTACGCGCCGTAACATGAGCGCGGACATCACGGTGAAAGCGTGAAACATTCCTCTACCCCGCGCCACGAGAAAACCGCGCGAGCAGACAGTGGAAGGGCAAGCTTCTCCCATGCGCAAATATAAGAAGCGAGCGAGCTCGCCGACGACTTTTAAATGCGCCCGTCGGGCTCCTAGCGCCACCTCGCTGGTAATGAAGAAACGCTTATTATCGCCTTCTGTCTCTGAGTCTGTCCAGCGCTAAATGGTGTGTATATAACGCTCGCCGTTAGCTACGTGGAGGATCTTCGTTTCGTGGCGTAGTGGATAGCGCCGCTCGCTGCGGAGCAAGAAGTCCCTGGTTCGATTCCGCGCTTCAGAAGCATTTTTCTGAGTTATTTTTCTTTGGGGCCTTTACATATATATACATACTTATACATATACGGTGCATGACGGCGGCGACGGCGACGGCGACGGCAAAATGCAGCCGAGACTGTCCATATAATTGCTATCGCAATAAAAATACTCCTGACGTTGGACTTGGAACGCGGCCTGTCAAACAATCGTCGACCATGGTAGTGCCTCCAGCGAAGCGACTCTCTGCAGCATTTTGCAGCTCAATGAAGTTAAATGACAGCGAGTTGCACTCACGGGAAGCCCGTAGAGATGTGCACACTGCGTTTCAAGCCCGCGGTGCGTGACGCGCCTCCGTACAACGCCGCTGAAGGAGGAGATACAGATATCCATGATGATGATGATATGTGTGTTTTATTGGCGCAGGGGCCATTCTTGGCCAAAGAGCGCCATGAACAGTGGTGAAAAAGTAGCAATGATCCATGATTTACGATATGTAAGGGATGTGAGCCATGATAGTGTTACGTGGCTGTATACGGGCCTAAAATTCCGCACGCTTTGGCGGTTAAAACAAAGAAAGATTAAAATCATGGGGATGACGTGAAATGTGTGCAGCGGGAATGGATGGCAATGCTCGTGGTGATAGAGCTATGGTGTAGATATATGGCATAAGCACGAGTGCCTCGTCACCGCCCTTGATTCCAAGGGCCGCGAGGCAGGTGCTTTTTGCGTGTAGCTACCGCAGCAGCGACCTCTACTCAGAGGTCGCGCTGTGGATTTCCTCGGTATATCACATGAAAACTACGCACGTCGTTGATAAACGCGAGCAATGAATCATATTTAAAAAGCGGATCCCTACCGACGAACATGGAAGGATGCAGTGGAAATTGCTGTCGGTAGGGTATTAGAAAGTGCTTCTTTCTCAAAGCGTCTAATTCTTTGCACTGAATGAGGACGTGAAGCACCGTAAGTGGTTCTCCACATCCCTCACACTTGGGCGGATCACCACCGGACAAAAGGTGTGCGTGTGTGCTATGTGTGTGACCGATACGTAGCCGACAGAGTGTTACATCTGTGCGGCGTGTTCTTGATGTGGATGGCCAGTCACCGAGGTAAGGCTTGATGACATGTAATTTATTATGCAGTTGTCGGTCCCATGTACGCTGCCAGTAATCTCTCAGCTTTTTCCTCAGGAAAGGTTTCAAGTCGATTGCGGGAACAGCTATAGATGATTGGGGAGCGTTTGCATGGACTGATGTTGCAAGCGCATCTGCCTGTTCGTTTCCCTCGATTTCACGGTGCCCTGGCACCCAGCATACAACTACATGCTGTTTGGAACTGTAAATGGCACACAGGAGGGAGTATAGTGAGACAATGACTGGGTTTTTGTACTTTCTGGTAGTTTTCAAGGTTTTCACGACGCTTAACGAATCCGTATATACGACTGCATTACTTATTCCAAATTCTTTAATGTGTTTTGCTGCCGCCAGTACTGCGTAAGCCTCCGCTGTGAAGATGCTTGTGCTTGGGTGAAGAACACCGGCATCCGAAAAAGATGGGCCTACCGCTGCGTAGGACACACCTGTGTGAGACTTGGAAGCGTCAGTGAAAAATTCGGGACAAGCGTATTTGTGTGTCAGTTCACGAAAGTACATTTGGATGTGTAGAGGTGGGGCATGCTTTGTGACATCTACGAAAGATGTGTCACAATCTATAACCTGCCATTTCCATGGCGCGGCGTGTAAAGTTGGAGCCATTAAGCGGTGATCGAGCAATGGGACGCCTGTTTCCTCAGCTAGTGCTCGCACACGTAGCGAGAAGGGCTTTTTCACAGTGGGTCGATTTTGAAAGAGCTGGCAGGTGGACATGTCATTTACGACAGGGTATGTGGGATGGTCCGTGCTTGCATTAATCTTCAAAAAATACATAAAAGATAGGTACGATCTTTGTATATGTAGCGACCATTCGTCCGATTCCGCGTAAAGGCTTTCCACGGGGCTTGTTCGAAAGGCACCCGTAGAAAGGCGAATGCCTAAATGGTGGACAGGGTCCAGCATTTTCAAGACTGTTGGTGTCGCTGACTGGTATATTATCGCCCCATAGTCTAGACGCGTGCGTATCAGGCTTTTATAGAGGCTCATGAGACATTTTCTGTCGCTGCCCCAAGTTGTGCGGGACAGCACCTTTAGGATGTTCATTGTCTTCATGCACTTCTCCTTAATGTACTTAATGTGTGGTACAAACGTGAGCTTCGTGTCTAGAATTATGCCTAAAAACTTCTGTTCTCTTTTAACAGCTACAAGCTCACCCTGCAACTCTATATGGGGATCGGGGTGGAGGCCTCTCTTCCTGGAGAACAGAACGCAGGAGCTCTTTTGTGGATTCAGACGGAAACCGTTCTGGTCTGCCCATTTGCAGACCTTGTTGACACAGAGCTGAACCTGTCACTCGCATGATGAGAGATTACAGGATTTAAAACCTATTTTAAATCGTCAACGTATGTTGAATAAAACATGTTACGTGGGATGTACGAACGCAGGGAATTTATTTTTATATTAAACAGTGTGCAACTGAGGACACCGCCCTGTGGCACTCCAGTTTCTTGCACAAACGGTCGAGACATAACATTGCCCACTCGAACACGGAATGTGCGATTGGACAGATAGCTCTCGATCACATTTAGCATATTACCACGTATACCTAAGTGTGAGAGGTCTCTCAATATTCCGAACCGCCACGTGGTATCGTATGCCTTCTCCATGTCAAGGAACAGAGATAGATGATGATGATGATGATATGTGGTGTCTAATGGCGCAAGGGCCAATTGATGGCCAAAGAGCGCCAGTTCATGAGACAAAGGATGTGAGCAATGGTTGCGGTAAGTAGCTGTAGAGGGGCCTTAAAATTCCTCGCGCTGAAGGCGGGTAAAACATATATATATATATATTAAAATCATGACAGTGACGTGAAATATGTGTAGTGGAATCAATGGCAAGTGGTCGCAAGAATAAGACTATGAAGATGTGACATCAGCACGAATGCCTCGTCAATGCCCTTGAGTCCAAGGGCCGCGAGGCAAGTGCTGTCTTTAGCGTATTCACCGCAGCAGCGACCTCTGTTTAGAGGCCGTGCTACGGATCACCTTGATATAAGACATGAAAACTCCGTACGTCGTTTAAAAAAGCAGACAGTGACTGATATGTAAAAAGCGGGTCCCTACCGATGAACATTGAAGGGTGAAACGGAAATTGTTGCCGGTAGGGTAATAAAAAGTGCTTTTTTCTGATAGCATCGAGTTCCTTGCACTGAATGAGGACGTGAAGGACAGTGAGTGGCTGACCACATCTATCACATAAAGGTGGCTCGCCACCGGACAGAAGGTGTGTGTGTGTACTGTATGTGTGGCCGATCCTAAGTCTGCAGAGTGTAACTTCTGTGTGGCGTGATTTTGATACTGGAGGCCAGTTACCGAGATGCGGTTTGACAACGTGTAGCTTATTTCGTGTATGCATATTCCATGTGGTCTGCCAAAAGGCTCTGAGCTTTCTTTTCAGGAAGTGTTTTAGGTCTAGTGGAGGAATAGGTAAGGATGTGTTGTGACTTTTTTCGTGGGCGGATGCTGCTAGCTGGTCCGCCAGCACGTTGCCTTCAATCTCGCGGTGCCCTGGCACCCAGCACACTACGACATGTTGTTCGAGTGCGTATATCGTGCTTAAAAGAGAATACAGCGAGACAAAGACGGGGTTTTTGTGTCTTTTCAGAGTTTTTAAGGCTTTTACCACGCTTAGAGAATCTGTGTAAATCACTGCCTTTTGTAGTTTTAATTGTTGAATGTGTTTAACGGCCGCAAGTATCGCGTAAGCTTCTGCCGTGAAGATACTTGATTCAGGGTGTAGAATACCGGAATCCGTAAAGGATGGCCCGACGGCTGCGTAAGACACAGAAGTATTGGACTTTGAGGCGTCTGTAAAGAATTCTGCACAAGTGTATTTGTGTTGTAGTTCAAGGAAGTATGTACGGATATGTGCAATAGGCGCGTGTTTCGTTACTTCCATGAAAGAAAGGTCGCAGTCTATAAGCTGCCACCGCCACGGCGGTAGTTGTGCAGCGGGAGCCAATAGACAGTGTTCGAAAAGTGGCACACCCGTTTCCTCAACCAAGCCCCTCACACGAAGTGAGTAGGGCTGTCGCACCGAAGGACGGTGGTCGAAAAGGGCAGAACTAGATAAATCATTTATTGTGGGGTGTGAGGGGTGTTCTTTGTCTGCGTTCACTTTGAGATAGTATAGAAACGACATGTAGGATCGCTGCAGGTGGAGAGACCACTCGTTCGATTCGACGTAGAGGCTTTCCACGGGGCTGGTGCGAAAAGCACCCGTAGAAAGACGAATGCCCGAGTGGTGGACAGGGTCAAGCATCTTCAACGCGCTTGCTGTCGCAGACTGATATATTATCGCCCCATAATCTAGGCGCGTGCGTATGAGGCTTTTATAAAGATTCATCAGACACTTTTTGTCACTACCCCACGTAGTGCGTGACAACACTTTTAGAACATTCATTGCCCTTATGCATTTGTTTTTTAAATGCTTAATGTGTGATACAAACGTCAGCTTATTATCCAGGATAAGGCCTAAGAATTTGTGCTCCGTCTTCACGGAGAGATGTTGACCATCCAGGTCAATATCTGGATCAGGATAAAGGCCTCTCTTTCGAGAGAACAGGACACAGGTGCTTTTTTGAGGATTAAGACTGAAGCCATTCTCATTTGCCCATTTAGAGATCTTGTTCAAACCTAGCTGGACCTGACGCTCACACATGGAGAGGTTGCACGATTTAAAACCGACCTGGATATCGTCGACATATGTGCAGTAAAACATATTTCGTGGAATGCAAAGACGCAAGGAATTCATTTTGATAATAAACAGTGTACAGCTAAGTACACCACCCTGTGGCACTCCAGTTTCTTGAAGAAATGGTCTTGATAGAACACTTCCTACCCGGACACGAAAAGTACGATCCGACAAGTAGCTCTCTATTATATCTAGCATTCTACCACGTACACCAAGGTGGGACAGGTCTCTTAGTATTCCAAAGCGCCATGTGGTGTCGTAAGCCTTTTCCATATCGAGGAACACAGAAAGGAAGAACTGTTTGTGCACGAATGCGTCCCGGATTTGTGCCTCGATACGCAACAGGTGGTCGGTCGTGGATCTACCCTCGCGAAATCCGCACTGGTACGGGTCAAGTAGATTGTTTGTTTCCAGGAAATGTATAAGACGGCGATTTATCATCTTTTCAAAAAGTTTGCACAGGCAGCTTGTAAGTGCGATGGGCCTGTAACTCGCAACGGAGGATGGATCTTTGCCCTGTTTAAGAATGGGAACGACGATCGCCTCTTTCCAAGAGGAGGGGATCTCGCCGGAAAACCAGATGGCATTGTACAAGGAAAGTAGGGTTTTTTGCGTTTCGGCAGGTAGGTTTTTCAACATGTCGTATACCACACGGTCAGAACCTGGGGCGGAATTACTGCAGCTGTTAAGCGATACCTGGAGCTCAGCTAAGCTGAAGGATTGGTTGTATGCCTCGTGTTTTGTACATTTCCGCTCTAGTTTTTGTTTTTCTATTCTTGTTTTGTACCGTTGGAAGACTTCGGAGTAATGCGCGGAACTAGACACTTGTTCGAAGTGTGCGCCGAGGAAGTTTGCCTGGTCTTCCAAGGTGTCGCCTTGTGTGTTTACTAGAGGAAGTGAATGTACGTGCCGCCCTGCTACCCTACTAACCATATTCCAGACTTTAGCCTCCTGTGTATACGAATTGATCCCCGTTAAAAACTTCTCCCAACTTTCTCTCCTTGCCTGTCGGCGCGTTCTCCTGCCTTGAGATTTTATGTTTTTAAAACTGTCAAGGTTCTCGGCTGTCGGAGAGTCCCGAAGCAACCTCCATGCTTTGTTTTGTTTTTTGCGCGCCTTCCTGCATTCGTTGTTCCACCATGGGACCCGTCGTTTGCCAGACAGTCCACTTGTTTGTGGGATACATTTGGTGGCAGCATTAATCAAAAAGATGTGAAGTAGTCTACAGCTGCACCTATGCTTAAATCACACATGTCTTTCCAACTTAAGAGAGCCGTCTTACGAAACTGTTCCCAATCGGCTTTGTCAATGTGCCATTTGGGAACCTGTGGGGGACATTCATTTAATATTTGTGTGCTCAGAACTATAGGAAAATGGTCGCTTCCGTAAGGGTTATTAATGACCTTCCATTGAAGTAAGGGTAGAAGCGACGGAGATGTAATGCTGAGATCTATAGACGAGTATGTATTGTTAGCGAGGCTATAATATGTTGGATCTTTCTGATTCAACAGACAAGCGCCCGAAGAGAAAAGGAATTGTTCAATTAGACGACCTCGCGCATCGCACCGAGAATCGCCCCATAGACTGCTATGTGCATTGAAGTCCCCAAGCACCAGGTATGGTTCTGGTAGTTCATCTATTAAGGACTGGAACTCATGTTTGTGAAGGTGGTAGTGTGGAGGTATGTAGAGAGAGCAAATGGTTACGAGTTTGTTTAAAAGAACCGCTCGAACAGCCACTGCCTCCAGGGACGTTCGGAGCGGTAAATGTGTGCACGCTACTCCTTGATTTACTATAAGAGCTACACCACCGGATGACGCGATGGCATCATCCCGGTCCTTTCTGAATATGACATATTGGCGTAGAAAATTCGTGTTCTTGGATTTTAGGTGTGTTTCTTGTACACACAGCACTTTTGGTGAGTGTTCATGTAGCAGCTCTTGGATATCGTCGAGGTTTCTTAGTAGGCCTCTGACGTTCCATTGTAGAATTTGTGTCTCCATTTTGAGTGTAAATTAGTGCTGTGTGTACTGGAAGAACTACTGCCTTAAGTCACAGAGCCCTTTTCAGGCCCTGTGATGCGGGTTTTTCCTTTTTTGGCGCGCTCCAACGAGCTGCGCCGTTCCTTCGGCGCTTGAGACGCCGTTGGACTTGCCGTTGTATCCATCGCCTCGGCAGAGACGCTGGATGCCCGCTCGCGGCTAACGCGCACGGGCGTCAGAGTTTTGGGGCTTTCTGCCTGAACAGAAGGCCCTGGGCCTGCAGATCCGGAGACCTGCATGCCCGTTGGTTGCGGAGCAGCCCGGGCTGCTTCCGCTGAGGGGGCGGATGGCGCTACCGCCCGTCCACCGTGCGTGGTACGTGCGGCCGCCGCGAACCTTTGTGGCACTGCCCCCTTGCGTGCCACGTCCGCGAATGTAGGACCCTGTGCGAAGGAAAGGCGTTTGCGCGCCTCCCTAAACGAGATATTTTCAGTTACCTTGAGTGTAATTATTTCTTTCTCTTTTTTCCATGAAGGACAGCTACGAGAGTATGCTGGGTGAGCACCTTCGCAGTTTGCACAAAGGGGAGTTTCCACACAGTCGTCTGCAGGGTGATCGTGTGAACTGCACTTGGCACATGTTTGACGGCCGCGGCAGCTCTGAGAGCCGTGACCGAAACGTTGGCACTTGAAGCAACGCCGCGGGTTGGGTATATAAGGTCTGACCTTTAGCTTCAGGTAGCCCGTTTCGAGATATTCTGGTAGGGTGCTTGTCGAAAATGTAATGATCAGGTGTTTTGTCGGGATTTCTTTGTCGTCACGTCTGATTTTAATTCGTTGTACGTGTGTCACATGATGTTCATTCCAGCCCTCAAGGAGCTCACTCTCAGTCAAGTCGAGCAGGTCTTGGTCAGATACTACACCTCGAGAACTGTTGAGGGATCGGTGTGGTGTAATTGAGACAGGGGTGCTTCCAAAAGAGGCAAGTTTTGAAAGCTTTTCATACTGCGTCTTACTTTGAACTTCTAGCAAAAGGTCCCCACTAGCCATTCTTGTAGCCTTATAGCCTTGACCGAGTGTATTGGTGAGGCATTTCGACACAACAAAAGGAGAGATGGTTCTTGCGTTCTTGTCGAGTGTTTCGCAGTGTATTACGTGGAAGCGTGGAAAAATTTCTTTGGGTTTGAGCAAGGCATTCAAGGTCTCTTCGGTGCGACCTCTCTTTGTGAGAGGACGATCATTCAGTCGAGGAAATGAGGTTGAGGCCATATATTAAGTATAGTTTCGGCAGCCATGCCAGCCGCCCACCATGGAGCCCAACATGGGGACGCGACAGCACTTATATTGATATAAAGCATGCCTACGCCAGCTGTACACAGCTACTATAACCAAATATAATGCGCCCAAGAGAGGGCACATACACAAGGTTAACCCTCGCCGCCAAGAAAAACGGAAGTAAATGGAAGAGAGGAGAGGACAGGAAAGATTAAAAGTGAGAAGGAAAGACGAAGATGAGGGGAGAGAGAGACAGGAAAAGGCGACTGCCGAATTCCCCTGGGTGGGTCAGCCCAGGGGTGCCGTCTACGTGAAGCCGGGGCCAAAGGGGTGTGTTGCCTCTGCCGGGGGGCCTTAAAGGTCCAATCACCCGGCGTCAGCTCAACCCCCAGGATCCCCTTTTCCCCGGACACGGCAATGCCACGCACGGCTAGGCGTGGGAGGGGGTCGAAACCCCCCCGTTAGCTCGGGTCCGTGGTGTCGCTACACACCAAACGCCTGCTTCCACAGACGCCCCTGCGGGGAAGGAACAGAGATAGGAAAAACTGCTTATGAACAAAAGCCTCGCGGATTTGTGCCTCTATGCGAATGAGATGGTCGGTGGTGGACCGACCCTCTCGGAATCCGCTCTGATATGGGTCAAGGAGTTTGTTTGATTCAAGGAAATGTAGTAGTCGGCAGTTTATCATCTTTTCAAATAGTTTGCAGAGGCAGCTAGTCAGGGCTATAGGCCTATAACTTGAAACACAGGATGGATCCTTGCCCTGTTTCAGGATAGGTATTACTATGGCCTCTTTCCACGCAAAGGGAATCTCGCCGGAAGACCACACAGCGTTGTACAGGCAGAGGAGAGTTTTTTGTGTTTCATGGGGTAGGTGTTTCAGCATTTGATATATAACACGGTCAGAGCCTGGGGCAGATTTGCTGCAGCAGTTTAGCGCTACCTGCAGCTCAGCTAAGTGGAATGGTTCGTTGTATGACTCTTGTTTTGCACATTTCCTTTCTAGTTTTTGTCTTTCTGCTCTCTCTTTGTATCGTTTGAATGTATCTGAATAGTGCAATGAGCTGGATACGTGCTCAAAGTGAGCGCCCAGGAAGTTTGCTTGGTCTTCAAGGCTGTTGCCCTCTGTGTCTACTAAAGGGAGTGAATGTGTCTGTCGGCCTCTTATCCTATTTACCCTGTTCCAGACCTTGCCTTCATCTGTGTAGGAATTGATGTCGGATAAAAACTTCACCCAACTATATCTTCTAGCCTGTCGGCGCGTTCTTCTTCCTTGGAACTTTACTTGCTTGAAATTGATCAGATTCTCTGCAGTAGGGGAGTCACGTAGTAAATCCCACGCTTTGTTCTGCTTTTTTCGAGCGTTCCTGCAGTCATCGTTCCACCACGGGACACGACGTCTGCAGGCACCACGACTTGTTTGGGGAATACATTTTGAAGCAGCGTCAACAATAAAAGCGGTAAAATAATTAGCAGCAGAATCAATTCCTAAGGAAGAAATCTCGGCCCATGAGATACTGCTGAGACTCTGGTACTTCTCCCAATCAGCTCCGTCTACCTTCCAATTTGGAGCCTGGGGTGAAAATTCGTTTTCTTTTGGCGTTCTCAGCAGTATGGGAAAGTGATCGCTCCCATAAGGGTTTTTAATAACATCCCATTTAAAATCAGATAGAAGGGTGGGGGAAACGATGCTAAGATCAATGCACGAGTATGTTTTGTTCGCCAGGCTGAAAAACGTGGGTTCTTTCTCATTTAATAGGCATGCGTCAGTGGAAAAGATAAAATTCTCAATTAAACGCCCTCGCGCATCGCTCCATGAGTCGCCCCACAAAGGGCTGTGGGCATTAAAATCGCCAAGGACGATATATGGTTCAGGTAATTGATCCATTAAGGACTGAAACTCGGGTTTGTGCAGCTGGTGATGAGGGGGGATGTACAGTGAGCAGATGGTAACAAGTTTGTTTAAAATAACTGCTCGGACCGCCAATGCTTCGAGCGGCGTTTGTATCTGCAAACCTTGACACGCTACGCTCTTATCTATTATGATGGCAACGCCACCAGATGATGAGGTAGCTTCATCTCGGCCTTTACGGAAGATGACGTGGTGTCTAAGGAAGTTCGTGTGTTTTGTTTTCAGGTGTGTTTCCTGTACACACAGCACTTTTGGCGAGTGTTCGTGTATGAGTTCTTGGATATCGTCGAGGTTCCTGAGAAGGCCTCTGACATTCCATTGTAAAATTTGTGTATCCATTTTGTGTGTAACTTAGTGCTGTGTGCACGGAGAGAACTGTAGCCTTAAGTCATAGAGCCCTTTCCAGGCCCCGTGATGCGGGCTTTTTCTTTTCTGGCGCGCTCCAACGAGCTGCGCCGTTCCTTCGGCGCCTGTGACGCCGTTAAGCTTGCCGTTGTGTCGATCGCCTCGGCAGAGACGCCCGCTCGCGGGTTACGCGCACGGGTGTCAGAGTTTTGGGGCCTTCTGACGGCACAGAAGGCCCTGGGCCTGCAGATCCGGGGGCCTGCATGCCCTTTGGTTGCGGGGCAGCTCGGGCTGCTTCCGCTGAGGGAGCGGATGGCGCTGCCGCCCGTCCACTGTATGTGGTACGTGCGGCAGCCGCGAACCTCTGAGGCACTGCTCTCTGACGTGCCACATTCGCGAAAGTAGGACCCTGCGGAAAGGAGAGGCGTCTGCGCGCCTCCTTAAATGAGATATTTTTAGTTACCTTGAGTGTTATGATTTCTTTTTCTTTTTTCTATGAGGGACAACTGCGAGAGTAGGCTGGGTGCCAACCCTCGCAGTTTACACAATGGTAAGTTTCAACACAGTTGTCTGCAGGGTGTTCATGTGAACTGCACTTTGCACAGGTTTGACGGCCACGGCAGCTCAGAGCCATGACCGAAACGCTGGCACTTGAAGCAACGGCGTGGGTTAGGGATGTATGGTCTAACTTTCAATTTCAAATAGCCTGTTTCTATGTGTTCTGGCAGTGTGCTTGCACCAAATGTGACGATTAGGTGTTTAGTCAGGATTTCCTTGTCATCTCGCCTAATTTTGATTCGCTGTACTTTTGTCACGTGCTGTTCACTCCAGCCCTCGAGGAGCTCACTTTCTGTCAATTCAAGCAGGTCTTGGTCTGATACTACACCTCGCGAGCTGTTGAGGGAACGGTGTGGTGTGACAGAGACAGGTGTATTTCCGAACGAGACAAGTTTGGTCAGTTTTTCATACTGTGCTTTGTTTTGCACTTCAAGGAGAAGATCTCCGCTAGCCATTCTCGATGCCTGATAACCACGGCCGAGTGTTTCAGTGAGGCATTTGGACACAACAAAAGGGGATATTGTTCGGGCATTCTTGTCAGCTGTTTCGCAATGGATCACATGAAATCGCGGAAAAATTTCTTGAGGTTTCATGAAGATATTCACAGTGTCTTCGGTGCGTCCCCTCTTTGTGAGAGGACGATTATTGGGACTGGAAAAGGCGGTTGAGGCCATAGATTATGGATGAATTCGGCAGCCATGCCAGCCGCCCTCCATGGAGCCCTACATGGGGACGCGACAGCACTTATATATATAAGGCATGCCAACGTCAGCTGTACACAGCCACTATAACCAAATATAATGTGCCCAAGAGAGGGCACACACACAAGGTTAACCCTCGCCGCCAGGAAAACGGAAGTAAATAGAAGTGAGGAGAAGACAGGAAAGATGAAAAGTGGGAGAAAAGACGAAGATGTGAGGGGAGAGAGAGACAGGAAAAGGCGACTGCCGATTTCCCCTGGGTGGGTCAGCCCAGGGGTGCCGTCTACGTGAAGCCGGGGCCAAAGGGGTGTGTTGCCTCTGCCGGGGGGCCTTAAAGGTCCAATCACCCGGCGTCGGCTCAACCCCCAGGATCCCCTTTTCCCCGGACACGGCAAAGCCACGCACGGCTAGGCGTGGGAGGGGGTCGAAACCCCCACGTTAGCTCGGGTCCGTGGTGTCGCTACACACCAAACGCCTGCTTGCGCAGACGCCCGTGCGGGGAGATACAGATATCCAAAACACAAATAATGATAACATAAAATGTCACTTACACCCAAGTTCCTCGACATCGGAGGGGTAGTAGTCCTCTTCGTTGTAGTCGTGCGAGCCATCATGCTTCCGCCAGTAGACTAGCTTATTCTTCGCGGTCTCCTTCAACGAGGTGGGCGAAAAATCCTTAATTAATGATCCCGCCACTACGGTTTTAGCGCCATCTTTATACGCGACATAGGCATAGGCAGGAAAATCCATTGGATGCAAATAAAAGGCGCAAAAATAACGAAGACAAAATCAGAGCGGTTCACCTAGCTATGTACTATGTGGCTGTGTGGACCGCACTGTTGCCAGATTTGAGAAGTGCTCCTCACCAGCCAATAAAATATGGCGGCGATGACGTACTTTAACTGAGTAAAATATCGTCAAATTCACATATCATAATTTCAAGGCACTCAATACTACATTTCAAGAAAAAAAAATGAAGTAATGTGCCGTTTTGTGTGAGCATGAAGCCAAATATTTCATTATTTTGCTGTCAGTCATGTTCCATTTTGACTTCGAAAGAAGGAAATCCTAGGCTCTAAATGTTTGCGCAAGTAGTTCTTGGTTGCGTTCACTTTGAAGAAAGAAGAGTAATACTTTTCACTTTGGTTGTGGAACGACGTTGGACGACCCGTGGAACATCGTAGTTCTTTCACCAAAGCGCTTGGCTACAACCATACGCAACACACTGAGGTTAAGTCAAGACATATTGACTACGCAGAGGGTTCATCGATTTAATGAGCAATGTATCTTGCTCTCCCTTGGCCACAAGTTCGCACACCTAGCATAAAAATTTGCGCACACAAACGTAGCCACTGCCGCTGCATGGGATATATCCCAAAAGATTTAGGGAAACCTGTCCGTGGCATTGCAACACACTACAACCACATAACATGGGATAACCTAAACATTACTAATCCGTACACATGTTTACCACGTGGAGGAACTGTGGTTTAACGGCATGGACAAAGGAAAAAAAAACATCCATGTCAAGCAGTGGGAAGTATGGCTTGCGCTAGAAGAAAAACAGAGCCAGCCGCTGGTGCCATCGGAGCCCTGGCCATAACTAACATCGTTTACTCGGCAGTGTAGATGGGAGGACGTTTAGATGTGTTGGCAGTTCATCGTGCTTCAGAAATAATGAACACGGGACAAGAAGGAGACAAGATCGTGCAGCGAGTAAACGACAGCGAAAAGGGGAGGGGTTATTGAACGCTCCCTTATAAAATAGGTTATGAAATGAGAGGAAGCGAAATGTCCACACGATGCCGTGCTATCATAAATTCACGCTTCGGCATTTGCGAAAAATGTGTGAATATGTGCTCGTTGCACACAACAAAATTTACAATCGCGTGACTGAAAAATACGCCTATACGTTTTTCAATGATTATTGTGTCATTGCATGGAAACGAACGTTTCGTCGTTTACTCAAATCAAGAAAAGTAATGCGTGCCTGCCGTGCAGCCCACACAATGTTAAAATTACCATCTAGTGAACGCACACACATATGGGCCATAGCTGAGGGTCATTACCAATTAAGTGCGATGAATGCATGTACAAGTAATTATAAGGGCTTATTCGCACATCTCTGATGTAAATCGGCCAAGTACGTATGAGATATGATGCATGACGATTCGAACGAAGCGCGAACGATCAAATCATCCAGTGTTTTCGACGGATGCTCTTGTGTGCATTCACGGATGCCCCTGGAATATTTATCCGAGTCACAAGAAATTAATATGCTGTGTATGATATGGGCCAAACCAGGGGCGCGCAGCCAGAAATTTTTTTCGGGAGGGGGGGGGGGTGTTCAACCATACTTAAAGTGACCAGATATCCTGATTTAGGCGGGACATGGTCCCGATTTTGCGGCTGCGGTCCGAATGCTTAATACCCCATCGAGTTGGAACTGCGCTCTGCCCCGTCGTTTGTGTGCGTCCGCCTTCTCGTTGTCTTCGGCGCGTTGCAGAAAAATAAGGGACATTTCAATTCAAAAGTAGCTGTTCTATTCGGAACCGGTTGTGCACAAATGGTATGGCGAGTCGGGTCGCACACATTCGATCTTCGCGATAGAGGGCAACATTTTTATGCAATGCTGTCGAAACAGGGCGTTGTTCAAGGCCTCCGCTCGCACCTACAAAGCAAGAATGTGTCCTATATAAGACCGCGGCATGCATGCTTTTTATTAAAGAATGGTAGGGCCATAAAAAAGCGCATACAAGCACCCCGACTAAGACAATTTTGACTTGTGCGACAAAAAATGAATGAAGTGACAAGCAACGCATTAAGCACAGGTTACAAAATCTCGGTGGCAGCGCTTAATTTCTTTTTTTGTTTTGCTCAGCTGAGAACGCATCCCACTTCGTATTTCTAGTGGCAGGGCGGCACAAAGCAATGCACCGATGCACCCACCATGGATGCACCCAATAGTTACCTAAAAGGCTGCGGCTAGGGTTACGTCCAGACGTAACTTGTAGTGTGCACGTATCTCGCAGGAGTACGGCCACTAGCGTGGGTTCGGACTTAGCGAGCCACCGGGCCGCGTCTGCCCTCGCCTCGCGTGAACTAGCGCACCGCTGCACACGCACGTTCGAGCGCAAACAAGGCGCCGAGCGTAACGCGGCAAGTACACAGTACTGCTCTCGAAATCCGCAACACTTTATTGCCTGCGGCAACACCACAAAACGCAGTACAACGCCCGCTCCCAAAGGCGGCGGGAGAAGCAAAACAGGCTTAACCACGCCACGGGCGAAAGTACAACACAAAGGGTGCCGCTAGCACGTCTCCGCGGGCAAAAGGGCTCACGGCGACACGCCGCTGAGAGAAACGTTCCCTCGCGACTATGCTGCGTGCTCTCACGATCAGCGACCAAAACAGGGCCCGATCGCTCGAGCAAGGGCAAACTCCGCTCGCGTTGGCTTCGATAGGTACGGTTTCGGCGTAGTAAGACCACGCGCGAATGCACCGCACCGCTCTTCAGCCTAGCGTTCGGAAAAGGACAACGTAAGGTAAGCGCTCGCCGCTGGCGCAAGGCACCGTTGGCGAACTCCGTCCGAGCGAGCCCAAACAAAGGAGCCGACGGACAGGAAAGAAAATACGTGCTTACCCTACGAGGTCCAGAGAGTGTCTGACTCCCCCGCCGCGCGCAACGTCTCGCGAGACGCGAGCACGCGAGACTCGAACGTGGCGCCACCGTCGCGATCCGGCGCCGGGGTGAGGGGGTTAACGTCACCCCCGCTCGCCCAGCGCCGTAGGACGGCGGAGGAGGGGAGCGACATGATCGGACATGAGGATGGCAGAACGACGGGCAAGCCTCAATCCCCACAAACTGTAGTCACCGCTATCGTTACGCCCAGACGTGGTTTTCCACAAACGTGAGTACATTATTTTCCTATTGCTCAGTGAAGGCCCTCTGTGCCCTTCGAGCGTGGAAAACTAATCGTGGCTTCGTCCTCGCTCCGCAAGTGCAGCAGAAATAAAAAATGCAAACCTTCTGCGACAGAACAAAAAAAAAATTCTCACACAGCAGCGAGGTTCAAACCAACGTCCTCGCACTTCCGAGCACGACACGTTAGCCGCTGCGCCACTAAGACCAATCGGTTCGGTAGGTCTAACGGGCTGTATTTGTATTGTCACGCTGGACGTAACTTTTAAGACTCGTTATTCTTACTTCCAGACGTAACGACGTAACTGCAACAGCTACTATCGTTACGTCTAGACGTAGCGCTAGACACTGCCTAACTGGCTAAAATTATAAGAGACTCTATGATATACCCATCTTGAACCCCATGGATAAATGCATGCACGAGAGAAGCATGCACCGTCGACTGAGAGCGCCCTTCGTGGCTGCTCATGTGGCTGCGCTGCAACGCCACCTAAAGACGTTGACCTGTTGACATTGACTTGTGGAGTGTGTGCACGGTAGAAATCAGTCCTTCAGTGCCATCAATAGCAAAACTACGTTCAAAAATCAAATGTGCCTATGTTTGTAAAACTTGCAGATTGTCGCGTCATCTGAGAGCAGTAGAATAAAACATATACATGTTTTTTTTACCAGGTTGCTAAGATGCTGAATTTCTTTTTAGTGAAGAGAAAACGGGACAACTATCAAGTTTACCCGCGTATTCCATCAATGGAGATATTAGATTTGGTATATATAGAGTTTCGCTACTCGGCATGATCGACGAACTCTGCTTGCAGCAGGAATGTCACGACCGCATGACCTCTTCTGTGGGTTTTGCAGCTGTTGTGTGAGTGTGCATGATGTCTGATCCGTCTACCCTAAAGCATCTTAAATTATACCTCGACAGAGGCGAACCTTTTGTTTTGCCGCACACGACGAGATATAGGGTAGAGAAGAGAAAGCGAACCCTTGCGCAGCACCCTGCTTTTAGTGTGCCAAGCACAAGTGCGGCTTCACTGTCGCAAGAGTCTGATGCATGCGAAGCGTCCGCATCGTCGACTGTGCCCGTATGTGATCAGCAAAGTGACAACCGGGGCCCGTTAGTCGACGACGGTTCGCCAGTGCCTGTTTTGACATCACCATCTTCAGGCGAATGCGATTCGGACAGAGGCCGCTATGCCCGCTCACAAGGAGAAGTGCCAGCTTCGGCAACAGCGTCTGAAGATGAATACAGTGACCATTCGAGAAGCGACAGTAGCGGCGGTCAGTCGCAAGAGGAGGGCGACAGCTTTGAAGACTTTGAAGAGGAGGAGTTGCTGGCATCGGACTTCTCCGAATTGCATGAAGCAACGCTTCCAGGCTCCCCTACGACAAAGGCGGCTGCGGTGATAATGATTATGGCGTTCGTCATAACACACGGCCTAACCTGGGTCGCGCTTGACGACCTGCTGCGGCTGATAGACGGTCTTTTCGGTTTCAGAGGCGATGTGCTGCCGAAATCAAAATACCTTTTCCGCAAACTGTGGTCAAACAGGATGCAAACAATCATGAAACACTTTTTTTATTGTGATAAGTGTGGTAACCTTATGCAGCCGGCCGGCTCCTCTACAATGACATGCTCTTCCTGTTCTATCAACACCGCCGTCGTTACGCTCAAGGCAAGAGGAAGTTATTTTGTTATTCTAGACATGAAAGAGCAGTTGAGGTGCTTACTGTCCAAAACGAAAGAAGCTCTCTTCAACAATCTTCTGAAGGTAAAGGAAGCCGTTGATCAGAACATTCCGTGTTTGAATGTATCACAAACGCTCGCCCAAGAAGCGCGAACGACAAAAAAAACAAGCATCAAAAGGCTCCGACGCGCCGCATCCTCCTCACCCACTCGGGCCAGACGCAGACAACCCGATGAAACGCCCGGCAAAGCCTGGATGTTTCTAGAAGGAAGGGGGGACGTATCCCCGAGCGACGCCGCCGCGAGTAGAACCGGCGAGAGAAATCTCGAACTATCCTTAGCCTTGGCTGTACTGCACGCCGAAGAACCCTCCCGACGCTTCTAGAAACCGGGGGAGAAGGGATAAAAGCGTGCAAACGACGGTGAGACAGTCAGTGAAGGAGTGAGCGAGTCCGTCGGCCTGAGACGGTGAAGACGTATTTGTGATCGTGTGCGGCCAGTCGATCGTCGATCTGGAAGAATCCGATGACGACGCCGTGTGAGCCGTGACTAGTTACGACGACGGTTGAACTAAGACAGACACCGCTGGAGTTGGCGTGAGCGTTTCCCTGAAGAGAACCATTCGATTACCGTCCAAGAATTGTGGACTGGATACGCCATTGTATATTCAGGACTTTAACTGTCCTTGAATAGATGTAATGCATGAGATTGCATTTGTAGCGTGCGATCTGTTTGTATAGTTCCCGTTGTGTAAACACCATCTGAGTTATATTGTGAAGCTGTAACTGGTACCAGCCGAGTGTGCATGTGTTTGAGATATTTGCATTGCATTAACTGAGAATATATTTCGTTTTCGTTTGTGTTATTGACTCTCTGCTCTGACTCGGTCTTTGGACCACAACCGGCGTTCGCTGGCGCACCAAAAGAACCAACTCTAAATTGTCCGCGCTTTCGTGGTGCGTTTTCGGGGGGCCGATACGTCCGCCCTTGGAATCCGCCCGGCGATTGCCAACCCGATTAACGGGACAAGTGACAGAATGACATCTCAACAGGACTTGCGTTTCAAGAGCTCCGAAAGAATGGCTTGATCAAGTGGAGGGATCTCACTAACACTCAACACGGATGGCAGCCCTGTCTTTAAATCACCCACGTCTTCAGTGTGGCTGATACAGTTCCTCGTCAACGAGCTACCACCGGACGCCAGAACGAAGAACTGTATGCTTGGCGGCCTCTGGTTTGGGAGTCACCCCGACATGTCACTCTTCATGGCCAAGTTTGTGGATGAACTGAACCAGTGTGGTGGCATCATGTGGAAGCACGCAACAACAGTTGTGCGATCTGCAATTCATGCTATCTGCTGTTGTGTCGATGCTCCAGCTCGGGCTGCCATGGGCAGCATCAATTCAACGGCTTGTTTGGGTGTCCGTAGTGCTACACCTGTGCAGAGCATCATGAAGGTATGATATATTCTTCATAAAATGTGTAGTAGTTGGAATCTCCCTGTGTGTTATGTTTTCCTCCTCTTCGCTTGAGGAGGGCGGAGTAATGGGGTGGGTTCGGAGCGAGTGAAGTTCGCTGGCTAGTGTTTCGTTTTGAGCTCGCAATAGGGCGAGCTCCCGCCTGAGTTCCAGTGTTTCGGCAGTGCTTGTGGGGGAAGAGGAAGGAGGAGAGTGAGAGGAGGCACTCTCCGCCCAGCTGCCTACCTTGTCTTGGTCGCGGGCAGCGCCACCAGATGGAGCGCTGAGAGCTGGGGATTCCGCCGCTCCAGGCGGCAGCGTTGCTGTTGCTGTCTTGCCGGGGGTTGGCGCCTTGCCAGTCGGCTGGCGCTTCGGTTTTGTTGGGGACCCCGATGTCCTGGGCCCTGGCTGCTGAAGCTTGGTGAATTTCCCAGTACATTCGAGGGAGCTGGTGAGGTGCGGGCCCCCGCAGACTATGCACATTGGGTTGCATTCGTGGGGGACCATCTCCTCAGTATCAGCACCCCCGTTTTGGCCACAAAGGCCGCATCTTTCGTTGACCGGGTTGGGACAGATATCCGACCGGTGCCCCAGTGTGCCGCAGTTGGTAGCACGCTGGCACTGTCTTGTACTCCCTGACGGGAGTCAGTTCTGCGTTGTAGTGGACGTAACGCGGTACGTCCCGCGAATCTCAACACAGCTACGTTAGGGTTCCCCAGCTTGCGCGCATAGACCAGTTCACCACCTCGCCACTGCACATTATGTTTCAGGGACGCACTGGTTTCGAGGTTGTGCACAGAAATCACGCCAAGACACACGTCACCAGTGAGCTTGAGGTGGCCGTGAAGCGGAAGCGGACCTTTGCTGGTGTGGATTTGAAAGTCCGTTAGCAGTTTCTGAACTACCTCGTGGTTCTGCGTGCCACAGACAATGTTTTGTTCCCAATTGGGGGAAGTTGTGATGGCGTTCATGTGCTGCTTTCCGATGAGTTGGGAAATAGCAGCGCCGAGCTCACCTTGTTGAAAGGCTCTTGAGGGCGACCGTAATGCGTGGCTTGAGCACGATCACGTAGTCGTCAGGATTCATCCTGACCGTTGGCTCTGGCGTCCACTTGGAGACTGGTGGCGAAGTCTTCTGTGGAGGTTTAGGAGACAGAGCGCAAGTGTCCCCGGAGGCTGGATTGTTGAAAGGAGTCTTGGGCGTAGACGCCCATTTTGTGTTCTTCCGGCGGCGACGCCGGCCTTCGACGAGTTGAAAAATGTCGGCTTGCTCCGCTGACATGGTGGATGGGCCGTCCTCTGGTTGGTTTGTAGGGATAGACGACCACGACAGAGTCGTGGGGTCGTAGCCGCGTTATTCAGGCAGCGCCATGTTGAGAGGTTGGCCGACGGGCGTGTCCGCGTCCAGCAGCGGGGGAGCCGGAGCCGTGAGGCCCAGCTCGGCCGCCACGTGGTGGTGCGCAAAGTTGCTCGATATGGCCGAAAGTTGGGTGTACCTGGGTAAGATCGGTGTCTCCAGGATCTTGCTAACTTTCCAGATGCAGTCGCAGAGGTTTTAGAGGAGTCCCGTCTAAATTTCCACAGCTCCAGCCGAAAAACGACGGAGCCGATGTGCGTCGCGTCCGATCGCTTCGCGATGTGCCCTCCTCTCCCCGACCCGGACGAGGTTTACCGCCTTCTTCAAGCGATCGACGCCATGGAGACTCCCACTGACGCACCGGACATCTCCGCCGTCGACATCAGGCTCCCGCCGTTTTGGACAGCGGACCCGCAGCTATGGTTCCTGCAGGTGGAGTCCCAATTCACCGCTCGTCGCCTTGCCGCTGAGCTAACAAAGTACCACCACGTGGTCGCTAGCCTCCCACCGGCGATAGCGAGCGAAATACGCGATCTGCTGGTCGCTCCACCTGCAGATAACGCGTACACAACGCTCAAACAGCTGCTCATCAGCTGCCTCACGCCGTCGGAGCCTCAGCGACTGCAGCAGCTACTGCACGACACCGAGCTCGGGGACCGGACGCCCAGCCAATTGTTGCGCCACATGAGGCAGCTGTTGCATACGGCCGGCGCAACCACCACCGAGGCCGACAGCAGACTGCTTCGCGAGCTGTTCCTACAACGACTTCCGGTCAACGTGCGCATGGTCCTCGCCTCGGCTGCCGAAAACGCCTCTCTCAAATCGCCGCGCTCGCGGACTCGGTGCTGGCGGTCGCTCCGCCGTCCGTCGCGGCGCTACAGCCAGACATTGTCGGCCGCGCGCCTACGACCGCAATGCATGACATCCGGGAGCAGATATCCCGCCTCGCCGATACCGTCGCAGCGATGCAGGCCCGCAGCACTCCCGAGGAGTGCCAGCGCCCAGCAGCGCAACAGAGAACCTGCTGGTATCACAGAAAGCACGGCAACGCTGCTCGCAAATGCATTCCTCCTTGCGACTATGCGGGAAACGGGAGCGGTCGGCACTGAGGACGACGACCAGTGTGCCAGAGGCCCCCAAACGTCGTCCATCAGTGTTTTTCCTCACCGACCGCGACAGTGGCCTTCGATTGCTCGTGGACACCGGCGCTGAGGTGAGCGTGTTGCCGGTTGGATCCACCGATTGCCGTGTCCCCAGTGCGTCCCCCCCTTCAGGCGGTCAACAACACAACCATCGCCACCTACGGACATCGCTCGCTGCCACTCGATTTAGGCTTGAACAGAACGTTCCGGTGGATATTCATCGTGGCAGCAGTGAAGTCCGCCATCTTGGGTGCGGACTTTCTTCGGCATTTCGGCCTTCTCGTCGACGTGCGCAACCGCCGCCTTCACGATCCCGTGTCGCAGGCAACTGTGCAAGGCAATCCCTCGCAACACCCTCCGCTGAGCCCCACTCTGCTCGGGCCGTCCAGTGCAGAACGTTTTACTCGCATTTTACAGGAGTTTCCCGAGTTGGCGAGGCAGCCGCCAGCCAGCGCCGCGGCGAAGCACGAGGTACGCCACTACATCGCCACCAGCGGCCCACCCGTGCACGCGTGGCCTCGCCGTTTGCCTCCAGAGAAGTTGAAAGTCGCACGACAAGAATTTGAAAATATGATGGAGCTAGGGATCATCAGACCCTCGTCGAGCACTTGGGCATCTCCACTCCATATGGTGCCAAAGTCAACTCCGGGAGACTGGCGACCATGCGGGGACTACAGGGCGCTGAACCAGGTAACGACTCCAGACAGGTACTCGGTACCGCACATACACGACGTCACGACGACGCTTCACGGTGCCACTATCTTCTCGAAGATCGACCTGGTGCGGGCATACCATCAGATTCCCGTTGCCCCGGAGGATGTCCCGAAGACCGCCATCGCAACGCCTTTCGGACTTTTCGAATTCCTCCGAATGCCATTCGGACTCCGAAACGCGGGTCAGACGTTCCAGCGGTTCATGGACGGTGCTAAACGCGGTCTCAACTTCTGCCACGCCTATCTTGACGACTTACTAGTGACCAGCAGCACTCCGGAAGAGCACGTGAATCATCTGCGCATCGTCTTCCAGCGCTTAGTGGAGCATGGCGTGGTCGTGAACATGGCCAAATGCGAGCTTGGTGTGCGACAGCTCTCGTTTCTTGGACACGTCATCTCCGCCTCAGGAGTTCTTCCACAACCCAACAAGGTTAAAGATGTCGAGCAGTTCCCACAACCCAACACTAAACGTCAGCTCCGCGAATTCCTTGGTCTCGTAAACAATCACCGCCGTTTCATCCCCCAGTGTGCCACTATTCTACAGCCTCTCCACCTCCTGCTGTCGACACACGAAGGTGCCGCTAAGGATACCAAGGATGCTGCTAAGGAGCTCTACTGGACGGAGGGCGCCCAAGCGGCCTTCCAAGATCATCAAGAGACGTCTTGCCGATGCCGCGCTTCTCACTTACCCACAACCGGGAGTTCCGCAGTGCGTCATGGTCGACGCATCGGACGTACCTGTGGGTGCCGCACTTCAACAACTCATCAAAGGAGTATGGCGACCAATCGCTTTCTTTTCCCCGAAACTGACATCCACCGAACAGCGGTACAGCACGTTCGGGCGCGAACTGCTGGCCGTCTACGCGATAATCCGGCACTTCCGCCATTACTTAGAAGGTACCGTATTCTTTTTTTTTGACGGACCACAAGCCTCTCATGTATGCCTTGCGGTCACTGAATGCTGAGGGGGGCGCCCATACAGCCCGCGAACTGCGGCAGATGTCATACATATCTGAATTTACCACGGACATCCACCACGTCAAAGACGGCGACAACAAGGTAGCGGACGCCCTCTCACGGAATCCTGTGAACGCCATCACGCCCACACAACCGGTTGATTTTCCCGCTTTGGCAGCCGCTCAACGTGAATATGACGAACTGAAACACCTATTGACCGCGACCACTGCCCTGAATCTTGAGTGGATCCCAGTTCCCGGATCCGAGGACAAGGTTTGCTGTGACACAAGCGTCAGTAGAACTCGCCCGTTCGTGTCCGCGAGCCTTCGTCGCCATGTGTTCGAGTCCTTGCACAGACTGTCTCATCCGGGGATTAGAGCCACCCAAAGACTGGTGACGGCGAGATTTGCCTGGCCGGGCGTAAGTCGGGACGTCCGACGCTGGGCACGTGAATGTGTAGCTTGCCAGCGCTCTAAGATACAACGCCATACCTCGACAGCACTGGGAACACTCCCCACTCCGGGTTCTCGCTTTGATCATGTCCACCTGGACATCGTCCGCCCACTGCCACCCTGCCACGGACAGGTTTACCTGCTGACCTGTGTCGACAGGTTCACCCATTGGGCGGACGCCATCCCTATTGCGGACATCACTGCCGAGACGGTTGCGAGTGCTTTCCTGTACCACTGGGTAGCCCGTTTCGGGGTGCCCTCCACGATAACAACAGACCGCGGCCGACAGTTCGAATCAGCCCTTTTCACTGTCATCAGTCAGCTCATGTGCACCTCACGCATACGCACGACGGCGTACCACCCCATGAGCAATGGCATGGTGGAGCGCTTTCACCGCCAGCTGAAGGCTGCGCTCACGGCAACCGAGGAACACAACTGGGTGGACGCCCTCCCACTCGTTCCTTTGGGTATAAGGTCCACCTTGAAAGAGGACATTGGCTGCAGCGCCGCTGAGCTGGTCTACGGCACAACACTCAGGCTGCCGGGAGAGTTCTTTGCGCGCGGCTCAGAGGAGGCATCTAGCTTGCAGCGACTATGCACTTCGCCTACGCGACGTCATGAGCAAACTGCGCGCGGTACCTCCACGGCCCCCAGGGTCGCGTGTGGTCCACGTCGACCCACAGCTCACATCGTGCCCATATGTGTTTGTACGACAAGACGCGGTTCGGCGACCTCTTCAGCCGCCCTATAATGGGCCGTTTCAAGTCCTCCGCCGCGGCAACAAACAATTCACAATCAAGAGAAGCGGCCGTGAGGAGGTGGTGTCGTTGGACCGCATCAAGCCAGCACACATGGACCGTGACGACGCTGTGTTGCCTCCACTAAGGGAATCGCCGCCAGAACCCCCAGCTTCAATGCCTGCCCAAGTCCACGAGGTGCCCTCCCGGCTGACGCACAGCGGGCGGCTATCAAGAGCACCCACGCGCCTGGACCTTTAACTCCGTTAGGCAACTCACTAAGGGGGGAGTGCTGTGGCGGCAGCCAAGCCAAGCCGCCAGGCAGCGCCACCCACCGCAGCTCTCCGGAACCTCCAGAGAACCCGAATAAAACCAGTTCATGTTTGGGATCCCCGCCGCGCGGTTGTGTCTGCTTCTCCCGAGCGTACACGCGTCCCAACAGAAAATTCTTTTTTTTTCGTGTCATTTTTTACAAAACGTTATGACAAGATCATGCACACAGCTCAGGTTGCAGACAGGGAGGGTGGCAACAAATAAGCCATTGGAATGGTGATTTCTAGAACCCATACGAACACGGCTAAGCATCGATCATCCAAATGACACGGTTCATATCGGTGAGTGCAGAGCATTCAGAGCAGCGCAATGGAACAGTTTTGACTATCTATAGCTGAAGCATATGGTTGGGCATGCGAGCGAGTACATCTCCTTCAGGTGCGAATTATGAAGGACTGCCTAGAATAGCGCATATTCACACAACACAATTCCAAGGCCCTCGATATTACATGGCAATAAAGAAAATGAGGCTGTATTGTGCTCCGTGCAACTTTCAGTAATTAATGTTGATTAACGAGTAATTATTTTGAAATTGCTCAGCTTCAATTTTTGTACAAAAAGAATAAAATATTAAGCTTAAAATGTATGCTCACTTCGTTTCTAAGTTGTGTTCATTTTGAGCAAAGAAAAATACTCCTGACGTTGGACTTGGAACGCGGCCTGTCAAACAATCGTCGACCATGGTAGTGCCTCCAGCGAAGCGACTCTCTGCAGCATTTTGCAGCTCAATGAAGTTAAATGACAGCGAGTTGCACTCACGGGAAGCCCGTAGAGATGTGCACACTGCGTTTCAAGCCCGCGGTGCGTGACGCGCCTCCGTACAACGCCGCTGAAGGAGGAGATACAGATATCCATGATGATGATGATATGTGTGTTTTATTGGCGCAGGGGCCATTCTTGGCCAAAGAGCGCCATGAACAGTGGTGAAAAAGTAGCAATGATCCATGATTTACGATATGTAAGGGATGTGAGCCATGATAGTGTTACGTGGCTGTATACGGGCCTAAAATTCCGCACGCTTTGGCGGTTAAAACAAAGAAAGATTAAAATCATGGGGATGACGTGAAATGTGTGCAGCGGGAATGGATGGCAATGCTCGTGGTGATAGAGCTATGGTGTAGATATATGGCATAAGCACGAGTGCCTCGTCACCGCCCTTGATTCCAAGGGCCGCGAGGCAGGTGCTTTTTGCGTGTAGCTACCGCAGCAGCGACCTCTACTCAGAGGTCGCGCTGTGGATTTCCTCGGTATATCACATGAAAACTACGCACGTCGTTGATAAACGCGAGCAATGAATCATATTTAAAAAGCGGATCCCTACCGACGAACATGGAAGGATGCAGTGGAAATTGCTGTCGGTAGGGTATTAGAAAGTGCTTCTTTCTCAAAGCGTCTAATTCTTTGCACTGAATGAGGACGTGAAGCACCGTAAGTGGTTCTCCACATCCCTCACACTTGGGCGGATCACCACCGGACAAAAGGTGTGCGTGTGTGCTATGTGTGTGACCGATACGTAGCCGACAGAGTGTTACATCTGTGCGGCGTGTTCTTGATGTGGATGGCCAGTCACCGAGGTAAGGCTTGATGACATGTAATTTATTATGCAGTTGTCGGTCCCATGTACGCTGCCAGTAATCTCTCAGCTTTTTCCTCAGGAAAGGTTTCAAGTCGATTGCGGGAACAGCTATAGATGATTGGGGAGCGTTTGCATGGACTGATGTTGCAAGCGCATCTGCCTGTTCGTTTCCCTCGATTTCACGGTGCCCTGGCACCCAGCATACAACTACATGCTGTTTGGAACTGTAAATGGCACACAGGAGGGAGTATAGTGAGACAATGACTGGGTTTTTGTACTTTCTGGTAGTTTTCAAGGTTTTCACGACGCTTAACGAATCCGTATATACGACTGCATTACTTATTCCTAATTCTTTAATGTGTTTTGCTGCCGCCAGTACTGCGTAAGCCTCCGCTGTGAAGATGCTTGTGCTTGGGTGAAGAACACCGGCATCCGAAAAAGATGGGCCTACCGCTGCGTAGGACACACCTGTGTGAGACTTGGAAGCGTCAGTGAAAAATTCGGGACAAGCGTATTTGTGTGTCAGTTCACGAAAGTACATTTGGATGTGTAGAGGTGGGGCATGCTTTGTGACATCTACGAAAGATGTGTCACAATCTATAACCTGCCATTTCCATGGCGCGGCGTGTAAAGTTGGAGCCATTAAGCGGTGATCGAGCAATGGGACGCCTGTTTCCTCAGCTAGTGCTCGCACACGTAGCGAGAAGGGCTTTTTCACAGTGGGTCGATTTTGAAAGAGCTGGCAGGTGGACATGTCATTTACGACAGGGTATGTGGGATGGTCCGTGCTTGCATTAATCTTCAAAAAATACATAAAAGATAGGTACGATCTTTGTATATGTAGCGACCATTCGTCCGATTCCGCGTAAAGGCTTTCCACGGGGCTTGTTCGAAAGGCACCCGTAGAAAGGCGAATGCCTAAATGGTGGACAGGGTCCAGCATTTTCAAGACTGTTGGTGTCGCTGACCGGTATATTATCGCCCCATAGTCTAGACGCGTGCGTATCAGGCTTTTATAGAGGCTCATGAGACATTTTCTGTCGCTGCCCCAAGTTGTGCGGGACAGCACCTTTAGGATGTTCATTGTCTTCATGCATTTCTCCTTAATGTACTTAATGTGTGGTACAAACGTGAGCTTCGTGTCTAGAATTATGCCTAAAAACTTCTGTTCTCTTTTAACAGCTACAAGCTCACCCTGCAACTCTATATGGGGATCGGGGTGGAGGCCTCTCTTCCTGGAGAACAGAACGCAGGAGCTCTTTTGTGGATTCAGACGGAAACCGTTCTGGTCTGCCCATTTGCAGACCTTGTTGACACAGAGCTGAACCTGTCGCTCGCATGATGAGAGATTACAGGATTTAAAACCTATTTTAAATCGTCAACGTATGTTGAATAAAACATGTTACGTGGGATGTACGAACGCAGGGAATTTATTTTTATATTAAACAGTGTGCAACTGAGGACACCGCCCTGTGGCACTCCAGTTTCTTGCACAAACGGTCGAGACATAACATTGCCCACTCGAACACGGAATGTGCGATTGGACAGATAGCTCTCGATCACATTTAGCATATTACCACGTATACCTAAGTGTGAGAGGTCTCTCAATATTCCGAACCGCCACGTGGTATCGTATGCCTTCTCCATGTCAAGGAACAGAGATAGCAAAAACTGCTTATGAACAAAAGCCTCGCGGATTTGTGCCTCTATGCGAATGAGATGGTCGGTGGTGGACCGACCCTCTCGGAATCCGCTCTGATATGGGTCAAGGAGTTTGTTTGATTCAAGGAAATGTAGTAGTCGGCAGTTTATCATCTTTTCAAATAGTTTGCAGAGGCAGCTAGTCAGGGCTATAGGCCTATAACTTGAAACACAGGATGGATCCTTGCCCTGTTTCAGGATAGGTATTACTATGGCCTCTTTCCACGCAAAGGGAATCTCGCCGGAAGACCACACAGCGTTGTACAGGCAGAGGAGTTTTTTGTGTTTCATGGGGTAGGTGTTTCAGCATTTGATATATAACACGGTCAGAGCCTGGGGCAGATTTGCTGCAGCAGTTTAGCGCTACCTGCAGCTCAGCTAAGTGGAATGGTTCGTTGTATGACTCTTGTTTTGCACATTTCCTTTCTAGTTTTTGTCTTTCTGCTCTCTCTTTGTATCGTTTGAATGTATCTGAATAGTGCAATGAGCTGGATACGTGCTCAAAGTGAGCGCCCAGGAAGTTTGCTTGGTCTTCAAGGCTGTTGCCCTCTGTGTCTACTAAAGGGAGTGAATGTGTCTGTCGGCCTCTTATCCTATTTACCCTGTTCCAGACCTTGCCTTCATCTGTGTAGGAATTGATGTCGGATAAAAACTTCACCCAACTATATCTTCTAGCCTGTCGGCGCGTTCTTCTTCCTTGGAACTTTACTTGCTTGAAATTGATCAGATTCTCTGCAGTAGGGGAGTCACGTAGTAAATCCCACGCTTTGTTCTGCTTTTTTCGAGCGTTCCTGCAGTCATCGTTCCACCACGGGACACGACGTCTGCAGGCACCACGACTTGTTTGGGGAATACATTTTGAAGCAGCGTCAACAATAAAAGCGGTAAAATAATTAGCAGCAGAATCAATTCCTAAGGAAGAAATCTCGGCCCACGAGATACTGCTGAGACTCTGGTACTTCTCCCAATCAGCTCCGTCTACCTTCCAATTTGGAGCCTGGGGTGAAAATTCGTTTTCTTTTGGCGTTCTCAGCAGTATGGGAAAGTGATCGCTCCCATAAGGGTTTTTAATAACATCCCATTTAAAATCAGATAGAAGGGTGGGGGAAACGATGCTAAGATCAATGCACGAGTATGTTTTGTTCGCCAGGCTGAAAAACGTGGGTTCTTTCTCATTTAATAGGCATGCGTCAGTGGAAAAGATAAAATTCTCAATTAAACGCCCTCGCGCATCGCTCCATGAGTCGCCCCACAAAGGGCTGTGGGCATTAAAATCGCCAAGGACGATATATGGTTCAGGTAATTGATCCATTAAGGACTGAAACTCAGGTTTGTGCAGCTGGTGATGAGGGGGGATGTACAGTGAGCAGATGGTAACAGGTTTGTTTAAAATAACTGCTCGGACCGCCAATGCTTCGAGCGGCGTTTGTATCTGCAAACCTTGACACGCTACGCTCTTATCTATTATGATGGCAACGCCACCAGATGATGAGGTAGCTTCATCTCGGCCTTTACGGAAGATGACGTGGTGTCTAAGGAAGTTCGTGTGTTTTGTTTTCAGGTGTGTTTCCTGTACACACAGCACTTTTGGCGAGTGTTCGTGTATGAGTTCTTGGATATCGTCGAGGTTCCTGAGAAGGCCTCTGACATTCCATTGTAAAATTTGTGTATCCATTTTGTGTGTAACTTAGTGCTGTGTGCACGGAGAGAACTGTAGCCTTAAGTCATAGAGCCCTTTCCAGGCCCCGTGATGCGGGCTTTTTCTTTTCTGGCGCGCTCCAACGAGCTGCGCCGTTCCTTCGGCGCCTGTGACGCCGTTAAGCTTGCCGTTGTGTCCGTCGCCTCGGCAGAGACGCCCGCTCGCGGGTTACGCGCACGGGTGTCAGAGTTTTGGGGCCTTCTGACGGCACAGAAGGCCCTGGGCCTGCAGATCCGGGGGCCTGCATGCCCTTTGGTTGCGGGGCAGCTCGGGCTGCTTCCGCTGAGGGAGCGGATGGCGCTGCCGCCCGTCCACTGTATGTGGTACGTGCGGCAGCCGCGAACCTCTGTGGCACTGCTCCCTGACGTGCCACATTCGCGAAAGTAGGACCCTGCGGAAAGGAGAGGCGTCTGCGCGCCTCCTTAAATGAGATATTTTTAGTTACCTTGAGTGTTATGATTTCTTTTTTTTTCCATGAGGGACAACTGCGAGAGTAGGCTGGGTGCCCACCCTCGCAGTTTACACAATGGTAAGTTTCAACACATTTGTCTGCAGGTTGTTCATGTGAACTGCACTTTGCACAGGTTTGACGGCCACGGCAGCTCTGAGAGCCATGACCGAAACGCTGGCACTTGAAGCAACGGCGTGGGTTAGGGATGTATGGTCTAACTTTCAATTTCAAATAGCCTGTTTCTATGTGTTCTGGCAGTGTGCTTGTACCAAATGTGAGGATTAGGTGTTTAGTCAGGATTTCCTTGTCATCTCGCCTAATTTTGATTCGCTGTACTTTTGTCACGTGCTGTTCACTCCAGCCCTCGAGGAGCTCACTTTCTGTCAATTCAAGCAGGTCTTGGTCTGATACTACACCTCGCGAGCTGTTGAGGGAACGGTGTGGTGTGACAGAGACAGGTGTGTTTCCGAACGAGACAAGTTTGGTCAGTTTTTCATACTGTGCTTTGTTTTGCACTTCAAGGAGAAGATCTCCGCTAGCCATTCTCGATGCCTGATAACCACGGCCGAGTGTTTCAGTGAGGCATTTGGACACAACAAAAGGGGATATTGTTCGGGCATTCTTGTCAGCTGTTTCGCAATGGATCACATGAAATCGCGGAAAAATTTCTTGAGGTTTCATGAAGATATTCACAGTGTCTTCGGTGCGTCCCCTCTTTGTGAGAGGACGATTGTTGGGACTGGAAAAGGCGGTTGAGGCCATAGATTATGGATGAATTCGGCAGCCATGCCAGCCGCCCTCCATGGAGCCCTACATGGGGACGCGACAGCACTTATATATATAAGGCATGCCAACGTCAGCTGTACACAGCCACTATAACCAAATATAATGTGCCCAAGAGAGGGCACACACAGAAGGTTAACCCTCGCCGCCAGGAAAACGGAAGTAAATAGAAGTGAGGAGAAGACAGGAAAGATGAAAAGTGGGAGAAAAGACGAAGATGTGAGGGGAGAGAGAGACAGGAAAAGGCGACTGCCGATTTCCCCTGGGTGGGTCAGCCCAGGGGTGCCGTCTACGTGAAGCCGGGGCCAAAGGGGTGTGTTGCCTCTGCCGGGGGGCCTTAAAGGTCCAATCACCCGGCGTCGGCTCAACCCCCAGGATCCCCTTTTCCCCGGACACGGCAAAGCCACGCACGGCTAGGCGTGGGAGGGGGTCGAAACCCCCACGTTAGCTCGGGTCCGTGGTGTCGCTACACACCAAACGCCTGCTTGCGCAGACGCCCGTGCGGGGAGATACAGATATCCAAAACACAAATAATGATAACATAAAATGTCACTTACACCCAAGTTCCTCGACATCGGAGGGGTAGTAGTCCTCTTCGTTGTTGTCGTGCGAGCCATCATGCTTCCGCCAGTAGACTAGCTTATTCTTCGCGGTTTCCTTCAACGAGGTGGGCGAAAAATCCTTAATTAATGATCCCGCCACTACGGTTTTAGCGATATCTTTATACGCGACATAGGCATAGGCAGGAAAATCCATTGGATGCAAAAAAAGGGGCAAAAATAGCGAAGACAAAATCAGAGCGGCTCACCTAGCTATGTACTATGTGGCTGTGTGGACCGCACTGTTGCCAGATTTGAGAAGTGCTCCTCACCAGCCAATAAAATATGGCGGCGATGACGTACTTTAACTGAGTAAAATATCGTCAAATTCACATATCATAATTTCAAGGCACTCAATACTACATTTCAAGAAAAAAAATGAAGTAATGTGCCGTTTTGTGTGAGCATGAAGCCAAATATTTCATTATTTTGCTGTCAGTCATGTTCCATTTTGACTTCGAAAGAAGGAAATCATAGGCTCTAAATGTTTGCGCAACTAGTTCTTGGTTGCGTTCACTTTGAGGAAAGAAGAGTAATACTTTTCACTTTGGTTGTGGAACGACGTTGGACGACCCGTGGAACATCATAGTTCTTTCACCAAAGCGCTTGGCTACAACCATACGCAACACACTGAGGTTAAGTCAAGACATATTGACTACGCAGAGGGTTCATCGATTTAATGAGCAATGTATCTTGCTCTCCCTTGGCCACAAGTTCGCACACCTAGCATAAAAATTTGCGCACACAAACGTAGCCACTGCCGCTGCATGGGATATATCCCAAAAGATTTAGGGAAACCTGTCCGCGGCATTGCAACACACTACAACCACACAACATGGGATAACCTAAACATTACTAATCCGTACACATGTTTACCACGTGGAGGAACTGTGGTTTAACGGCATGGACAAAGGAAAAAAACATCCATGTCAAGCAGTGGGAAGTATGGCTTGCGCTAGAAGAAAAACAGAGCCAGCCGCTGGTGCCATCGGAGCCCTGGCCATAACTAACATCGTTTACTCGGCAGTGTAGATGGGAGGACGTTTAGATGTGTTGGCAGTTCATCGTGCTTCAGAAATAATGAACACGGGACAAGAAGGAGACAATATCGTGCAGCGAGTAAACGACAGCGAAAAGGGGAGGGGGTTATTGAACGCTCCCTTATAAAATAGGTTATGAAATGAGAGGAAGCGAAATGTCCACACGATGCCGTGCTATCATAAATTCACGCTTCGGCATTTGCGAAAAATGTGTGAATATGTGCTCGTTGCACACAACAAAATTTACAATCGCGTGACTGAAAAATACGCCTATACGTTTTTCAATGATCATTGTGTCATTGCATGGAAACGAACGTTTCGTCGTTTACTCAAATCAAGAAAAGTAATGCGTGCCTGCCGTGCAGCCCACACAATGTTAAAATTACCATCTAGTGAACGCACACACATATGGGCCATAGCTGAGGGTCATTACCAATTAAGTGCGATGAATGCATGTACAAGTAATTATAAGGGCTTATTCGCACATCTCTGATGTAAATCGGCCAAGTACGTATGAGATATGATGCATGACGATTCGAACGAAGCGCGAACGATCAAATCATCCAGTGTTTTCGACGGATGCTCTTGTGTGCATTCACGGATGCCCCTGGAATATTTATCCGAGTCACAAGAAATTAATATGCTGTGTATGATATGGGCCAAACCAGGCGCGCGCAGCCAGAAATTTTTTTCGGGGGGGGGGGGGGGGGGGGGTGTTCAACCATACTTAAAGTGACCAGATATCCTGATTTAGGCGGGACATGGTCCCGATTTTGCGGCTGCGGTCCGAATGCTTAATACCCCATCGAGTTGGAACTGCGCTCTGCCCCGTCGTTTGTGTGCGTCCGCCTTCTCGTTGTCTTCGGCGCGTTGCAGAAAAATAAGGGACATTTCAATTCAAAAGTAGCTGCTCTATTCGGAACCGGTTGTGCACAAATGGTATGGCGAGTCGGGTCGCACACATTCGATCTTCGCTATAGAGGGCAACATTTTTATGCAATGCTGTCGAAACAGGGCGTTGTTCAAGGCCTCCGCTCGCACCTACAAAGCAAGAATGTGTCCTATATAAGACCGCGGCATGCATGCTTTTTATTAAAGAATGGTAGGGCCATAAAAAAGCGCATACAAGCACCCCGACTAAGACAATTAAGACTTGTGCGACAAAAAATGAATGAAGTGACAAGCAACGCATTAAGCACAGGTTACAAAATCTCGGTGGCAGCGCTTAATTTCTTTTTTTGTTTTGCTCAGCTGAGAACGCATCCCACTTCGTATTTCTAGTGGCAGGGCGGCACAAAGCAATGCACCGATGCACCCACCGTGGATGCACCCAATAGTTACTTAAAAGGCTGCAGCTAGGGTTACGTCCAGACGTAACTGTAGTCACCGCTATCGTTACGCCCAGACGTGGTTTTCCACAAACGTGAGTACATTATTTTCCTATTGCTCAGTGAAGGCCCTCTGCGCCCTTCGAGCGTGGAAAACTAATCGTGGCTTCGTCCTCGCTCCGCAAGTGCAGCAGAAATAAAAAATGCAAACCTGCGACAGAACAAAAAAAAAATTCTCACACAGCAGCGAGGTTCGAACCAACGTCCTCGCACTTCCGAGCACGACACGTTAGCCGCTGCGCCACTAAGACCAATCGGTTCGGTAGGTCTAACGGGCTGTATTTGTATTGTCACGCTGGACGTAACTTTTAAGACTCGTTATTCTTACTTCCAGACGTAACGACGTAACTGCAACAGCTACTATCGTTACGTCTAGACGTAGCGCTAGACACTGCCTAACTGGCTAAAATTATAAGAGACTCTATGATATACCCATCTTGAACCCCATGGATAAATGCATGCACGAGAGAAGCATGCACCGTCGACTGAGAGCGCCCTTCGTGGCTGCTCATGTGGCTGCGCTGCAACGCCACCTAAAGACGTTGACCTGTTGACATTGACTTGTGGAGTGTGTGCACGGTAGAAATCAGTCCTTCAGTGCCATCAATAGCAAAACTACGTTCAAAAATCAAATGTGCCTATGTTTGTAAAACTTGCAGATTGTCGCGTCATCTGAGAGCAGTAGAATAAAACATATACATGTTTTTTTTACCAGGTTGCTAAGATGCTGAATTTCTTTTTAGTGAAGAGAAAACGGGACAACTATCAAGTTTACCCGCGTATTCCATCAATGGAGATATTAGATTTTGTATATATAGAGTTTCGCTACTCGGCATGATCGACGAACTCTGCTTGCAGCAGGAATGTCACGACCGCATGACCTCTTCTGTGGGTTTTGCAGCTGCTGTGTGAGTGTGCATGATGTCTGATCCGTCTACCCTAAAGCATCTTAAATTATACCTCGACAGAGGTGAACCTTTTTGTTTTGCCGCACACGACGAGATATAGGGTAGCGAAGAGAAAGCGAACCCTTGCGCAGCACCCCGCTTTTAGTGTGCCAAGCACAAGTGCGGCTTTACTGTCGCAAGAGTCTGATGCACGCGAAGCGTCCGCATCGTCGACTGTGCCCGTATGTGATCAGCAAAGTGACAACCGGGGCCCGTTAGTCGACGACGGTTCGCCAGTGCCTGTTTTGACATCACCATCTTCAGGCGAATGCGATTCGGACAGAGGCCGCTCACAAGGAGAAGTGCCAGCTTCGGCCAACGGCGTCTGAAGATGAATACAGTGACCATTCGAGAAGCGACAGTAGCGGCGGTCAGTCGCAAGAGGAGGGCGACAGCTTTGAAGACTTTGAAGAGGAGGAGTTGCTGGCATCGGACTTCTCCGAATTGCATGAAGCAACGCCTCCAGGCTCCCCTGCGACAAAGGCGGCTGCGGTGATAATGATTATGGCGTTCGTCATAACACACGGCCTAACCTGGGTCGCTCTTGACGACCTGCTGCAGCTGATAGACGGTCTTTTCGGTTTCAGAGGCGATTTGCTGCCGAAATCAAAATACCTTTTCCGCAAACTGTGGTCAAACAGGATGCAAACAATTATGAAACACTTTTTTTATTGTGATAAGTGTGGTAACCTTATGCAGCCGGCCGACTGCTCTACAATGACATGCTCTTCCTGTTCTATCAACACCGCCGTCATTACGCTCAAGGCAAGAGGAAGTTATTTTGTTATTCTAGACATGAAAGAGCAGCTGAGATGCTTACTGTCCAAAACGAAAGAAGCTCTCTTCAACAATCTTCTGAAGATAAAGGAAGCCATTGATCAGAACATTCCGTGTTTGAATGTATCACAAACGTTCGTCCAAGAAGCGCGAACGACAAAAAGAACAAGCATCAAAAGGCTCCGACGCGCCGCATCCTCCTCACCCACTCGGGCCAGACGCAGACAACCCGATCAAACGCCCGGCAAAGCCTGGATGTTTCTAGAAGGAAGGGGGGACGCATCCCCGAGCGACGCCGCCGCGAGTAGAACCGGCGAGAGAAATCTCGAACTATCCTTAGCCTTGGCTGTACTGCACACCGAAGAACCCTCCCGACACTTCTAGAAACCGGGGGAGAAGGGATAAAAGCGTGCAAACGACGGTGAGACAGTCAGTGAAGGAGTGAGCGAGTCAGTCGGCCCGGAGACGGTGAAGACGTATTTGTGATGGTGTGCGGTCAGTCGATCTGGAAGAATCCGATGACGCCGTGTGAGCCGTGACTAGTTATGACGACGGTTGAACTGCGACAGACACCGCTGGAGTTGGCGTGAGCGTTTCCTTGAAGAGAACCATTCGAATACCGTCCAATAATTGTGGACTGGATACGCCATTGTATATTCAGGACTTTAACTGTCCTTGAATAGATGTAATGCATGAGATTGCATTTGTAGCGTGTGATCTGTTTGTAGAGTTCCCGTTGTGTAAACACCATCTGAGTTATATTGTGAAGCTGTAACTGGTACCAGCCGAGTGTGCATGTGTTTGAGATATTTGCATTGCATTAACTGAGAATATATTTCGTTTTCGTTTGTGTTATCGACTCTCGGCTCTGACTCGGTATTTGGACCACAACCGGCGTTCGCTGGCGCACCAAAAGGACCAACTCTAAATTGTCCGCGCTTTCGTGGTGCGTTTTCGGGGGGCCGATACGTCCACCCTTGGAATCCGCCCGGCGATTGCCAACCCGATTAACGGGACAAGTAACAGAATGACATCTCAACAGGACTTGCCTCTCAAGAGCTCCGAAGAATGGCTTGATCAAGTGGAGGGATCTGACTAACACTCAACACGGATGGCAGCTTTGTCTTTAAATCATCCACGTCTTCAGTGTGGCCGATAGAGTTCCTGGTCAACGAGCTGCCACCGGACGCCAGAACGAAGAACTGTATGCTTGGCGGCCTCTGGTGTGGGAGTCACCCCGACATGTCACTCTTCATGGCCAAGTTTGTGGATGAACTGAACCAGTGTGGTGGCATCATGCGGAAGCACGCAACAACAGTTGTGCGATCTGCAATTCATGCTATCTGCTGTTGTGTCGATGCTCCAGCTCGGGCTGCCGTGGGCAGCATACAATTCAACGGCTTGTTTGGGTGTCCGTGGTGCTACACCTGTGCAGAGCATCATGAAGGTATGATATATTCTCCATAAAATGTGTTGCCTAACTACTTGGTCTTACTGTATACAACATTGATAGTGCAAGCTTGCTACTTGTAACTAGTACATTTTTAGTGCACCAAAAGAAGCACTAGCTCTTATATAATATATAGATCAAAATATTGGGAATTAATGTTTTATGTGACACAACCATGTGAAAGCAAGAGATATTGAAACCAAGAACGGCATAGGAGACCTAGTGATTATGAGATTAAGGGAAAAATTAATGAATGTGGGTGAAGAAGCAACACTACCGGCGGGGACTGAACCTACAAACTTTGCGTTACGCATTTTGTCGTCGCAAAAACTCTTACATATGGAATTTGAAAGGGTTCAAACGCGAGCTAGTTGATACGAATATATACAGTGAAAATTTGGACACGACTTCACTTTTAAGAAGTCATTAGAGTAGTTGCTAGTAATACTGAAAAAAAAATAAAAACAACCTTACGTTGAAACACATAGAACAGTAGGTGTTAAATGCATGTTGCTAATTATTGCGCAGGCTATCAGGAATTTCCCTGATGCTCCACATCGTTAGTTTGACAGACTCTGAAAGTTGAAGCCCTATTTCATCTTTTTATGGCACAATTATGTGTGCAAAATGCATGGGTTTAGCAAATAAGATAAGTGGGTTTTACGTTTAATCTTTTTATGGCATAATGTGTGCAAAATGCACGGGTTCAGGAAATAAGATAACTGGGTTTTCCAGTTGCTATAGACGTTGAAAGTGGGTCGATAAATATTCACATCACATGTTCTCTTTTGGTCAGCTGCTTAGATGAATAAATGCCAAGCTCATACAAAGAAGTACAGTTTCTGAATTCTTAGTTGGTCTCTGATTGCCCGGCTATGCTAGTAAACAATATAATTTTGCTGTCAAGAACTGCCACTGATGCTGCGTGCACAGTTAAATTGTAAAATCTGTACTTGGTGGTGAGTGTGTTGCACAGGAATGTTTGGCGAACATACGAGTCTGAGCTGCCAAATGACAATCAATAGTAGAATGTACAGTCTCCAAAACCTTTCACTAGCGTCCATGACAACAACTTTTCTGTGCGTCAGTGCCACATGTACGTGATGGAACTAAGTTGCGAAAAATGGTTTTGTGAGCATGAATTTTATAGGCATGCACATGCCCTCATTTTGCAACTTAATGCACTCATATAGCACAGGTGCTGGGAAAAAAAACTACCGCTCATGCACTTTAGTTAAGAATTTGAGTAACTGTAAAGTACTCATGTACTCAAACGTGACATCAAATTGTTTAGTATAGTGACTAATATGCGCAACTGCTCGACATAGTCACGTCATGTCACTATGAACGTGGTCTTTAGAGGTAATGTTGGCTCCCGATATACATGTTAAGAGTCAAAATTACGTCGATATGAGCCCAACTGAAGATAATAGAAACACTAGTTTATAGCAGGGGGGGGGGGGTCTCAAACACGCGGTCTGCATGCGGCCCGCCAGACTCTCGGTTGCGGCCCGCACATGACTGTCTTCACACCACGTTGTTAAAAAATTTCTTATTAAGTATGCTCGGGAGCTACATAGACCTGACTGGCTTAAAGCAATGACTCCATGGGGCATCTCATGTGTTCACTTTGTTTTGAAACATAACTGTCAAACAAAAATTGTATTTCACAATGAACGTCCAGATTGGAGTCGATTTCGAGATTGGTATCGACATGTTGGAATCCTGGCACGGAAATCTCTTTCAGAAATTAACTTTATATGGGATATGGGAAAGATTTCTTTCCAATAGGAAAGGGGGAGGGCAGCGTTTGCTGGCAAATTGCACCCCCCCCCGCCGCGCTCTTACCTCCTTCACTGCCACGGCCCTTGCGGGAGTAAATTTGTGACTGCGGCCCGCTGGCTGCGGTGAGTTTGAGACCCCTGCTCTATAGTATGCTACTTAGCCCTGAATTGTCCTGTTTGAATCCATGAGAACTGTACTCAAAGTGACAAGTATTATTCAGCTTTCTTGCCATTTGGAGGATGTGCATTTCACAAGATTGCCACTGTGTCGTGCACATCGCAGTATTTTTGACGCTAAAAGCAGTCATGAACAGCAGAAAACAAAACACTGAAATAGAAAATGACTAAGTACTCTTGGTCATATGAATCCATGTGTGTAGCTTCTTTGACAGTGAGAATTTTGTTGCACTTGTAATGTTCACATTCAGTGACTGCAGCATTTCCCTGCATACACCTGTAATGTCTATTGACCGCGAGGGTAAATAAGTAAATAAATACACAAATACCTAGCAAGACACTATGTGGCAGTTGATCCGATCTCGGTAACCATTAAGATGTGTTTGTCGTACAGTGCAATTCTATTATATATCAAGGTGATTAAAATGCATGGCTCATTAATATATTCTATTCAAAAATGCTATGCAGGGTTAGACAGAAACCACTGTTAACATATAAGCACCAGTGCTTCATCTCTAGGTGTTGTGTCCGTGTTTGCACGCTCTGCACCTTGAACAGGTAGGTCTCTGCAATCGGCAAGCATGTAATGCCCCTGTCACACGTGGCAGCGTGCACTTTGAGCGAGTGTACTTACGATCACAAAGTGTCATTTTGGCGGTTCACTGCTAGACGAGAAAGCGAAGTGTACTTTGGAAATGATGGCAGTGGCAATAGACCTTTTTCAAGCACACGAGCGCCACCAACGGGCGCGCAAGCGCTCATGGGAAATGTGTGTACGCCACAGCAGCCGCCGCGACGAGCGCGCGGGCCTCGCGCTGTAGCTTTTCGCTTGCGCCGTGCCAGGATTTATTATACACAGTGAACTTGGCAAGGTGCAACATGTTACTGTGCAATTCAATCACGAACTTCAGTGTTTAGTTGCGACGGCCTCTCGACGACTTCCATCTGTCCCACTGTTGGACCAGTTGAGCGGCTCAGAAGCGTCACCTTTTATGTATTTATGGCATAAATGAAAAAAACATGGATGATCCCTCCGTCATAGGAATCGGTATAACACGAAAGTGAAACGTGTCTTCACAGACGTAGTTGAGCGTTTGTTGCACATTCTTTCGCCCCAAGGGCGATGGAATGAATGGCACAGCAAAAACTTGTAATGTCACGCGAAGAACGGCAAGCAGCTTGAAACTTGCAACGCGCTGCTCAAGTAGAAAGGACGCACGGAACAAACATACACAGGATGAGAGCGAACTGACTGTCACATTTGTAACTTATTTCTGCGTGAGCACCGCGCTCCTTTCGCAAAAGCAGCCGCTGCAGTGGGCCAAGTGACCTTCGTGCTCTCAACGCGAGACGTACAAACCACCGCGATCACGAGATAAGCGCCCACACAAGCGTCCACGCCCTGTAGAGACGGTCGCTCGTCGCAGCGGCGACGAACTTTCGAGAGCGCTCTTTTACGCTCTTCGAGCCCGTCGCGCCATCTCGCCAGTGATAACGAAAACACTAACACAGATCTCTGTGTACAGGCGACCACGCCCTGTAGATGCGGGCGCTCGTCTCAACAGCGATGATCTTTCAAGCGCGTTTTTCTACGCTCTTCGAGCCCGTCGCGCCATCTCGCTAGTGATAACGAAAACACACTGTAACACAGATCTTTGAGTACAGCCACCTGCAAATGGTGTATAGAAATAGCTCGCCGTTAGCATTACGAAGAACGTGCCGTCCGTGGCCGAATCGTTTCGCGCTGCGCGCTGCGGAATGAGCGGTCGTGAGTTCGATTCCCGGTGACGGACCTTTTTCTTCTAGTTTTTTTCTTTCCCACTGTTAGTCTTTATACTTTACAACGTCATATCCGTGACGGAAATACGTCAGCGGAGCCGTTGTGGACCCCGGCATAAAACACTTTCGTGTTAAAAAAAATACAACGCGGTTGCTTATGAAGTGCAGGAGCGGTCTGTGATTCGCGGATGCATTTGGAATCAACGTCCGTCGACACTGTCGGCGAGTACAGTGTGAGGTTCTGATATTTAAAGATTACACTAGAAAGTGCAGTCGGCATTTCGGGAAATGAGATACACTCATTGCGTCGCTCGCACCCTATATGTAACGAAGGATAAGTGCCTAACCTTCGTTGGTGCTATAACTACAGGTTGCAATAATACTTAGAGCGAAAAAAGAAAGGAGCAGTACAAGGAAGGAAATGCACAAACCAGCGCTCAAACACAACTGAAAGTTTATTGCACGCGTGAAAGAAAACATATATACAAAAATGGGAGCGCGTCGCGCTTATCATAAATAGGCACAAAAAGTCAAACAACCAAGGCGCGTGCTTACAGTCGATTAATAAAACTGAATTCTTTGTCTTGTAACGACTGAGAAGGTTGACTGACACAAGGTGTGGCGTTATTTGTGACATGATATGCCTCCGAAATTTCTCGTGTTGTCCGATTAGGTTGATGGTACAAAATTACTGTGCTTTCGAAGATGGGATTACATTTTCATGACTGACATAGCGATGCGAAATGAGACGGCTCCATTCAATGCATTTCGATGCACGCTGAGGCGCGTATTAATACATCGACCAGTCTGGCCGATGTACATGTGGACACAAGAAAGAGAAATTTGCGGTTAATTCCTACGCCATCTACAAAACAATTGGCATGCCTCTGACCGCATTTTTGTTTGCCCAACACAGACCCCTGCGACCCTAATGCGACTCAGCTTATTTGGGGCGGCAAACACAACCTTCACCCCCACATCGCTTCGCTACGTTCTTCAGGCTATGCGACTTCATATACATATGTGGAATAACTGCAATATTTCTTCATTATTTACGGATGGAGGACGTCCGCGTTAATCTTTCTTTGCCATGCGAACAGATTTTCGCAAACCGATACAGCGATACGCAGGATATCCCGCCTCTTTGATCACTTTGCAGCTGCAAACTACTGCTCATCTTATGTGCGCAAGTTTTTTTTTTCCAGTGCTGTGCGTAATCATGACATCACAATTCCTCGTTTAACAATATTCGAATGCGCCGACGCGAAATTAAACACCGATTTCATTGAACGCGGGCTATACTGCCCGCAAACATGCTCCGCAGTGAAACTTAAAAGCATGCATCAAGAAACTGCAAATTATCAGAGCAAGGCATCTCGCAAGTGAATTCTAGTCCCATCCCTTTTTCTTTAAACACGTTTGGAATGTGCTCACTTCTTTGTACAGCGCATGACTTGTCAATTAAAATCAAATAATCATCTGTATAACTGAACACTGTAACACCTCTCTACAGTTTGGTTAAACCCGATCACGAGCCGCTACGGCATTAAATGCCATAGCGGCTTGTGAACAAGTAATCATTGAATAAATACACTTCGGTGTTCCAGCTCACATTGCTCACGATAGCACGTTTTGCAGTGATGCTACCGAGGACTTCTGATTTGGAGCAATTTATGGAGCAGCAAAATTTCCGTTTTGGAGCACTTTGGAGCAGCAATATTTTCATCTTGGAGCACTTTGGAGCAGATAATTTTGCCTCTGGGAGCACTTCGGAGCAGATAATTTTGCATCCTGGAGTGCAATACAGAAGCATATTGCATTAATATTCAATCACCTGAGTATTATTATGGGGCTCTTATGAAAGCTAGAAATATTTCGATTCATTGCAAATCTCGGGGAAAAAATCATCTCAGGAGCATAGGCGTGCGCACAGGGGGGGCAAGGGGGGGCGCCCACCCTAATCACCTAAGAGGGGGGGGGGGCGCGAAATCTGCCCCGTACATTGACCCTTGCGATAGCAATAGGCAATATGCGAAATTAACAGCGCCATCTAGTGAACGCAGCAGGTACCCTATCCGCCATTTTGATGCTGGCGAGGCTCGACCACTACGCGCGGGCGACCCGCATGCGAACGTACGCGCTTCGACTGACGCAGTCAGATTTTTTTGCCGGCGAAATGCCAGTACACTGCTGTGTACCGCTGTGCAAGCAGCGCGGAGTCACAGACAGCGATGGGAGCAAGGTATGTGGCATGAATTACGTTTTTGCAGGGATCATTTAAACGCAAAACAGGGTATGGCGTGCAGAAGCTTTATGGGCACATTCTAGGTTGCATGAATCTCCGCGGTGCACGGGCTGCACGAGAGCAATGCAGGACTAACCACTTTTCTGTGTTACGCAGACAGGCCGTGTTTCGATAGGTGTGTCAGCTTTGCGGCTAGGTGTTTTCACTACGTCGGGCCTCTCCACGACAGTGGTGCTCTTCGATTTACCGTCTCGGACTCACCGCGGACTCGCCGAGAAGCTGTCCGGCATTCGAATTTCCCTATGGCTTCGGGGAATCCTCGGACTACCCGCGGACTATCCGCGGTGAGTCCGAGATGGTAAATCGAAGAGCCCCGGTGATTCCCTGCAGTCGAGTGGAGAGTCCGCCGCTGCTGATGGGGTAACTAGTGTGATAGAACCGAATTGTTAGGACGGGCTGTTTTGTAATGAGATTACACCATGTAGGTACACGACGTAGAAATGTTATTTTTGAAGGTGATTGCGCACAGAGACTTGTAGAGCTTCCGCTACTCCGAGTAACATGCCGTACACGCGTCCTAGAAAGGCAGCTCGGTTGCTTGTCCGCGTTCAGGCTCCGTTGTGTCCGCAAGCACGGTCACCGCGCAGCAATAAAACTGTCGTTCGGAAGATAAGGGCTATGCCCACTTTCGAACAGAAAAGTATCTGCTCAGGCGCTTAACTTCAGTTCCCCCAACGTGCGCGGACGCAACTTTTTCATTCGGTCCTCTCTCACTGATTTTCCTTTACCAACGAAATAAAATCGAAAAGATAGCGGGGCGCGCTGCCGTAGGTTTGGAAAACTGGCACCATGAGTATCGCCAGGGCTTGACTGAATGACGTTCTGCATGAGTTCAGAGCGCGGCAGTCCCATTCATTCGTGAGACGGGATTCATTCTCTGCATTTTAGTCTCTTCGGCTCAGTTGTGTTGCAGCTGTTTTGTTGTGTTGCAACTCACCTCACCTGAAAAATGTTTCATGTTGCATTATCAAACATACAGCTGTGGAGGCAGCCATAACTTAGATGTACGGGATTCTGCCTTTTGGCTGCCTGAGACTCGCAGCTCCTAGAAACCTTTGAAGCTACCTGTAGATAAAAAAATAACTGATTTAAATTCCCCCGAGTGTCCACAAGTGACTAATGCCTCTTAAGGCTTGCTGTGAAGGGCCATATCTAGGAAAGGCTGCTAGAAAAGGGGAGTGTGAGCAGAAAAAACTGAGGTGGGGGGGGTCACATTACAAGTGCATCGTTAGCCCTGCAATGCACGTATTACTGTGACCTCTATTCTTTGTGAGATGAATTTGTGATAGTGCCTGTGTTTGTAAACAACAATCAAACAGCGAAGAGAAACCTAGCTCATGACGTCGCACTGAATGTTTGTTTGCTTATATCTTCTAGGTATCCTTCCACCGCTTTCCGAAAGATGCAATGATATACAAGAAGTGGATTGTTGCGATCAAGAGGGATGAAGGCCCGGAATTTCAAGTCGGCAAGTCAACGAAGGTCTGCTCGAAGCATTTTAGGTCATCGGACTTTATACCTAGCGTTGCGAGTGGCCGCAGCCTACCTCGGGACTCGGCAGTTCCCGTCGTTTTTTGCTTTTTCCAAGGAAAAGAAAGAACGGAAGCCCCCAAAGCCACATGCTTCACCACAAGAAAGAAGCCAAAACCCGGTTCTAGGCGCAGGAGTGCTAGGCGATGAGCCTATGCATAGCCCAGATGAAGTGGAGGCAGCCCCGGTAGGTCTAGAGGAACCCACTAGGCTCAACAGCTCACTTGAAGGTGAAAATGCACGTTTGGCCGAAACGATAAAACAGAAAAACAACGAAATCGCGCGACTCCGAGACGCGTGTTGCCAAATCATGGAGCAGCGTGTTGCTGCAAAAGGAATCATCGGGTAACTGGGCTTAGAAAAGGCGTCCTTGAGTTGCCAACTTGCTGCTGAAAGAGAACGAACGGCTCCCTTCACAGTGGAACGGTTCAAGGACTGCGACAAAGACATGCTATTTTACACTGGGCTGCCAAGCTACAACCACTTCAAGAAACTTCTGGTCTACTTGAACCCCGGTGATGATGGGTGCAACGTTCTACGTTCAGAACGTGCAGAAAGCAGTGAACCCAGATCATCGCGAGGGCGGAAGAGAAAACTAAGCACGGAAAATGAGCTGTTTTTGGTCTAGTCCGACTGCGCCTCGGCCTGTTTGAAGATGATTTGGCTCACAGGTTCTGCATTGCCCAGTCAACTGTGTCCCGAATATGCACATCGTGGATTAACTTCCTGTATGCCAAGCTAAGCCTGTTACCTCTGTGGGCTCCTAGAAGAATTGTAGATGCTACAATGCCACCCGAGTTTAAGGAAAAGTATTCATCGACTCGAGTAATCCTGGACGCCACGGAAATACAGTGCGAGGTGCCATCATCCTTGTCCCTACAGTCTACAACGTACTCCCCATACAAGTCGAGCAACACATTCAAGGGACTCATCGGCGTCCTGCCTAATGGCCTTGTCGCCTTTGTGTCAGAGCTTTTCACAGGATCCAGCTCAGACAGAGAGTGTGTGATCAGGAGCGGTTTTTTAGACTTGAAGTTTGACGACGAAGATGCTGTTATGGCAGATAAGGGCTTTCGCATCGAAGATCTCTTGGAAAAGAATGGAGTGAAATTGAACCTGCCGCCGTTCCTGAAGAGTGGTACATTCTCGCCTGAGGAAGTGAAATCTACAAAGGAGATTGCTGCTTTGCGGATACGCGTGGAGCGGCGGATACAGCGGATAAAGGCATTCCACATTTTTGATAGACCCATACCGTTAACCTTGGCTCCACTGATTAACCAAATTTGGACTGTGACGGCAATCCTGAGCAACTTCCAGTCTTCTCTCCCAGTCTTCTCTCATTGAGCAGTCGAGTGGCAAACCGCAACAAGAGCCTTAGATGTGGCATGCTAAAAAATTACGCCTACTTTCCCACGAGGGGATTCCTGCGAAGGATGCGGAGCGTAACGGGGCTCCATCTGAACAGCACTTTGCGACTTATCACAAAGTATATATTTTTGCAATGCACCAATGAAGCGCAAGGGGTTTTTTTTCAGCGCGCGCACTTGCTTTCACGAGACGAGCCCGCTTCCACTTTAAAAGCTCTGAAGCGACAGTGTTTCTGGTGTCTTCCTGGGCCGGCACGAGCCTCGACCATGAGATGGCTCCTGGAGCGACAGTGTTGCCGGCGTCTTCCTGGGCGCACGATGCCCATTCATTCTAGTGCCCTGCCACTAATTCAAACTCCACTTATTTTGAACAATTTTATGGCCCCCTTCAAGTTCGAATTAACGAGCTTTTACTGTACTAAGTTCCATTAGATCCTCAATTAGTCTTATTTCAAATCAACATCGCCCGCAATGAACAGTGGTGGTTTCTTTTTATGAACCCTCCAGAACATGCCCACACATCAGTTTTAACTACAAAAAAACGTTTTCAATTTCTGGCGAAGGACGTTTCTTAAAACAATGTTTAATGCTTACTGAATATTTGTGGAGGACAGCTGTAATGTGACCACACCAAGGGTTGTGATGCGCGGGGCAGTTTCGAACAGCTAGATAGAATAAGCTGTTGGCACGCCGTGCCTTTCGTGAATAAAAATTGAGAGAAAACTACTGCCTGGGTCAGCCACTTACGTTTCGCCTCAAAATAGCCCTAGGTTTTCTTTCCATTCTCTATTTATCGAAGCTGAAATCGCTCCCCCCCCCCCTCCTGCCTACTCCCTAAAAGAAGGCAGCGCGCCATTATTTTGTTTGTATATATCACACAGCCGTGTGACACACATGTTGCTCGAATTAAAGGGACCGACAACCAAATTTTGCGGTACCGTTTTCTTGAGTGCAATGGGAAGCTTACCGGTCAGAGCTTCTAATCACGGAGTGGTAACGCGGAGAACGCCGTAAAACATTTGTAATCAGAGTTTTTCGATCTGCAGCGATTATGCAGTCTTAATATCACATGCTGCAAACAGTGAGAGGTGAGCGCGATAGCGATTATACGCCAGCAGTGGTGACAAGTTATGCACTAAGTATAAAAAGGCAATATTACGTTTGCAAAGCTTGCGGCGCCGCGACTACTGCTTTCTAGCCTATTAAACTATTTTACAATAGTTATAGCGTTTTTCTGGGGCTTCTTGTAGAAGTACTTTGGCCGTACACAGGTCGCTTTATCACATTTTAGTCAAGCCAAGCCAAGCTAAGCCTTCGAAAACGAAACAAGTGGTAGGATACACCAGCAGTGTTGTTCATGAAGTGGTAGCAATCCTCCACAGAACAGTAAGATCGATGGCATTTTGCGAGCAGCAGCGCAAACTCGCCTGCTACTCTTCAAAAGTCCGATACAACGAGAGCAGATGAGAGTCGAGCTACGCGGGAAACGCCGCCGGACGCCTCGCGCATGCGCCGCAGCCTCCGTTTCACTGGAAGCCACGAAAGCAGCGCCGCATCTCATGTTTTACTTCTTTTACCTTAGAAACAAACGGGATTTGACAATAACATACATATTCAACATTTCAGCCCTCGTTCTGGTGCGTGTAAAAGCATTGGACAACGTACAACAAAGTGCTTAAGACTGCATACGTCTAGTTCATGGCGCTCGCGCTAGGCTGCGCGACATGCCGGTTTTTGTTACTTTTAAACGCGATTTAAAAATATAAATCCTACTCAGATCGCGAAAAGTATTCTGGAATCTGTCACTATAATTCACGGCCTTTTCATTTCCACCAGGATCTAATCACCCGTTCTGACCAGTTGTCGGTCCCTTTAATACAAAGTATACATGGCTGCAGCAAAGCACCAACCAAAACGAGCAAAAAAAAAGAAAACAGGAAGTTAAGGTGAACAAGCTGTGAGGGAACAGACAAAAAGGTGTCTGCGCAGTGGGGAACTTTTAGAATACTTTTCGACATGTCCTTCCAGTACAAAGCTAAACTGCTTCTCTCCCAGATGCCTTTGAATATAGGCTGCTGGCAAAGCTTTTGCCACTCAAAGAAGGTTGCGGCTCAATTTCGAGCGCCACAACACATTTGAGTATTTGTGCCTCTTTTAAACTTTTCCAAAGGACACTTGTAGTTATCTTAAGCGGCAAGACAAAAACTTCTGATATAAGTGGGTATTGTAGTGAAGAGAGGACGACGAAGAAACACACGAGCAAGCTAGCAAGCAAGCAAGCCGCAGTGTCAAGAGTAGCAGGGGACTCCAGCTCGCGCTTGCCCGGATTTTGGCTGCTTGACGCCCGCCGCTCTCCGACGCCCTACTCGAGACGCTTGTTGATATTCCCTGAAGACGCGTCAATAAACCACGTCACATTTGGTGGAGGTACGTGGATTCCCAGTACCAACCTGGACCTTCGCTCCCGGAAACTCCCCCCGGTTCGTGACCACATCGCCACCATGACCGAGGAGACCCCTCTCCAGTCGGGACCTTCGGCAGTCCACGTCACCTGCGGCGCAGTGTATCGCCAGCGAGATCCACCCATCTTTATATACCGGCTCAGGTGACTCGGACGTGGAAGAATGGCTCTCGAAATACGAACGTGTCAGTGCCAGCAACAAATGGGACGACCAAATGAAGCTTGGTTACGTCCAGTTCTACCTTGCGGACATCGCCCAGCTGTGGTATAACAACCACGAGAGCGACATTCCCACTTGGTCCGTCTTTAAGACTTCCATTACGGACGTTTTCGGTCGGCCTTCGGCTCGCATGGCTTCGGGCAGAGCTTGCGTCAACGCGCGCAGCAACCTGGCGAGAACTTCACGGGCTACATTGAGGATGTGCTGAACCTCTGCAACCGCGTGAACTCTACCATGACCGAAGAGGATAAGATCAAGCACATCCTGAAGGGCATCGAGGACGATGCTTTTCAGATGCTCCTCGCAAGGAATCCCACCACAGTCGCTGCACTCGTCTCCTTGTGTCAGAGCTTTGACGAGTTGCGTCGGCAGCGCTCGATCGCGCGCCAAGCCCTCACGACGACCGACACGCTATCGAGCTTGCACGTTACTGCTCGCCCTGCCGATCAGCAGCCGCTGCTATCCACCATCAAGGAGTTTATCCACGAAGAGGTAGCGCGTCAGCTTTTATTACTACCTCTCACGAACGAGCCGGTGCAGACTTTGGCCCCTGACCTTCAACACGTCATTCGGACCCAGATTGCTGAGCACCTACCACCATCTATACCCCAACAACCACTCGTGCACCAAATGCAACAAATGATGCAACAAATGATGTCTTCGAAGGTGCCACACAGAAATGTGGAAAAGTCAGGCAAACTTGCTTATGAGCTAAGCCACATCTTCACAGGCATGCAGGCTACTCGCTGCCCGCCACTGGATGTGGCCGACCAAGATCCATGGAGCCCACCCTGCTCAAGTCTTCAGGAGGACACATATGCACCAGTGGATCTTGGAGGTGTGGAATCGGGTTACATGCGCACAATGTATGTAATAAGATGTGAAGAAACAGCATTGGACATCAGACGGTGAACTAACAACCACTGGTTTATTGCTTAGATAGGCAATTTATATATATATATATATATATATATATATATATATATATATATATATATATATATATATATATATATATATATAAGATCAAAAACAAAAAAAGCAGTAACTGCGCCATGTTGAATGTACGGCTGGTTGTTTACATCACGTGGTTTGTGCTAGTAGTGCAGCCAGTGTGTGTAGCCAAAGCCGTAGCACAAAGGCGATCCGCTATCGCGTGGCGGCAAAATTGCTCTCGGACCGATTTTTTTCATGTCGGCTTCGCAGCAAGGTTTTCCGGCCCTTTTCCGGCGGCGAAGCGACGGTAATTCTGGTGAGTTTCGCCGCATTCGCTCCCTTCGAGGCCAAGTGTGAACGGGCCCTCCTCCTCCCACAGACAAGCCGCGTTGTGCCGCTTGCGTGCAGCAGTCGTATCATCCGCAGTGGCTGGGGAAACTATTTGATAACACCGAATGACTGTGTATTTTATACAATGTAGTCCATCCGAAGCAACCTTAAAATTCGTATCGTCGCGAGATTCGCATAAACCGTAACCGTATCATCGAGATTCTACTGTATAACACTATCTCGGGCCCACCGTCTAGCGCGCCTTGAGGACAACGGCAGCCGGAAGAAAGCAAACTGAACATTTCACATTGAAGCCGAAATGAAGTAGCATCACATCTCTGTCAGAATGCCAAATGCTTCAAAATATGCGCCATTTAAAATCCGACACGCGGGGCTCACGCGTTTCAAGAGGAAAAAATGAAGAAAAGGTGGTTACCTGTGGTGGCCACTGTGCTGGAAAGAGTTAAGCGAGTACGCGTGTTCTCGTAACTGGCCAACATCGGCCGGTTTGGCCAATGGAGCAACGTCCACACGTAAAAGGAATCTTTACCAGAGCATTCCTGCATTCGACTTAGCGCTTTTTGTGCTTTTTTCTCGCACATATCTTTCTTGCCATGCTTGTTAACTTTGCGGCGCAGCATTGCAAGTTTGTTTTTGTTTTTTGCACTGAATACAACGCTTACTCCAATCTTGCCAGCAAAGTGTGTGTGAAGCCTCGTGAACATAACTGCTGTACTTGCATGGGTACTTGCCTTTCATCCTCTTTGTTGCGTGCTGCCCCTGCCCTTGCCAAGCTCACCAATAGCATTGCTGAAACAGGCATCAGCAATGACGGAAAGCCAGCATGGCTGAGCCGTTGAACTGGTGCTCCAAGCTACCTGGCGGTGGCACGAGCGTCAGAGTCTCCTGCCTAAAAGCGTCTCTGACCCGCTTGTGCCACCACCAGGTAGCTGTCGTGGCAGGTCTGAAAAGCGTCTCTAGGCAATATATACCAGTATGTAATGGTCAAGTGGACGGTCAAGTGGACGCAATGAACCAGTCGTTATTTTAGCGCCTTTGTCTGTCGTTCTCTCACCGTCCCGTGTCCAGCTGTTTCTTCACGTCTTTATCATGTACCAACCAGCCCAGCTAGGCGCACTCCCACATTGTATGTAGGCAGCTCACCGTTATTCTGGGTCCTTTCTGTGCAAAATACACAAATATTGCATAATTTTGTGCAGGTGGAACCTTAACTATACAGGTGGAACCTTAGTCCTACTGTTAAGCACCCGTTGATTATGCGCCAGGAACAGGTTCATCACATCCTGTGGCACTGCCCGCGGTGCCAACAGCTCCTGCAGCACCGGCCTCTGTGGCCACTGCCTCCGCGGACGTGCCTGCGGTGCCAACAGCTCCTGCAGCACCTGCCTCTGTAGTCACTGCCTCCGCGGACGTGCCTGCTGAAACTGCTGCCAGCGCTGTGGCGAAGTGTTCATTCATCAGCGATGGACAGGTGAGATAAGGATTGCTGAACCCACTGCATAGTCTATCATTGTGCGGAATTTCAGCTTGCTTATGACCAAACCTGATAAATGTCCAGGTGCTGACTGCCAATTCCTGTGTATAAGAGAATTGCACTCTGGTTGTAAGAATGAAAGTTGCACTACCATCGAATCAAATTAAAGTAATAAGTAAGGTATGTAGGAAGTACTGTAGGAGCTGGCTTTCCGGGCTATTTTCAGGAGCAAGTAGCTCCTGGAAATAAGCGCACATTCATGCTGTCAACGATGTGGCATCGTGCCAATTAAACCCTGCTACACTTATGAAGAATACGATCTCAAATTTGTGCCCAGCCTTTGCCAAACTGTGCTCCAGCTTTTCAACAACTAAACGTTTCATAGACCTTCCACCTTCAACTATGACATACGTAAGCTGCTGGCTTCACCAGGTGTGCAGTGATCTTTTACTTCTGCTAGATTGCACTTTCACTGTGATCCCAATTCGTCGTAGTTGATGCTTGGTTTTAGTGTGCTTGAAATCTACAGTGTAGTTTCAATCTGTTAACTGTTCAGCACTTGATTTCTTTAGGGCATTGTGTTGTCCTTCATATGGCAGCTGCAGCACAACTGCCTTGAATCATCTACAGTAAACTCCCGTGAAGACGAACTCTGTTAACACGAATTCTTGCTTAAGACGAACAACACGGAAATGTTTGTTTGGTTTCCCATAGACTCAATGCAAAAAAAAAAAAAACTGCTTAAGACGAACCGCGTAACAGGCTTTTAAGACGAACTCTCGCAGCGACCAACAACGACGGGGATTCCGTGCAACGAATGAGTCCTGATGGGGGCATTCAGGCGAACAAAAGCAACCAAAATGAAAAGAAAAAAAAACTTCCCGGTGCAAAGACTAAAAGCAAATCGAAAGCAAATTGCGACGTAGAGGGAAAAAGCGAGATAAGTGGAAAAGAAATGTCAACGCGTAAAGCTAGTACCTCCCTGACCCCTAGCCTCTAGGTGGAGAAAGGGCCAGCGTTATCAGCAAAGAAAGCGACAAAAAGCGTTCGTCCTTTGATATTCTCCTCGCGTTCTTCAGTTCCCCAACAGGAGTACAGTAGAGAACCGAAGACTACAAGAGCTTGGCTAGAGGGAAAAATGAAAGGGAAGGGGGGCAAAAAAAAGCCAAATGAAAGTGATAACGGGAACCAAGATTGTAGATTATAATCACATGAAACGGAAACCACATATGCGGCACAAGCACTTCCATCAGAGGAGTCAGATGAACCGTCATCGCCGTCACACAATGGCGCCTGAGCCCATGTTGTGGTCAGTTTGCGTTATTTTGCATAGGGCCTGTGCGTGTCATATCTGTTCCCAGTGAAATGCAGCAAATTGTGATGCGCCATTTTCATTATGAAAGTGCACGACAAAGGAAGGTCATTTTGCACACTAAGTATAGCTGCGTCGTGTCTTTTTTGTGTGCCCGAGGCTTGTGATCGTGAGTAGCGTAAACGAAGATGTTCAGCTGCATGCCGTTCAAGAAAAGTTACTGCGAGCTGAAAATAAGAAAATATCCGAACCTCAAAGAAAAGCTTGCAGACTTTCACAGGCAACATGGCGTATATTGGTTTTGTCAAGGTAGCGGTATGCAATGGAGGCGTGTCCAAAAGTGATAGCAAAGCCAGTAAAACAGCCTCTCGGAAGGTGAACAGCCAGAAGAATAAATTTTCCATTCTTTGAAGGAAAATTGTGCTTGTCTCTCCCTTTTTATCTTTTTCTCATCGTCAAAATAGGGTCGTGGTACAGTTTTATTGTTAAAATGTGGTAGCAATTTATTTATGAGCATATTTATTATGAACTTGCGAAATCGAGTACTCGTTAGATTAGTCTACATACTCTACTCGAAAGCGTAGTGTTTATCAAGCAGAGCCAAATAAATGCTTTTAAATGCGAAGCATTTCTTAGCGAACTTCTGCGAGTTTGAGTGCATCTATCTAGCCGCCTACGACTTTCTGCTCTCCTGGCCGTTGCGTTAATCGGATGTATGCCAAAATTGGTATGGAATAACATGACCGTATTACGAACATAAATGACAGGTCATAACATGAAAAATCATGACATGCTTGTCATGAACAGCATGATTTACATTTCACGGCCTTGGGCCTCTTGCGGCCATTCCGTTAATTACATATATACCAAAACTAGTATGACGTGACAAGAGTTCATGGCGAACATGCCAGGTCCTAACGTGCAAATCATGACACGCATGTCATGTGCGGCATGATTTACATGACATGGTCTCGGGGCGTTCGCGGCTGTTTAAATGAATGGATATATACGAAAACTCGTGTGACGAGACATTTCGACATGACGAACATAACTGACACGTGGTGACATGAAAATCATGACACGCGTGTCATGCACGTCATGATTTACATGCCACGCTCATGACGCGCTCGCGGCCGTTTCGCTAGGTTGATATAAACTAAAATTGGTATTGCGCGATATGCCTGTATGAAGAACATGAATAACAGGTGGTAACATGAAAACCATGACATGCATGTCATGTATTTCATGATTTACATGCCACGTTCATGGTGCATTCGCGGCCGTTTCGCGGGCTTGATATAGAACAAAATTGTTATTGCACGATGCGACTTTATGACGAACGTAAATTAGAGGTGGTAACATGAGAACCATGACAGGCATGTCTTGTATGTCATGATTTACATGCCACGCTCATGGTGCATTCGCGAACGTTTCGCGGGCTTGATATACACCAAAATTGGTATTGCACGACGCGACTGTATGGGGAACGTAAATTAGAGGTCGTAACATGAAAATCATGACATGCGTGTCATGTACGACATGACTTACATGGCACGCTCATGGTGCGTTCGCGGCCGTTTCGATAGATTGATATGCACCAAAATTGGTATTGCGCGATGTGACTGTATCAAGAACATGAATAACAGGCGGTAACATGAAAACCATGACATGCATGTCATGATTTACATGCCACGCTCATGGTGCATTGGCGGACGTTTCATTAGCTTGATATACGCCAAAATTGGTATTGCGCGACACGCCTGTATGACGAAAGTAAATGAGAGGTGGTAACATGAAAATCGTGACAGGCAAGTCATGTGCGACATGATTTACATGCCAAGCTCATGATGCGCTCGGGGCCGTTTCGCTCGCTTGATATACACCAAAATTGGTATTGCGCAACGCGACTTCATGACAAAGATATATGACAGGTGGTAACTTGAAAATTATGATATTCATATCATTTACGGCATGATTTACATGCCACGCTCATTGTCCGATCGCGGCCGTTTCGCTAGCTTGATGTACACCAAAATTGGCATTGCGTGACACGAATGTATGACGAACTTAAATGACAGGTGGCAACATGAAAACCATGACATGCATGTCATGTACGGCATGATTTACATGCCACGCTCATGGTGGACTCGCGGCCATTTCGCTCGTCTGATATAAACCAAAATTGATATTGTGCGATGTGACTGTATGACGAACCTAATTAAATGACGAGTCCTAACATGCGAATTATGCTATGCATGTCATGTACGGTATGGTTTACATGACACTGTTATGGTGCGCTTCCGGCCGTTTAGATAACTGGATATATACCAAAATTGGTATGGCATGACAGGAGCGCGTGAACATAAATGACCGGTCATGCAGTGTATATACCAGAACATATGCGTTTCACAGGCATGCAGTGATGCAACCAAGGACTTCTGATTTGGAGCAATTTTTGGAGCAGCAAAATTTCCGTTCTGAAGCACTTTGGAGCAGCAAAATTTTCATCTTGGAGCACTTTGGAGCAGATGATTTTGCATCTGGGAGCACTTTGGAGCAGCGAATTATATATCCTGGAGTGCAATACAGAAGCATATTGCATTAACATTCAAGCACCTGAGTATTATTATGGGGCTCTTATGAAGGCTAGAAATATTTCGATTCACTGCAAATCTCCTAGAAAAAAATAATCTCAGGAGCATATGCGTGCGCACAGGGGGGGGGGGGGGGGGCGCCCCCCCCCTCCCCTCTAATCACCTAAGAGGGGGGGAGGCGCAAAATCTGCCCCATACATTGACCCTTGCGATAGCAATTATATGGACACTCTCGACGGATTTTTGCCGTCGCCGTTGCCGTAATTTTCCGTATAAAGTCCAAATTAATAACATCACCACCCGCATTCTAGCCGCGGGTAAAAGCTCGCGAGCGCTGGCGACGAACGCGGCTGAAGCGGAGATTAAACTAGCCGGCCGTCTGTCTCCGCCGCACGGACAGTGCATGAGATAACATATTCCCGCGTGCGGGCCTGCCGTCGATTGCTCATCAGAGAGGAAACGCCCCGCCCGTCTTTCGTAAGGAGCATGAAGGGACGCCAGGGGAGCGGAAGGGGGAGGGGGGACCGCATCGTTCGAAGGGCGCAGTCGCTTGCGCGTGCGCTATCTCGAGGCATCAGGAGACGGCTCGTAAACTTGCTGTGCTCTCAACGCTTACTTCGCGTTTAGAGAACTCAGAGCAAGAAAACGCTTCGGTTCCTGGAGGGGCCATATTCCCTTAAACAAGCGTTTTGTTGAGTTACGCGATATCGGATCCAAAAGAGTTAGCTGCTAGTCTTACTTCGTTTCACAATACAATTTTTTGGTATCGCATTCATTGCTTCGCTCTTAAGCGAAACTTAGTTTTTTTAACCGTTAGCTATTGACCCCCGAAAGCGAGGGGCGGACGTGTAACATGGGGTAGCCGCTTCACTGTGGGCCGTCAGCGACGGGCCCGCTACTGACAGCTGCGCATTTGCGGCTGCTCCGACCAGGAGATATGATTTTACTAATCAGATGACATTTTTAAAAAAGCAAGCAAAAAATTCGAATTGGAACCCTAGCACGTGAGCTCGAAAGGGCAGGGCCTTTTAGGGGGTATTTACCGCAGAGTGATTACAAACTCGGACGTGCTGGCGGAAGGAATTACGAAAAAGCTGTTCTGGATGAAGATCCATGGAAAAAGTATATCTGAGGAAAAGTGTCAACGCGTTTCCACCGTTCGCGTGCTCTTCCATAAACGCGAAGCAAGGAAAATTCGATATTGTCCCATATATCTACTGCGAGCGATCCCAGATTTCATTCCGCGATGTCCGGAAACAGAAGTGACAGACATTTTAGCGGCACTCATGTAGTTATTACTGAACATTGCTTTCCTTACGTGCCGTGCGACGCTTGAAACGAGCTACAGCAGCGTTTCTGGAACAGACGACGTCCGCCGATGAATCGCCGTCGCACTTTCTCGCTACCGATATATATAGGCCTAGACGTCACGAGCCTCTGCGGAGAGCGCGTTTTACTGTCGAGCCGACTTGCAGAACAGAAGCTGCGTCGGCACCTTGCATGGCATCGTGGCTTACTCGGAACGCACGCGCGAGCGCTATTTATTCAGCAGAATAATTCTTGGTCCATGATTGCGACTTTATTGGCAGCCCCAAGATCGAGCTGCACATGTTCTGACGCGCCGGCGGTGCGATTGCCCGTGATAGACGCCCCTAAACCCGAGACTTTGGCGCAGTTTGGCGCAAATTTCGACGATATTATCAGGATGGCGCAGTAAATACAATTTGGCGCACTTTGGCGCAGTTGGCGCAGGAGTGGAATCACTGCAGGCATGGTTTATACCACATTGTGCATGCACGCGTGCATGGCACACATGCGATATGTGGTGAACTAGATGCCATGGCATGAATGGTTTCATTTGGCTCAAAAATAAAGCGATGTATGCAGCTCTTTGCTAGCTACTTCGCATTACATCGATTCCCACAGTGCGTGGGATCTGCCGGATTTTTTTTTTGTTCCTTTCCTCCCCATTATAACTATACTTCATTCAGTGTTTTCAAGCAACATATTTGGGCGTACTTGGCATGTTAGCATTTGTTTTTGGGGGGCACTTCTGATAAGACCAACTCCTGATAAGACGAACAAATGATCGTGGTCCCTTCAAGTTCGTCTTAAAGGGAGTCTACTGTAATTCTTAACTTCTTTGCCCATGTTTCTGACAATGTCTGCATATAACAATTGCACATGACAGATGGGACAGAGGTAGTTGGGAGAAGTGTCCTGTAGCTAAGTTTTGCTGACAATGATGACTATAGTGAGATAGAGTAGTATTTATGTTATTTTCCAGCTTGTACTCTGTATATGTCTCTGTTCACATACAGTTTGTAGTTTTTGAAACTCTACTGGCCATTTTTTTTTTCATTGGTATGGATTAATTGATGCTATGTGCTAAAGAAATGTTTTAACATCCACCTGCAGGTTCATCTGGCCAACGGTGTCTGCTGCAGAGGGCCACTTATGATCAACTGATGGGAGTCCAGAAGGACTCCCATTTTGTTAAAAAGGCCGTGTCGCAATCTGGTCGTCAGAGGTCCTCGCTCAAAGGGACTGCACCAGGGCCCTGACGAACCGGTTTGTGGCGGAAGGTGGCCAGAAAGCCCCACAACAGCCACTGACGCCTCACAAAGTAGATGCACTGAGAGGTGAGTGAGCGAGGTTGTGCATTTTTGTAAGGGTGGGAACAAATTAGCAGAAAAACATGTGGAATGTTATGTGTTCATGAAACACTCATCCCGCACTAAGCGGAGAATGGGTGCAGGCACAATTTGTTCTTGTCTTAGCCACATGGTGCTTTCAGTCAAGATCGACTGCAGCGGCATTTTCCGCGGTAATTTGAAGTTGGTAGTATACAGTGCTGTCACTGCGTTTTTACACACAGTGACAGTGTTTACTATGTTCGTCATGTAATTTATTGTTTTCTAAACTGTTTCCAGCTTTGCTACTATATTGTTGATTCTGAGCTGCAATTCCCATTTGTGGAGGCATGATGATGATATGTGGTGTTTATTGGCGCAAGGGCCAAGAGATGGCCAAAGAGCGCCAGTTCATGGGACAAAGGATGAGAACAATGGTTGCGCTAAGTAGCTGTATAAGGGCTTTAAAATTCCTCGCGCTAAAGGCGGGTAAAACATATATATATATATATATACATTAAAATCATGAGAGTGACGTGAAATATGTGTAGTGGAATGAATGACAAGTGGTCGCAAGAATAAAACTGAAGATATGACATCAGCACGAATGCCTCGTCAATGCCCTTGAGCCCAAGGGCCGCGAGGCAAGTGCTATCTTTAATGTATTCCCCGCAAGAGCGACCTCCGCTTAGAGGCCGTGCTACGGTTCACCTTGATATATGACATGAAAACTCTGTACATCGTTTAAAAAAGCAGACAGTGACTGATATGTAAAAAGCGGGTCCCTACCGATGAACATTGAAGGATGAAGTGGAAATTGCTGTCGGTAGGGTAATGAAAAGTGTTTTTTTCTTATAGCATCGAGTTCCTTGCACTGGATGAGGACGTGAAGGACAGTGAGTGGCTGCCCACATCTATCACACAAAGGTGGTTCGCCACCGGACAGAAGGTGTGTGTGTGTACTGTATGTGTGACCGATCCTAAGTCTGCAGAGTGTAACTTCTGTGTGGCGTGATTTTGATATTGGCGGCCAATTACCTAGATGCGGTTTGACAACGTGTAGCTTATTTCGTGTATGCATATCCCATGTGGTCTGCCAAAAGGCTCTGAGCTTTCTTTTCAGGAAGTGTTTTAAGTCTAGTGGGGGAATACCTAAGGATCTATTGTGACTGTTTTCGTGGGCGGATGCTGCTAGCTGGTCCGCCAACACGTTGCCTTGAATCTCGCGGTGCCCTGGCACCCAGCACACTACGACATGTTGTTCGAGTGCGTAGATCGTGCTTAAGCGAGAATACAGCGAGACAAAGACGGGGTTTTTGTGTCTTTTCAGAGTTTTTAAAGCTTTTACCACGCTTAGAGAATCTGTGTAAATCACTGCCTTTTGTAGTTTTAATTGTTGAATGTGTTTAACGGCCGCAAGTATCGCGTAAGCTTCTGCCGTGAAGATACTTGATTCAGGGTGTAGAATACCGGAATCCGTAAAGGATGGCCCAACGGCTGCGTAAGACACAGAAGTATTGGACTTTGAGGCGTCTGTAAAGAATTCTGCACAAGTGTATTTGTGTTGTAGTTCAAAAAAGTATGTACGGATATGTGCAATAGGCGCGTGTTTCGTTACTTCCATGAAAGAAAGATCGCAGTCGATAAGCTGCCACCGCCACGGCGGTAGTTGTGCAGCGGGAGCCAATAGACAGTGTTCGGAAAGTGGCACACCCGTTTCCTCAGCTAAGCCCCTCACACGAAGTGAGTAGGGCTGTCGCACCGAAGGACGGTGGTCGAAAAGGGCAGAACTAGATATATCATTAATTGTGGGGTGTGAGGGGTGTTCGTTGTCTGCGTTCACTTTGAGATAGTATAGAAACGACATGTAAGATCGCTGCAGGTGGAGCGCCCACTCGTTCGATTCGACGTAGAGGCTTTCCACGGGGCTGGTGCGAAAAGCACCCGTAGAAATACGAATGCCCGAGTGGTGGACAGGGTCAAGCATCTTCAACGCGCTTGGTGTCGCAGACTGATAAATTATCGCCCCATAATCTAGACGCGTGCGTATGAGGCTTTTATAGAGATTCAACAGGCACTTCTTGTCACTACCCCACGTAGTGCGTGACAATACCTTTTGAATGTTCATGGTTTTTATGCACTTGTTCTTTATATACTTTATGTGTGATATGAAGGTAAGTTTCGCGTCTAGAATTACGCCGAGGAATTTATACTCCGTTTTCACAGGTAGCCGCTGACCATGCAGATCAATGTCTGGATCGGGATGTAGGCCTCTCTTTCTTGAGAATAATACGCAAGTACTTTTTTGCGGGTTAAGGCTGAACCCGTTCTCGTCTGCCCATTTGGTTACCTTGTTTAAACCAAGTTGCACCTGCCGCTCGCACATTGAAAGGTTGCAAGATTTATAACCGATCTGCACGTCGTCGACATATGTGCAATAAAACATATTCCGTGGAATACACAGACGTAGGGAATTCATTTTATAATAAAAAGTGTGCAACTCAGGACACCACCTTGCGGCACTCCAGTTTCCTGGACAAATGTTCGGGACAAGACATTACCCACTCGAACACGGAACGTGCGATTGGACAAATAGCTTTCGATTATGGTCAGCATCTTTCCTCGGACACCTAAGTGGGATAGGTCTCTTAATATTCCAAATCGCCATGTGGTGTCGTAGGCCTTTTCCATATCGAGGAACACCGAAAGGAAGAATTGCTTGTGAACAAAAGCGTCGCGAATTTGTGCCTCGATACGGATAAGGTGGTCAGAGGTAGATCTACCCTCTCGAAAACCGCACTGGTATGGGTCAAGTGATTTGCTGGCTTCGAGGAAATGTAGGAGCCGCCGATTTATCATTTTTTCAAAAACCTTGCACAGACAACTTGTTAGGGCTATTGGCCTGTAACTGGAAACTAAGGATGGGTCCTTACCCTGCTTCAGAATCGGAATTATGATGGCTTCTTTCCAGGCTGAGGGGATCTCGCCGGAAAACCAAACAGCATTGTACAGGGAAAGGAGGGTTTTTTGGGTTTCAGAAGGCAGGTGTTTCAACATTTCATATACAACACGGTCGGAACCTGGGGCGGATTTATTGCATGAGTTCAGCGATGCCTGTAGCTCAGCTAAGCCGAAAGGTTCATTGTATGCTTCCTCGTGTTTTGTGGATTTGCGCTCTAGTTTCTGTTGTTCGATTTTTGCTTTGTGTCGTTGGAAAGCTTCCGTGTAGTGTGACGAGCTCGATACCTGTTCGAAGTGTGCACCTAGGAAGTTCGCCTGGTCTTCCAAGCTGTCACCTTGTGTGTTTACTAGGGGAAGTGAATGCGCTTGTCGGCCTGCTACCCTACTAACCATGTTCCAGACTTTAGCCTCCTGTGTGTATGAGTTAATTCCCGATAAAAATTTCTGCCAACTTTGTCTTCTTGCCTGTCGGCGAGTTCTCCTGCCTTGTGACTTTATGTTTTTAAAGCTGTCCAGATTCTCGACTGTCGGCGAGTCCCGAAGCAGCCTCCATGCTTTATTTTGTTTTTTGCGCGCGTTTCGACACTCAGTGTTCCACCATGGCACACGTCGTTTGCCGGGCAGTCCAGCTGTTTGTGGGATACACTTCATTGCGGCATCAATCAAAAAAACTGTAAAGTAGTCTACAGCTTCATCTATGCTCAAAGCATGCATGTTGGTCCAACTTAAGAGAGCCATTTTACGAAACTGTTCCCAATCGGCTTTGTCAATTTGCCATTTGGGAACCTGTGGAGGACATCCATTAACTATTGGGGTGCTCAGAACTATAGGAAAATGGTCACTTCCATAGGGATCATTAATGACTTTCCATGTTAGAAGGGGCAGAAGTGATGGAGATGTGATGCTGAGGTCTATGGACGAGTAGGTATTGTTCGCAAGGCTATAGTATGTTGGCTCTTTTTTATTCAAGAGACACGTGCCAGAAGAGAAAAGGAACTGTTCAATTAGACGACCTCGCGCATCGCAGCGGGAGTCACCCCATAGACAGCTATGCGCATTAAAGTCCCCAAGTACAAGGTAAGGTTCAGGGAGCTCATCTATTAAAGACTGAAATTCATGTTTTTGCAGCTGGTAATGTGGAGGTATATAGAGAGAGCAAATGGTGACGAGTTTGTTCAAAAGAACCGCTCGAACAGCCACTGCCTCAAGGGAAGTTCGAAGAGGTAAATGTGTGCATGCTACTCCTTGATTAACTATAACCGCTACACCCCCGGATGGCACGATGGCATCATCCCGGTCCTTCCGGAAAATAATGTAGCTGCGTAGAAAGTTCGTGTGTTTGGATTTTAAGTGTGTTTCTTGTACACACAGCACCTTTGGTGTATGTTTGTGTAAGAGTTCTTGGACATCGTCGAGATTTCTAAGCAGTCCTCTCACGTTCCATTGTATAATTTGTGCTTCCATATTGGATGTCAGGTAGTGCTGTGTGTACGAGAAGGAAGTGGGTGTTGTTTAGGTCGAAATTTAGAGCTCAGGCAGCAGGGCCGTCGTCGGGCCCCATTATCGGCTTTTTGGTTTTCTTAGCGCGCTCCAGGGAGCTACGCCGCTCTTTCGGTACCAGAGGCACCGGAGTTGTGTCCATTGCCTCGTTTGAGGCACTGGACGCCCGCGTATGCGAGCTACTGGCTTGTTTGTCCGACCTCGCCTGGCGAGGCGTGGTCGTGAGACCCGACGACCCTGGAGTCGCCGGGATCTCTGGCTTGGCAGGTGGGGACTTCGCCTGGTGTGACGAAGTCTTGGACGCCACCGAGCCGGAGGGCGATGTGCTCTCCTTGGCCTCTACGGTGCCGGAGCTTGTAGTGGCCGCCGGTGTGGTCAGATTCAGAGTAGGCGGGGCAGCCTTCGCTGCTCCCACCATGGGGGCGGGTGGCGTTTGCCTCGGCACGCTGCGAGTGGTCCGGGCAAACGCGATAGGCCGTTGTGGTGCTGCCCCCCGTCGCACCACTTCGGCAAAAGATGTTCTTGCTGGAAATGACGATGAAACTCGCTGTCGTGCTTCTCGGAACGTTATGTTTTCTTTTACTTTTATCGTGAGTATTTCTTTCTCTTTCTTCCAGGCCGGGCAGGCCCTGGAGTACGCAGGGTGATCACCTTCACAGTTCGCGCAGTGAGTCCCATCACCAGCGCAGTCATCAACAGAATGACCCGTCGTTCCGCATTTTGCACAGGTCAGCTGCCCTCGGCAGCTTTGAGACGCGTGACCAAATCTTTGACATTTAAAGCATCGCCGCGGGTTTGGTATGAAAGGTCGTACAGCAAGCTTGACGTAGCCGGTTTCAATGTTTTCGGGTAGTGTGCTGGAGGCAAAAGTAAGTATCAAATGCTTGGTCAGTATTTCGGTGTTGTCGCGCCTTATCTTGATCCTTTGGACATGAGTGACATTTGAATCTTTCCATCCATCTAGTAGTTCTTCCTCGCTGAGGCCAATGAGGTCCTCATCGGACACTACACCTTTGACAGTGTTCATGGTCCTGTGCGCGCTCACAGAGACGGGGATGTTTCCAAACGCGACTAGATGTGACAAATTAATGTACTGTTCCTTGTCTTTTAATTCGAGGAGTAGGTCCCCGCTTGCCATCCTTGTGGCCTTATATCCCGTTCCTATGGTGTCTTTCAAGCACTTAGCAACAAGAAAAGGTGAAATGGCTCTAGCTTTTTCAGATGTTTGTTCACAGTGAACCACGTGGTATTTCGGAAAATTGTCATTGTTTTTGGGCCAGAAGAATTGGGATGCATCGGTGCGTACCCTTTTTGGGGCACGATCGGTGGAAGAGGGGTTCGAGGGTCCCATGGAAAAAGTCGCTTGTTCGGCAACGGCGCCTACCACCCACCACGGAGCCCAACAGGGGGACGTGGCAGAACATACGAAAAGTCTGCGCAACGCCAGCAGTACGCCGTCACTATAACCTAATATGGTCTACCCAAGGTTGGGAGCCACACACGGTTAACCCTTGCCGCCAGGAAAAATCGGAAGTAACGAGAAGGGAGAAGTAGACAGGAAAGTTTAAAAGTGAGAGAGAAAGACGAAGATGAGGCGAGAGAGAGAGAGACAGGAAAAGGCGACTGCCGGTTTCCCCTGGGTGGGTCAGCCCAGGGGTGCCGTCTACGTGAAGCCGGGGCCAAAGGGGTGTGTTACCTCTGCCGGGGGGCCTTAAAGGTCCAATCACCCAGCGTCGGCTCAACCCCCAGGATCCCCTTTTCCCCGGACACGGCAAAGCCACGCACGGCTAGGCGTGGGAGGGGTCGAAACCCCCCGTTAGCTCGGGTCCGTGGTGTCGCTACACACCAAACGCCTACTTGCGCAGACGCCCCTGCGGGGCATTTGTGGAGGCATCTACTGTTATATTCGTAGCTTATTTATGTATTAATTTATTTGTTAATGAACTCCTTCATTGGTTGTAAGTACTGTTGTCATCCGCGCAACCAACGTCATGCCTGTTGTTGTGCTCTTAGGGCATGTAAATGAATTTAATTAATGAAATTAATTAAACTAGTGTCATCGCAGACGTAACTGCAAGCAGCAGTGTTGAATCTCATGAAATTACGGCTAGGACCACATTGCCAAAACAAAGCCCTATAACAATGAATTCTCCTTATAGTCTTTTTCAGGCACTACGAGACACCTAGAGGCAAGACACCAGACGAGGTGGAAAATGCCCAAAAAAATATCAGACTGCGGCTGTCCCAAAAGACGTCTGAATTGAGGCGAGGGCCTAGGAAATAAATGCATTTTTTTCTTTCAAAAATAATTGTTTCGGCCCTCTGTTCTTTTCCAGTCATGTTAAAACTGCATGTTTTAATTAATACTAATTGTGACATACTTGCATTACCTTTACTAGCATCTACCCTATTTTATTCCATTCTGCGTCATTAAACGTGCATCACGTAGCACGTTGAAGTTGCGTCTAGACGTAACTTCAAGCAGTAGTACTGAACTGCATGCAATTACGGCTAGGACCACATTTACACTCATCATGCCAAAACACACCAGCCCGGTTTCCACTAACCGGGAACACACCAGTGCGTGTAACAATGGAAAACCGGCCGTATACGCCAGACCGGCCGACAATACCGAAGCCGTAAAAACGTGAAAAGCCTTGACTCAAATACCCCGACAGGCTAGATAGATGACGCCATCTAGCGGGAACAAGATGAACCAGGCAAGAAAAAAATTGTTATTGCAGAAACATCGTGCGTTCTACTTCTGGTGTAAATGCCTTGCCGCGGCATAATCACAAATAAGTTACCTTTTTAATCATTTTTTTCTCAAAAACATTTGGCGAAAACAAACGTGTCTATGACTATGGTTGCACGAAGCGTTATAAGATGGCGACAGCATCGTCGGATAACCAGGTATTCTACACCCCTTTGCGTATACCAGGATACTGTACACGCTAAAAATCCCTCGTGATTTTACCGCAGCGGTGATACAATTTTATCTAAATTAAATATAATTGAAATGCCGTTATCATCCCCATTTCATGGTTTATTCAAACGTAAAGGTATCCGTTTACGAACTTACGTAAACGTTTACGTACGGGGAGCTAAAACTTTTCTAAAACATGTGTTCCGATAACACGGTAACGTTAAAAAGTATACGCTAAATGTCCCTATTAGCGTGCGTATCTCTCTGTTCAGTTTACAAAAAGTAGTTTCTTTACGCCAGCCCGCAAGAAAATGTGGTCCATGCATCGACCGACATAGGGTGCGTCCTGCAGGAGAGCAACTGTTGCGGTTCCCTTCTGTTGCTCCCTTCCAACCAACACTAAACGGTTACTCCCCCAACTTGAGAAATGTCAGCCATTTTGTTCCAGTTGGTCTTTTTGGGGAGTAACAGTTGGTCTTTAGGACTAAAACCCGCAGTTACTCTCTTTTCTTCCATTTTTCGCTTAGCGTGTAGTATTGCACCAGGCATCGAAACATGTACCTTAAGTGGTGCAACAATCAACAACGAAAGGGTAATGTGCCTGTTGAAAGTGACTTACAAAACCGCTGCCAACACTACGTTGACCCCTTGCCAAAATACTTTTTGGTGGAAGAAACTGTAAGTTTAAAATTATTTTATATCGGCGTAAATTTAAAACATTCTCAGTAAAACATCTGCTTCTCAGCAATGGCACAGAGTAGTTATAAATTCAGACAGGAAAATTAATCTTGTCACGTTGTATTCAAGGCACCAGTAATTTTTTGCTTACTGCCAAGCTTAGAAAAATGACATAGTTCTAGCCGAATGACTTTTATTCCAAATCCATTTTTTAATGCAGCTGTATAGTGAAGCGCAAATAAGCAGCTTTTCCTGTTTTGTTTGTTCTGCCATAGCTTGGTGCTGAGGTTCAACTGCGTTTCGGGTGCATCGTGAATGAAGCGGAACCGCGGCTAAAAATGGCGGCACAAGTTTTCTCCGACAAACAAGAACGGAACACCACATTTGCAGAACCCTCGAGCCACTTGCAAGGTTCGTCAGAGCACTCACTGATCACTGAGATAAGTTCAGAAATTTTATTGCTGTCTGCGTAACTTCAAAAAGCGTGAAAGACACAGCATATTCAAAGTGTTCATGTGTCAAATTGGGTGCGAAAAATCGACTTGGACGAAGTGAAAAGTGTATACCAAATAGGCTGAGTGTCTGGCAAATGGTGACATTTGATATTTAACACTTAATTTTTTGCGTCTTTCATGATTCTGATTACAGGCTGTGCTACCGGCCGAAGTACAAATTGCTGCACCACATGTATACGCATCCAAGAACCAAGTATTGGTGTATGGAGGCAGCAAAGAAGAAATAATTCAGTTGAAGGAACTGAATATTGAGCGTGCCGTCATCATATGCCTTCTCGTTTACCACGTAAAACACCTCGCTTACCCATCTGCATTTTTGCAAACCCTGAATCTGGTTCAGAAACTTCTCAGGCCTGAAGAACCAATTCCACGTGGACTCATTTCAAATAGATTGAAGTGCTTCTTGGGACTTTAAAAAAAAACATTAGAGGTTTTTAGTTTGACGTTTTTACGGCCCGCTCCGCTCCGAGAGCGCCCGGTAAGCCGCAGCGGAGCGGCGGATGATTTTCCCGTTTTAGTTATCCGTTGCCGGCAGCGGAGCGGGCCCTTCGCAGTTGCAGCGCCCTCTGGTCATTTTCATCGTCGTTAAACAAAATAACAAAACATTTTGTCACATTTACAAAGCAAAATAAGAACGTATACATTTATTTTTCCATGACGTATTTAGAAACGCGCTTTTATGGTGTTGCCGGTCTATTTTTTCGACAAAGAAGCAAGCACTGATTTGATAATAGCCACTCAAAAGCCAGCAAGGTCGCGTTCCACATCCATTGCAGCCATTCCTCCTGTGTTGTTTGTGCTTTTGATGCGTGTGTGGTGGCGGAGTGTTTATTTTTCACCGTTGAAACTGTGTTTGGATAACCAGTGATGCCTCCGACAAGTGTGCTTGAGGACCCCTTTTTGATGGGATTCTTAAAGTGGTCCGAAATCGAAGACTTGTTGTGCCTTGAAGTCTTCCAATACACTCGGCGAGACCCGCTGTCACGACATGGCCTCCTGAACATCGACAGCATGGACAGAGGACAATTCCGCACGTATTTTCGATTTGAAAGAGATGATGTGCGAAGCCTGTGCCGTGCACTGCAAGTGCCGGAAAATGTGACAACGCCGCAGGGCGTGCACGTTTCAGGAGTTGAAAGACTCTGCCTTACGCTACGGCGGCTGGCTTATCCCAATAGGCTGCGAGAACTGGAGCCGCTCTTCCGGCGGCATTATTCAGTGATTTCATCAGCCACTAATGCAGTGCTCGCGCACATTGACAGCACGTTTGGACATCTGCTGCGAGATGTGAATAACCACACCTAGCTGGACATCCCTAAACTCCAACTCTTTTCTGAGGTATGAAGTTTGTTAATTTTTTTTTTCATTCTAATCCAATATAACATTTTATCGCAGACTGTGCATTCTAAAGGGGCGCCGCTACACAACTGTTGGGGCTTCATCGACGGGACAGCGCGAGCCATTTGCCGTCCATCGAAGGACCAGAAACGGTTCTTTTCAGGGCATAAGCATTTTCACGCCCTTAAATACCAGTCCATCATGTGCCCTAATGGAATTATTTGCCAACTGAACGGTCCATACGTCGGCAGCCGGCATGACGCAGGCAAGTTATTTTTGTTATGCGGAGTCCCGTCCTACTTGACCAACTTAAAAAAAAAAGCATCATCGCACCTATCCGAGGGAATGCTCTGTGCTGCTTGAGCAAACAAGCTATCACTTTGTAATAATGTTGTGAAGTAGACTCAATCTGGGACAACCAATTGTGGTTACAGCAGAAAGCAGCATATTATTCAAATTGAATGGTGGTGCAAAGAGAACCTGAAATAACTGTGAACTGTTATTTCGAGAATTAGGTGCAAGCTAAAATGATAAATGCGTGCCCCAGTTACCATTATAATGCTGTGGCCCAGTTTTCTTTGCTACTCTGCAACACGTCTTCAGTTATAACTCATGTCGCAGATAATGCCATGATGGTTCTGTCTATAAATGCAGTATAAATGTATTTTACTGCATAGCACCGCGAAGAAACCTTCCTACTTGAATAGGCATCAAAGTTTTTTTTTTACTTGGAAAGAGGGTGCATCCAAAAAGTGCACACGACACAGTCGTCTCAACATTTGTGTGAATTTATTGGGAAGTGACAAGAATTTTATGAAGCATTCAGTGACATATATCATGGGGCAAAATGTTTTCATGTGCTCCTGTATTTCCAGGTATCCTCCGAAAGAGCAACACCTATCGCAAGCTTGAGAAGCTTGTCAAAGGCCACAGCTTTTGTTTGTATGGCGAACCTGCCTATCCACTGCGATCTCTGCTGCTGAAACCTTATGGCGGGAACGTGACTGCAGCAGCGGGCTTTCAACAAGAGAATGAGCTCTGTTAGACAAGCAGTCGAATGGGGTTTCGGAAAGATTGCAGGCTTGTTTGCTTTTCTGGATTTCCGTAAAAATCAGAGACTCAAACGGCACAACGTGTCACGCATGTACAAAGTCGGCACAATACTTGCTAATTGCCACACTGGTATGTATGGCTCACAGGTATCTCAATACTTTGAAGTTGAACCTCCACAGCTGGAGGAATATTTGAGACCAAAGAACTGAGCCGCCTTCTCCGACACAGTGTCTTTATTTGTGCAGGCAGGTAATTTTTTTTTCTAATTCTTCGAGCTTGTTGCTCATTCCATGCAAAATTTCAGTGGTGGCATTGTGGTGCTGAGCCTCCATTTTCAGTCGCTCTTCATCCAATGCCAATTTTCGCTCCTCAAGTGCCATGCGTCGTTCTTCCTGGTCGAGCCGTCTGTGTTGCAGCTCTATTTCTTTTTGGCGGACAAGAAACTCCTTTTCTCTTTTAAGAAGGCGCTGAAGGCCCAGGGCCTGCAGACCTCTGATTCCTATAAAATGAAGTAGAACACAAATGACATACTTCTGAATTGCTGCAGCTCATAACTAATTTACTCTGGGATCAGCACCATCTTATCACATTCGGGTATAATGAATGTCAAGCCTCAAATTTGCATTGAAAAAACAAGCAAACGAATCACATGTAGCACATGTATGTTGTCTCAATGCAATGAGAGCTATGCATCATCCGGTGCAACGTGAAAAATCATGCAAGTTTGACTTGCAATACCTGTCGGAACAGCAGACCGTGTGTATCGCCGCCGTTCCGGCACACGAATCGGCCCTTGAGCGTCATGGTCTGCGTCGCTGCAGTCATCCGTGTTTTCTGCGTGTGAGGTATCCTGTGCAACAAGGGCATGAATGATTAACAGAACAATTAGGCACTGAGCATACGATCTAAGGTATTGTGTATATCTCTTTTTATTGCATGTTTTTTTAGTATTTTGCACAACAATGATTACACAGTGCAACTTGCGTTGCAGCCTCATGCATAAACACTTTCATGTGCGATTCTCTGCTAGTAGTAGTACTAAAGAATATACATTAGCATAGTAGCAAGGGTGCACTTGCTTCTCAAGTGTTTCTCCTACGAACATAAGAGATTATGGTTTGTTTAACGTGCCATGTTGTACACGTTGTGAATGAGTAAATAAAAAATATTTTGCTTCCAATGTACTTTGCACATACCTGGTGCAGCAGCCGGCATACCTGGTGCAGCAGCCGACCCCTCTTCAGCTGGGCTGGTTGTGCTGCTGTCGCCTGCTGTCGCGTCACCTCTATAGTTACATTGTGGCTCATTGAGGTCGTCCTCATAAATCGACAACAGCAAATCTGTTGCTGTTGCCTCATCTGCACACGAGAAAATGAGGCACACGGATGAGAATGTCATTAGTAATACGAAAGGGCCCTTGAAGTAGAAATTCACAAGGAATAAAAACTAACTTCCTTCCCCATAACTGTCAAACTAGATTTTTGTTTTCCCAGATAATGCGCTTAATTCACAAATATGTATGCTGAAGTTATGCAAAAAATTCAGCAAGCTGAAACAAAGCATTATGTTTAAATTCAGTCATTTCTGTGTGCAGATTAAGTACATCACACATCCATAACGTGGGACTCTCTGAGATATTGACCGCCTGAGGATCAATGACATATAATGAACAGGCACAGTGCCCAGCACATTACTGAATAATGTAACATTTTTAGTGAAAATTTCCCAGCTAAGTAACCTGTCTGACTACTCTGTCACAACAATTCATTCTGTGAACACTGCCAATGAAATGCATGCCGTCGATCCCGATTCGGAAATCGCTAAGTACCAAATCTATGTGTGGAAGATGAACACTTGACAGATTTCACAGTACAAGCAGAGGTTGTGGGTTGCTGTTAGCGTCCACTCCAGATTACTTGCCATTTTTCTGTCCGTCGTCTGTGGCCTGGACTGCGGGTACAGACGCCATCGCTGAATCCCTCATTTGCATAGCCTTGGCTCTGCGCGCCTTGGCCGATGTCAATTCAGTGGGCTGTCGCGGCCCCATGCCGTTTTTTTTCGGCGGCTCCTTGCCGTTTGCCTTCCGCGGCACGGTTCGCGGGGCATAATCGGCCTCCCTCATGAGGTCCGAGATATCTTGGAGCAACTGCTCCCGCTCTCCGTATTGTTCTTCGGTGCCGGACTTACGGAGCAATCAAGCACGTTACGCTGCGACTATCTGTTTCATCTACAGCACTTGAACAGCGTTTACTAGTAGAGTAGGCAAGCACTCACTTTCTCAGGTTTGCTGTATCCTGCTGCCGGAAATAGCCGATGAAGAGGTCCACTCTTTCTTTAATGCCGCGAATTGTGAGCTCGCGATTTACTGCGAGCATCACATTTCGCAGCACGTCCTCCCACGCGGTGGGATTGCTGAAGGGGTCCGCACACGCCACTTCCTTCAACAAGCATAAATCTTCGTCGATTTTGAATCGTTTCCGCGGCTTGCGCTGGGCAGGTGACGGCGAAGCCGCAGCGCTCGCGGAAAGCGTGCAGTTATAGTGTACTAGAATATGGGGTAGTGTGTTCAGACGCCCTCTCTCGCCATGCATCGCGTGAAGCGGCGCGCGTGGACAAAAAGCCGATCCGCGTGGCGGCGCTGCCATAGCATGGGCTGGCAGGATTGTCTGTGTGTGTAGCTCCGCCGCTCCGCCTTCTCGGGTGCCTTGCAGTGACCTGTTGCTTGTGTTCGCGCTCGCTTAGCGGAAGTTTTTCTGGCGATTGCTTTGCTGGCCATGCGACAGTGAGGCAATGCCGAGTCATCGTCGGCGGCAACGACACTTATTTGCACCTGGGTGCGAAACAGGTTATCATTGGAAAAAAGGTGAGCAGCCACCGCTTTTCGCTGTTCCAAAAGACGAAGCACAGAGAAAACTTTGGGAGCGGAATTTGCATCGTAAGGACAGGACCCTGGACGAAAGCTGCTCTGTATGTGAGCTGCACTTCGAGCCGTTATGTGTGATCAGACTACGTGCGCGTTATAAACGGCGAAGAAGTTCGCGTACCCCGTGGGAGACCAGAGCTGACGCCGGACGCCGTGCCGACGTTACTGCCCAATGCCCCAAGCTACTTGTCAAAGAAAGCGTAGCATCCAAGACTTCCGATAAAGCGGAAGAACTCTGCGGTTGATTCTACAATCTCCAAGGAAACTGCAGCGCCCTGTGCTGACGGTAAGGCCACTGATTCAGCTCCGTCGGCTCCACGCGAGAAGTCAGAGTTGACGATTTGGACATGATGATGATGATGATATATGTTGTTTAATGGCGCAAGGGCCATTGATGGCCAAAGAGCGCCAGGAAATGGTGTAGGATGGGAACAATGATGATGTTTAGTGGCTGTATAAGGGCCTAAGATTCTGCGCACTAAAGGTGCGTAAAACATATATGTATTAAAATCATGAAAGTGGAGTGAAGCGTGCATGGTGAAGATGAGTTCTAGGTTATCGTGACGCTAAAATATAGAAGTGTTGTATTAGCACGGATGCCTCGTCAGCGCCCTTGGTCCCAAGGGCCAGGAGGCAGGTGCTCTCTTTTGATGTAGCATCTGCAGCAGCAGCCTCCCTTAGGAGGCCGTGCTACCGATCACCTGCATAGATGACATGAAAAGTATGTACGTCCTTTAAAAATGCATTCAATGCATCATATTTAAAAAGAGGTTCTCTACCTATGAACATTGCTGGATGAAGGGGTATGTGTTGCTTGAACGCCAGTGGAAAGTGTTTTTTTTCTGTAAGCCTCTAGCTCAGAGCATTCAAGGAGTATGTGATGTACGGTAAGTGGATGGCCACATCTGTCACAGCTGGGTGGGTCACCACCGGACAAAAGGTGTGTGTGTGTGCTGTGTGTGTGTCCTATTCTAAGCCGACAGAGAGTGACCTCTGTACGGCGTGTTTTTGATGTAGGTGGCCAGTTACCGACGTATGGTTTGATCAGGTGTAACTTGTTATGCGTTTGTAGATCCCATAACTTCTGCCAGTGAGCCCTGAGCTTTTTCCGTATGTTTGGTTTTAGGTCCATCACGGGGACAGCAATTGAAGAGTTGGCAGCGCTTACGTTGGTTGACGTGGCCAGCTGGTCAGCCAACACATTTCCTTCAATGTCCCGGTGCCCTGGCACCCAGCACACGACGATATGTTGCTTGGAAGCGTACGCCGCGCAGAGTATTGAGTAGAGGGACATAATTACAGGATTTCTATGTTTTTTCTGACTTTTCAAAGCTTTCACGACACTCAAGGAGTCAGTGTATATAACTACCCTGGGTGTATTCAATTCTTTAATGCGTTTGACGGCTACGAATAACGCGTAAGCCTCGGCTGTGAAAATGCTTGTGCTAGTGGGTAGAACGCCGGCATCCGAGAAAGATGGGCCTACCGCTGCATATGACACGCCAGCATGGGACTTGGATGCATCAGTATAATATTCTGGGCAGTTATATTTATGTTGCAGCTCTAGGAAATACATCCGAATGTGTATAAGAGGGGCGTGCTTTGTGACAGTTACGAAGGATGTGTCACATTTTATAAGCTGCCACTGCCATGGCGGGAGCTGCATAGCGGGGGGAATGGGGTGATATTCAAGCAGTGGAAGATTTGTTTCTTCAGCTAGCTCTCTAACACGCAGTGAGAAAGGCCGCGCCATTGTGGGCCGATTGCGAAAAAGTTGAGAGCTGGACAGATCGTTGATGGTAGAATATGCAGGGTGCTCACTGTTCGCGTTCACTTTAAGAAAATATATGAAAGAAGAATACGTTCTCTGCAGATGGAGTGACCACTCGTCCGATTCTACATAAAGGCTCTCAACTGGGCTTGTTCTAAATGCGCCTGTGGACAGGCGGATGCCTAGATGATGAACTGGGTCCAACATTTTCAGAGCACTTGGCGTGGCAGAGTGATAGACTATCGCCCCAAAGTCGAGGCGTGAGCGTACAAGGCTTTTATACAGATTCATGAGGCATTTTCTGTCGCTTCCCCACGTTGTGCGTGACAGCACCTTTAGGATATTCATTGTTTTCATGCATTTATTCTTAAGATGTTTGATGTGTGGTACAAAGGTTAACTTCGCATCCAAAATTATACCTAGGAACTTATGTTCTGTATTTACGGGCAGACGCTCACCCTTCATGACGATTTCAGGATCAGGGTGCAAGCCTCTTTTTCGTGAAAAAAGGACACAAGTGCTTTTCTGTGGGTTCAGTTTGAACCCGTTTTCATCAGCCCATTTGGACACCTTGTTAAGAGCAAGCTTAACCTGTCGCTCACAGATCCCAAGAGAACACGATTGAAAACCTATCTGAACATCGTCAACGTATGTTGAATAAAACATATTACGTGGGATGTACAAACGGAGAGAATTCATTTTTATAATAAAGAGCGTACAGCTGAGCACCCCGCCCTGTGGCACTCCGGTTTCCTGTATAAATGTTCGGGACAAAACACTACCCACTCGAACACGGAATGTGCGATCGGATAGATAGCTTTCAATGGCATTGAACATGTTACCGCGTATACCTATGTGTGAAAGGTCTCTCAGTATCCCAAACCTCCACGTCGTATCGTAGGCCTTCTCCATGTCGAGGAATACAGATAGGAAAAATTGATTATGAACAAAAGCTTCACGTATGCGTGCCTCGATACGTATGAGATGATCGGTGGTGGATCGGCCTTCTCTAAACCCGCACTGGTATGGGTCGAATAATTTGTTTGATTCAAGGAAGTGTAGTAAGCGGCAATTAATCATTTTTTCAAATACTTTGCAGAGGCAACTTGTTAACGCTATAGGTCTGTAACTTGATACAGCAGAGGGATCCTTTCCTTGCTTCAAAATTGGAATTATAACAGCCTCCTTCCAAGATGATGGGATCACACCCGAAAACCATATATAGTTGTAGAGCGTAAGGAGGGTCTTTTGTGTTTCAGAGGGTAGCTGCTTCAGCATCTCGTACATTATGCAGTCAGAACCTGGAGTAGATGTATTACAACAGTTCAGTGCCGTTTGCAGTTCTGCTAAGCAGAATGGTTCGTTGTACGCCTCATTTTTTGCAGATTTTCTTTCTAACTTTTGTTGTTCTATTCGTGCTTTGTACTTCTGGAAAGTTTCGGAGTAGTGTGAGGAGCTCGATATGTGTTCGAAATGTGTGCCAAGAAAATTAGCTTGATCCTCCAGGGTTTCCCCGAGGCTATTCACTAATGGCAGGGAATACGTTTGTTGGCCCTTAATTTTTTTCACTTTATTCCACACTTTTCCCTCATCTGTGTACGAGTTGATACTCGATATGAACTTTGTCCAGCTTTCTCGTCTAGCTTGTCGGCGCGTTCTCCTTGCCTGCGATTTGACCTGCTTGAAATGTTCTAGGTTTTCTACTGTTGGGGAATCGCGAATCAACGCCCACGCTTTGTTCTGATTCATCCGTGCTTTCCTACATGCATCGTTCCACCATGGAACTCGCCGCTTAGAACCCCGGCCGCTTGTTTGGGCAATACATTTAGATGCGGCGTCAAGTATAAAAGCTGTAAAATACGTGACAGCGTCGTTTATGGTCAGAGCGGACAGCTCAGTCCATGTCATATGTGTAAGGGTTCGATACTGTTCCCAATCAGCTGAGTCGACCTTCCATTGAGGAACCTGCGGGGGTGGTTGGTCTTTGTTCGACGTACTCAGGATGATTGGGAAGTGGTCACTTCCATAAGGGTTCTTAAGAACGTTCCATTTAAAAATGGGTAAGAGGGACGGCGATGTAATGCTAAGATCTATGGAGGAGTATGAGTTGTTTCCGAGGCTAAAATACGTAGGCTCCTTCATATTTAAAAGACATAGACTAGACGAACAGAGGAGCTGTTCAATGAGACGTCCTCGAGCATCGCAGCGAGAATCGCCCCAGAGGACATTGTGTGCATTAAAATCACCTAGAATTAAAAAGGGCTCTGGAAGTTCATCTATTAATGTATCTAAATCGCGTCTGTGAAGCTGATGATGTGGTGGTATATACACGGAGCATATGGTGATGAGCTTATTAAAAAGTACAGCTCGAATGGCCACTGCCTCAAGGGCCGTTTGGAGCTTCAAATGCTGGCATGCTAGACTTCTATCAGCTATAATGGCCACACCGCCAGATGATACGACTGCATCCTCGCGGTCTTTTCGGAAAGTAATGTATTGGCGAAGGAAGTTGGTGTGTTTGGGGTTAGGTGCGTTTCTTGCACACACAGCACTTTCGGGTTGAACTTATTCAGAAGTTCTTGGACGTCATCTAGATTTCTAAGCAGTCCTCTTACGTTCCATTGTATGATTTTGTCCATGATGGGGAAAAGAAAAAAGTGCTGTGTGTAAGGAGGTCTGGGATGGGCTCATTTTACAGGGCCTTTGTGAGGCCCTGTAATTGGTGTTTTCTCCTTTTTGGAGCGGTCGAGGGAAGCTCGACGCTCCTTCGGCGCTTCCTGCGCCGTTTGGCTTGAAGTGGTGTCCATAGCCTCTTGCGAGGCATTGGACGCCCGCTCCACAGAGCGAGCTGTGCGTCGCTGAGACTTCGCCTCGGTGGACGAAGTCGTCCCCACCGAGCTGGAGGTCGATGGGACCCCCTTGGTCTCGTGATGCCCTGGATGCTACCAGAGCTTGTGGAGGCCACTGGTGTGGACAGGTTGGATGTGGGCAGGGCAGCGCTGGCTGCTCCCACCGTAGGGGCTAGTGGCGTTAGCCTCGGCACGTTAGGCGTGGACCGGGCAACTGCCAGGGGCCTTTGTGGTGCCGCCCCTCGATGCACCACTTCGGCGAAAGATGTTTTTAGAGCGAATGATGAGGAGATCCGTTGTCTTGCTTCCCTGAATGTAATATTTTCCTTGACTTTTATAGTTATTATTTCTTTTTCTTTCTTCCAGGCTGGGCATGCTCTGGAGTATGTGGGGTGACTACCTTCGCAGTTTGCACAGAGGACCTCGTCATGACTGCAGTCATCAGCACTGTGGCCGGTTGTGCCACACTTAGCACACGTCAGCTGCCCTCGGCAGCTCTGGGATGCATGGCCAAATCGCTGACATTTGAAACAGCGCCTCGGGTTTGGAATGAACGGTCGGACATTGAGTTTTACATAGCCAGTTTCAAGCGTCTCGGGTAAGGTGGTTGAGCTGAAGGTGACTATCAAGTGCTTTGTTGCTATTTCGTTGTTGTTGCGTCTGATTGTGATGCGCTGGACATGTGTTACACCTTGGTCCTTCCATCCATCAAGGAGCTCCTCTTCGTTCAATGTCATCAAGTCTTCGTCCGATACCACTCCCTTCACTGTATTCATGGTACGGTGTGCGCTCACAGAGACGGGGATGTTACCAAAGGCTACGAGGTGTGAGAGTTTATTGTACTGTTCCTTGTCTTTTAGTTCGAGAAGCAAATCTCCGCTTGCCATCTTTGTGGCCTTATAGCCGGTTCCAATGGTCTCTTTCAAGCACTTGGCCACAAGAAAGGGTGAGATTGTTCTAGCTTTTGTAGACGATTGTTCGCAATGAACGACGTGGTATTTTGGGAAAGTTTCTCTGTTTTTGGGCCAAAGGAGTGAACTTGCATCGGTGCGTACCCGTTTCGGGGGACGATCGGTGGTTACAGAGGGGGTCGAGGATCCCATGGAAAAAGGTGGATTTTTCGGTAACGGCGCCTGCCACCCACCACGGAGCCCAACAAGGGGACGTGGCAGAACATGTGAACAAGTCTGCACAACGCCAGCAGTACGCGGTTACTATAACCCAATATGGTTTATCCTAGGTTGGATAGCCACACAAGGTTAACCCTTGCCGCCAAGAAGGTTGGAAGTAGAAGATAGGAGAGGACAGGAAAGGCTAAAAGGGAGAGAGAAAGATGAAGATGTGGGTAGAGAGATAGGAAAAGGCGACTGCCGATTTCCCCTAGGTGGGTCAGCCCAGGGGTGCCGTCTGCGTGAAGCCGGGGCCAAAGGGGTGTGTTGCCTCTGCCGGGGGGCCTTAAAGGTCCAAACACCCGGCGTCGGCTCAACCCCCAGGATCCCCTTTTCCCCGGACACGGCAAAGCCACGCACGGCTAGGCGTGGGAGGGGGTCAACACCCCCCCGTTAGCTCGGGTCCGTGGTGTCGCTACACACCAAACGCCTGCTTGTGCAGACGCCCCTGCGGGGGACGATTTGGACAGTGCTGTTGAAGCAGGGAACCTGGACTTGGTGGAGCGCATACTCCAGAGGATTCCATCTGATCACAAAGAATACGTGGAGCAGAAGAGTAATGATCGGCTCATATATGTCCGGTTATGTGGCACGAAAGTTCCTAAAGCGAAATGACATGCACAGAGTGTAGGAACGTTCTTTTGCTTACCACAGCTAAACCGGCAAAAATTGCCACATGGCTTTGTGACACAGGTGGGCTTCTCTACCCGTCTGACTCCTTATTTGAGGCAGTGAAGAAGCTAGAGGGCATATTTACCACTTTTCTCAGCAAGCAAGAGCTGTGCAGCAACAGCGTTGTTGATGTGATGCTGCTCGCAAAAAAGCACTTTGACTGTACCCTAGGCTGCAGCCAACATGCAGACCTCCTGACCGCAGCAGTGGTAAAGTTTTATGTGCTGACACGACTTCATTTTTTTCGTGAAGGGTATCAACCAGTCTCGAGAGGCGAAACGAAAAAAAATAAAAGCTGTATGCGAAAATCTGTCGATGTTCATAAGGGTGCCACCGTGATCAAGTGGTGATGAACTTATAACTCTTCGGAATGGCGACTAATTTGATCAGTGTTTCTGCTCACTGCAGTGTGCGCGCACGTAAATAAAGTTTCTTCCTACAGTCTGGCAGTGGTGCCAAGTGATGTTTCCTTTTGACTGTACAATGCAAAATCCCGGCCACGGCGGAAGTATTTCGGCGGGCGCGTAATGCAAAAACACCCGTGAATCTATAGATTTAGGTGCACGTTAACGGACCCAAGGAGGTAAAAATAATTCACAAGTCTTCCACTACGGCGTGCCTTGCAGTCTAATGGTAGTTTTGTTACCTAAGCCACATAATTACGATTGCATGAGGCAACTATCAACAAGAACGGTGCCGCGCGTAACGAAGAAAGTCGAAGCTGTCGCAGGGTGCACGCTACGACTCGTTATAGTGATATTTTAACAAAAACCTTCAGGGGTTCATAGATGCTCCTTCGATACATCGAGCTTCCTAATTTTTTATTCGTTCATAGACCGAGCTTTAAAGAAACTGCAGGGAGTTTTGTTTCTCCAGTTATGACTGCTTCGCTGTCGTATGCTAGTCCCTGTTTTTTCATTCGGACCGCGTGTTTCAGCTTTATTGCATTTCGTTTTGTTTTGAATGCATGTACGACCACACCCATTCAGAATGCTTGTCGCTGACGTGTCAGCAATTAAACACATAAGGCTATTAAGCGCGACGTATCAAAGCACGGAAGCGCATCAGGAGCAATGGCTGGCAATGCGCGATGTGACAGCCCATGCTCAGGTGGTGCCATCTCGCGGCTATCGATACCAACTGCGGCAGCCATGGCTCCTCCCTGAACACACTACCCATAGTCTAGTACACTATAGTGCAGTCTCCGGAGGCAGCCATCTTGAATAGAGCGAAGTCGCTGCACGCACGAGAGAGCGCGCGCGCCGTCGCCCTTCCGCTTGCGAAAACGGCAGCGTCGCACCGCGCTCCGCTTAGGCTGCTCGTAAGCGGACCGTATTCCTCGCTCCGGTAACCCGCTTACGGCCTTAGCGGAGGGCGCATGCGCACTCGCGTTCCCGCTCCGCTTAGCTGCTAAGCGGAGCGTAAAAACGTCAAACTAAAAACCTCTATTGTTTGATCAGTACGCAGCAGTTGCAAAAAATTATTTCGGCAGATGTTGAACAAGTTCCCGCATTAATATTTCTGCAAGAAAAAACGCTTTTCAGTTGCATAACGCTGAAATAATGTGTTTTTTTTTGCATTTTAAATAAAGTGCCTCTTGCTTTTTTATTTTTCTGGCTGAAATTCCTTTAATTTATTTTGCATCTGGGCAAAGGTCTGAGAGCCTGTGCTCCTGAATGTGTCATGGTTTTGTGCATGCCAAACAAGTTCGCCATTCTTCATACTTTTCACAGAATACTGTGCACACGCAGGCTTTATATACATCTATGGATTACAAAATTTGGGGACCACTAAGCTAAAAAAGTATCGTAATACTTGTCTTTCTTTCAGGGCACTTATTTTCCAGCTCAATGAAAGCAAAATGCAGCTTACTGTGTAAAGGGGATATGAACCCACAACATCTGTATGCCTCGTGTTATGTTCTCTGTCCAATGGGAGAGCTTTGCACGAGGCATGAGGAGGTTGTGGGTAAAATCCCATGCAGCTATTTAGTGATCTGCTGTATTTCCCATAAAGAATCACTTAAAGGCTTACAGTGTGAACTTATCATTTAAAAGCTTTTTAGATACCTGTAAGGATGCAAAGATAATGCGTTTAGTAAAGGTTACGCTTTTAGAGGTTGCAAATTAACGTTTGTAGTAAAGGTTCTTCTGCAACTTATAAACGTACCGCGACCTATACGTTAGAAGTTACCATTTCAAAAGGTAATGCATAACCTTTAAGTTAGACAGATACGAATTTCAAAAACGTATACTTTTACTAAAGGTCACAAGGTTAAGAGTGTAGTCTTGAATGCTGTGACTCGCTGGAAACAATATAGACAACAGGAACACACGGTGGCAAGGCATGCAATAGCTGGGTCGTACATCTCTGTAACTTGTCGCAATAAAGTAGTCGACGTTTAACTATTCGGTGCTGGGTTCCATACTGTCATGGGGTTGTAACAGGGAAAAACATAGCAGTCAAACTAGTAAAGACAGAACTCTTTATTGAGGGAGCCTGCGCCAAACAAAACAAAACATTAACAGTACAATTATATAGTGGCGAGCTCACAGCCGTCACTTGTTGAGAATCTCATCTTTGGTGATATGTGCCGGCTTTTGTACATGTGCGATCGTACATTCCAGCGTTTTCAGTGATGCTCACGTAAGTTCCACTATGTACACAATTAAGTAAATGCATTATGCATGCGATCTGAGTAGAAAATTCAGAAACATTGTAGAATGTATGGCACATATCTACGACACACAAGTCTCAGATATAGTTGATAAAGCACAGCGACCACAAAAAAAAAAAATCAAATAAGTATGTGTGTCAATACCTTTGGGTGTTTTTGCTGTGGTGTTGGCGTCATAGCATCCAAGGAAAAAAAATGTTGTGCACCGATGCTTTAATTCGTTTGCTCGTTCTGTGCAGCTGAGGGAGCCCCAGCAGCACTAGAAGAACCCTTGAATGCAGTAGAAGGACCACTGATTCAGGAGAGTGTGCGGCAAGTAGCAGTACCTTCCCAGGCTGTTCCCACACGCCCCTTAAAGGGACACTAAAGGCAAATAACAATTTATGTCAGAGTGAAAGCCGAATGTATGACAACTTCTAAAACGGCAATATTATCAACAGCAGTGACCTACTTACCGAGAAATTAAGCTAAATGTATCACATGATGAGCGCCACGAGTGGTACATTTTAGAAGTGATCCCAATGACGTATGGAAGTCGGCCTACAATAAATCACTAGTAATCAAACTAGCAGCAGTAAAAAAAGAAGATTCCGAGCATCAAAAGACGTAACAAAATGCTGTTTGTTCGTTTCCGCTTGATTCATGGAAAACAAAACCTCCGTGGCGTTGCCATGGGGAACGGCGCGCGTGGTTCAAAGGTTCCGCTTTCGCCGAACTGTGCCTCGCCCGTCTCAGTGGTAGTTTCGGGATCGCGTACTGCCGTGCGCGTTTTGCGCGCTCGTGAAAATCGCTCTGACAGAAAGTTCGACAAAATGCCGCATGCGTGTGATATTGCCGGATGTCCGAATGGTGCACAACGCCAGTGCTGCAGCAAGGAAACCGGTGTGTCTTTTCAATGGGTGCCGCGGGATGAACCCTTAGTGTCATGCCATTGCGCCAGTGTGCTAAACATTCAAAACCTCTGCGTGTGTGCTCGCTGCACTTTCGTACCGAGGATTACGAGACCAACCGCAACTTGGTGAAGGCTTTGAATGTGCCCATCCGAGCAAGTCTTTGCCGCAGCGCCGTTGTTGCTACTGTGGGTCCCGCTACTTCCGCTCGGCTGCTACTAGTGTCGGCGGCCGCGCAGTAAAAGCGGGCAACGTTGGGCACGGCAGCAGTGACGGATGAAAGTCGTATTTTCAGGCGGGAGATTTGAAGCGCGCTAACGCGATGCGGACCACTAAAAACGTGATTTTATTTCAAAATAAGCACTTCCTTGGCGCAAAAGCAGCACTACGAAGTTTCTGGACCGCTATTTCAACAATCAACGTCGACTTAATATTTGCCTTTAGTGTCCCTTTAACTGAGGGGCTCTTCAGTGTTGTTGATGGACAGGCAAGCATACATTTTTCTTTGACCTTGTGTGTATATGTAATGTCCTGTGCTGTATCTGTAAAAAAACACCTCTTCTGTAATTATGAGTGCTTAACCATATCGTAAAGTCCTAATCACCAGCACTAAATTCAGTACTCTGCAAAAGTTTTTCAGCAAGGAAATTTAGCACAAGGGCTTTGTCTTGCGCTAATGTGTCCATCTCTGATTCATCATAGTGAATTTCATTGTGTCAAAATATCTTGCATATTCTCTAGGCCAGTATTAAGATGAAGATGAGCAGCGCGAATCACAGAAGTGCAGAAATACAGGCAAAGAAGGAGTGAGGAAGCGAAGTAGTGACGAACATGAGCGTTTAATATCCCTTATTTGCACATCTCTCACGGGCTGAAAAAATCTGGACAAGACATGGTGTTCGGATAATCTTGTCTGCGCCATGCAAGGTTGGACGTACTTGTAGGATGACAGATCAATGCCCCAGCGGACAAAAAAAACGCCTGGTGTGTCCACTCAGACATGACAAGAAATTTGTTGAGTGCACCGTGGGCATCGCGCATAAGATGCCCTTAACATGCGGTCACAGTTATATAGGTCATAAAGGGCACAGTTTAAAGAAAAGGCTGGGGAAACAAGACTTTATTAACGGAAGGGCTTCTTAGTGTTGCACTGCCGAAGTTGCGGCTGTAAGCCCGAGTTTAATAAAGGGTGTAATAAAGGGTTTAGTAAAGGGTGTAACAACATACATTTGTTATTTTTGGCAATGCTCGCAGTTTAATTGCTTACTATAGGAACGAACATAATTTACAATGAACTTTGCGCGTAAATGAAGTAAATATTGCAACCGCATAACGTCATTGATCATCGCGAGCCGAGACAAGACAGTATAATTTCCAAGACGAATCGAAAACAAAAATGGACTCCGGTGCAGAAGAGATGCGTAGTGGTGACGGGTGTTTGGAGCGTGTTTTGGCAGCAATCATTTGCTCCTCCCAAAGGCGTATGAGCGCCCGCGTCTCTGCTTCGGACCACGTTGTCTTCGCGGAAGTGGCACCCGTGGCACGCGCCATCGCAAAGGATTAAAGAATGACTAACCTGCACATGCGCAAGGAAGTAAACAACGTGACGGACGCGGCCATTGCACGGCATGTGCTCCCGAATACACCTAGCGGACGTGACCGCAAACTGCCCGAGGCCGAGAGTAGCGAGGTTTTTTGTTGTAGTATCATTTGTTTGAATACATGGCAGTATTCCTAATAATGAGAACGATGGTTTAAAAATACCATGATCGTCGCGTTTTGCATTAGCGTATTTATTTGCAAGCAACTGCTGCCGAGGATAGACAATCCGTCGCAGCGAAGTGAGTTTGGCTTTAAGTTTGGCGAACGCACTTGCCTGCAAGTGTACTTTGCAGCGAGTGTCACTAAGCGTTCCTGTGTGACAGCGTGCAAATGACACTACTGGCGAAGTGCACTCGCTCAAAGTGCACTTAAGTTGCCCTGTGTGACAGGGGTATGAGACCTTTAACATTAAGAAATTTGAGATGTGTGCAAGCCATCAGTGACCTTACATGATCAGGA